>NC_040879.1:26042044-26642044 GCF_003676215.2 Rhopalosiphum maidis
TAATATAATATACTAACCCGTCTACTATATTATGGTCACAAATTTATAGTGTATTGCCTCAGATCGATGAGTCTGAATCACCCAGCAAGCGCCTACGCGAACCCGATGAAAACTGTATAGTATTAACTGTGGAGAACCATTTTATTTGTATTGCATGCGAGTGTAATTTTTCAGTAGGACTCGACAATTGACATTAGTATACATACATAATATATTATATAGGTTAGTTACAAACAAACATACAAACAAATGCGTTTGTATACTTCAATATTGTGTATATTTACCTATATAAAGTGGATGACTGCGTTTTCCGGTGTTGATCATATTATATAACTTTATGAGCTTACTCTGTACAATATATATATATATATATTATATAATTGGTAAGTGACATTTTATGTTTAACTTGTAGACGAAATGTAATTATGGACATAAACAAGTTAAGTTTAATTTTACTCGTTTAACTTATTATAATTTTTAATTTGATTGATTTTTATTGATATTAACTTAATATTTAACGAGTTATCTTTAATCATTGCAAACTCAAGTTCCATTTCGTATTAAATATAAATAAAATGATTATTAATGGGATTGAATAGGAAAGGAAAATAAAAATTAAATTTTAGATTCTGAGTGACCTATGTATTGATTTTACAATGATATGTGTTTTATTTTTTATGTCTGTGTACACAATACGTTATACGTAGTCGATAAAATGCTTCAATTTTAACTTTGGTGGTGGTATTGGATAAAAAATTGAATTTTACTCATACTTTATACAGGTCAAAATTAAAAATTTCTAGTACTTTTTTTTTTAAATCGGGAAAAATAAATGAAAAATTAAGGAAAAATGGGATTTTTTACACAAATCCAATATATTATTATTAAAATAATTGTTTTGTAACCATGGTTACCAACAAATAGAATGTCTTCGCTCAGAATTGTTTATCATCGTATACGATAGGTTAACATTGAATTAAAATGTAATAAAATCCATTAAAGTGATTAACTCATTAATGAGTTTCATTCGATACTCAACGTTCATGTATGAATTATACAATCAAAATAATTTATTTTTAACATCATATAAATATATAATTGAAAATAAAGCGAATATTGAAAAATATTGACCTAACTAAATTATTTAAAACTATTTAACTTTAAACTTCTTTAAATTATTTTTATTAACTTAACTTATTTTAGTAAAATATAATTTTTTCTGAGTTTCATATAGTTGTAATTCTTTAAAAAATGTTTTTATTGTTTCTTTGGAGCTTTATGTCTGGGTAAAAATACGAAAGGCTGATCAATAGATATTAGAAAATATTTTATAAATTAAAGAATATTATTTAGTCTATTTTTATAACTTATAATATTATAAATGTTAACATACCTATTCGATTATGCTAAACTTTGGATTTTTTTATGTAATTTCAAAAAATAATTTTTTATGATAAAATAAAATTATACGAAATGCCTAAAGTTTGTTAATAATTGAATCAATAATATTTAAGTTATAGTTACTATTATTTTAGACATGGTTATATTATCGTATAGGAATGTATGGCTATATAATAATTATAGTACCTAAAATACCATCTTATACACCGATACTGGTGTTTTAAACTAAAATATTTACAGTGACTTACTAGATGTTTGGTATATTATATAGTATTTAGTATCACTGAATAAATATTTTGAGCAATAGGTACGTATATATTTCCAGCATTCCAAGTTTAAATATTAATTGTTGAGCATAGTTTAGCAGTTTAGCTATTTAATGGAGTATTGATGATAATAATCTATTTTTTATTAGAGACTATTAGTGTTGGTATTTTAAACTATTGAAAACCTATATTAATCCTATATTTAATTAGATATAGGTAATGTAGGTGAATGGAAAATGTAAGCGTTTTCGGTTATTTCTGCTACATCTATAATCGAGTAATTCCACAAATTAATCAATTTATGTCACAGTTTAAATCATGCGAGTTTTAGTAGTCAAATCTAGGAATAGGCACTACTATTCGATCTCCCACCACAGTGAAGTGTGTATTTTAACGAATTATGATTTAAATTGATATTCATGTCGAATTTCATTAACGCTTGTATAATATTAATATTCAGTAGCTATACAGAATTATTAAGCAAATCTAAGGCGTAAGTCACTATGTATATATAGTGGGCAGGAATCGAAAAACTTACGTTAATTATAATATTATATTGATCTAGTATTTGTCTATATAGTCACGGTTTTGTGATTAATTATTATATATTATATGATACAATAAGTGGTTATAATATATGATATAATATTATCGAAATATCAGATGGAATGATAGATGACAAGTGAATAATGATAGTAAGAGTGGACAACGCATTATAAAGCAATAGTAAAAATAAATGCTAATGTAAGTTGTAAACTCACAATAGTTCTGATGTTCAAATATATAGATTTTTTTTGTTTCATATAGGACAGAAATAAAACACTGGTATTGGAACTTTATTTTGACACCGTTCGCAATAATAACCACATTCTGCGTGATAAATAAAACTTTGTATTCTTTAGAAAAAATTGTTTTCATATTATTCTACGCAAGCATATTGATTTTCAAATAATCTAAATTGACGCTGCAGTGTAATATTTTTAATTTATTTTCACCCGTCACTTTTTCATTTCAAATAGTTTTTCAGTATAGTTGGATACAATTATTTCCTTTTGTCTCTTTTTTTTTTAAACAAAAGATTGTAACCAATAATGAAAATTCCTCTTTACATTGCATTTTTGTTAAGAGTTAGACAACAAATGCCAACAATTCTCTGCAATGCTCTCTAGTCATAAATTATTATTTCATCCGTTTAAGATAAAAAAAAAAAAGTTTTAAAAATTAAATAAGATTAAAAATAAAACGTATTTTCGCAATATAAAGAGATAACGTTTCTTTATCCTATTATATCCCGGGTCGTAAAAACCAGTATAAGTTTTCCAATGATATATTTATATATATATATATATATACACGTAATATTGTCAGGAAAATGACAAATTTATTGTAATTTTAATTGTTATGCAGATTTCGTATTTGAACAGGGATGTTCGAAGAATTTTTGTTGTCTAACTTCGTGATCCGTTCACTGGATTCTTGGATGTAATTGTACCGTCCGAAGCTTATGCATTTTTCATGTTAGGCCCGAATACGCTGATTTGATATTCCTTATCGACTTCCGGGCTTTCAAATAATATACTGTGGCCAACAAACTAGCTAAATCGATCGTTTCGTCCTTGGACAATAGGTGTACCTATATAATATATTTGGTTTGTTTAGTGAGAAATGTCCTTCGACATTCAAACTGTACCTTTAGGTTAGATACCTACCTATTACAATACTACGCATTGCCATGCCAATTTATAAACATACAAAATCCATTACAGACGACGAATAGTTGATAATAATATATATGAACGTAAATATTATTACACGTTTATACAATTATATTTTGCACTCGACGTTATGATAATTAAATAAGTGAGTGTATTTGTGCTTAATGTGTTCATATATATAATACGATTTATTAATTGTTACTCTACTTTTTATAACTTATTTTTAAATATTTATTTTGAAAATATTTTTTTTTTGATTTCAATGAAAACGCATTTAAAAATGTTAAATCAATCAAACACTAAGTAAGAGTTTCTCGAGAGCAGTAATGTCAATTTTTAAATTTAATTGAAAACAATGACGATAAAAAATAGTTTTTGAATGCTGATAGGTACATGTATTTTAAATAATATACCTTCAGTTTTATCTAATGGAAAAATTAGATATCCTAGCAATTATATTAATTTAAAATATAAAGTCTGACTCCAATAACGCGGAGAATTTTTCAATAAGATATCTGAGTAGATCTAATTTTATTAGTTTTTGATTATTTTCGCTCGTGAATGATGATAATAATTTTTATAAAATGGCTACTTTATCCTCCAAAAATTAGCTGGTTTTATAAATATAAAACGGTAAGTATAGTTATATTTACTACTTCGGCTATAATAATATTATACAATATTGTATAGTATATAGTCGTATTATTACTGATATTCTGTATTGTAATTTACATTAAATTATAATATTATACACATATATAATAAAGAATTAAAGTGACTTTACAAGATAGATATTTTGATTATACGATCAATAAAACAGGAACTCAATTATCAATTATATTTTTACTTTTTTTTATACTTTCCCTATGCATAATAGATACAAAGTAATAAAACATTATAATAACGTTTATATTTATTATTATAATATTATAATGATTGAAATTGCATCGAGTTAATGTATGACAATTTAATATTACCATAGACCGTGTAGTTAATTTTATGTTTTATAATATTACGCATATTATTATTACAATATTATATTATTATAAATAAAATATACGGATCTATAGTCGTGCGCGCTGTTATTTACCTAATTAGGTATACGCGCGTATTTTTCGAATGAAGTTAAATTAAAAACTTTCTGTCACGAGCCACACACACACGCGCGTATAATTTATAGGCCTATAATGCATGACGTGTAATGTGTTTTGTGTTTTCCAAATTCAATTTGATAAAAATAATTTGAAATTGAATTGCATAGTAACATTTTTCACTATAGCAGTACTTACCCTTATCCTTTGAGTATTATTATAGGTAAACCAAAAAGGTTGAAATACAACGAAATACGAACATACTAATAATTGTCGATGCACTATAATAATATAACTAAAACAATATTATATTATTTCTGGTGTATGTGATAACAAAGTTGTGTATATTATACATTCCATTAAAACAAATTTACACGATTAAATGTTGTAACGCTATAGTCAAATGTTATATGCAATTGCAGTGCACAACTTTAGGTCCTGTTTCATGTATAAATTAGGTACATGCGTAAATATATATGTACATTATATGATATATTATAGTTTTACAGCTTAAAATTTAAATACAGGTAATATAAAGTTCGTATATTATCAACTAAAAATCGCAATAACAATTTAAAGCAATATCAATTATAAGTGTGCATATATTATCCATATATATATATATATATATTCGTAGCTACTTCATTTATGGGTGTCGTTTTAATGGAAAAAATTGTACCTACATGCACGTTTTCGTATAGGAGGTATATTATACGTAATGTATTATATTCGTATAAATATTCTAATGAACATAAACCGTAAAATAATGAGTTAAAAATGTTAAATCGACGATAAAAACGCACATCAAACGAACACGATCGTATAAACCTATATATATACAATATTATGAACATACTATACATAGGTATAGTACGTCATATTAATATAAATATGATATAAAATGCGGTTTCATAGATGTAGTACTATTAGATCGCGATGAAAAAAAAAAATAATACTAAAATCAACCAAATAGGAAAAAATACTCGCGGTAATTTTTATGTATTTTTTTCTTCCCGAATTGTGCACCGTCTTATACGAATGAACGCACTTAAACGACGTGACATATTTTTCACTCAGACGTTAAACGGTCAAAATCGTACGTATAAATATGAAGATTACTTTTTTTTCATTTATTTATTTTATACGTATATACAATATAATATATAATATGTTTTACGATCGCCGCGTGTTTCTCTTTCGGTAATAAATCGTATACGCGAGCCCAACCCGTTTATTTGTTGCCCGTGCCGCGCGAGGCGGCAGAGGGAAACTAACTACACACACAAACACACAAACACACAAACACACACACATACACATACACTCATACATAGCGCGTATACATACTGATTTGCATTTTAATTAATCCTCCTATTCTTTGTATTTTATTTATTTTTTATTTTATTTTTTTTTTCAACTACTAAAAATTCTCGCCAATCGTTATATGTACGTTCTGTTGGCTGCTCCCGTTCAGCCCCCTCTATAACGCCGCTGCACCATCGCAGCACGCTAACCGTTTACAACTTTTTTTTTTATTATTACTACTACTATTATTATTATTATTATTATTATTACTACTATTATTACTATTATTATTATTTCACTAGGTCTCCTCCCCTCCGCCACAGCAGCAACCACCACCCCCGTCATCTCCTCTTCCTCTTCTTACCCCGGCATCACCTTTTTGGATGGGCACTTTGGGGCAACACGTACAATGGCCGTCGCCATCGCGTTACCTTCGGTTTAATAACACAGCACGCGCGTGTGTTACGCGTAGCCGTTGCCCCTCCCGTATAATATATAATACCTTGCGAGTATATATATATATATATATATTATACGTTTATAACATAATAATAATATATAAAATATATATTACACATATATAACACGTTAGGTTGCTGCCTAGTGCTGTTACCTAGCTATGTACGCGCGTTGCCCCTCTCATTTCCGCACCGACATCAACTGCGGCCATATTAAATAATTATATATACAGGTACATTTTACAATTAGATCATCGTCGTTATTAAAATAATAATAATGTGCTGGAAAACACTATAATATATTTTTCTATAATTCCGCGCCACCGTACGATACGTGCAGCGTTTTCAGTTCATATTATTATGTGGGTAGTGCGCTTAAAATAATAATGTATATACCTTTATGTACACCTAACCAACGCACGCATTGATTTGCTATCTGAGGCGGACGTCGCCCACACCCACATTTTAAAGGGTTTGACATTGGCCATTTTGACACGAGTTCGGCTAAATTAAAATTATAAACCTTAATATACTTAAATACTTTTTCAAAGTAACGTTTTTCAAGTGGTCCTGTGTCAGTTACCTGTATACCGTTGTTGCTTGTCACGTGATTACATAGATTGTATATATAGAAAAACGGTTTCGTGCGAATACAAATCACTTTAGCTGGCTCCTATCGTTGCGATTCAAGTCCGTGCCCTATACCTAAGGAATAATGTATATACGGTGTCAACGAATCGTTACAAGCCCTGTTAGGATAGAAAATTACAAAGAAGATTATATATATTTTGCTGTGTTGTAGCGTTTTTAATTTTTTGATATTACTCATACAAAAAAAGTTATTATTGCGTTGATCCATAGTGTTTTTTTTTTATGTATTTTCAAACTTAAGTACTTATTTTACATTAATGATGCAAAAAAAAATATATGTGTATAAAACAACGACGCTGCAGAAAATATTTTCTTTTATTTATATCGTGTACTTATATAAATTTGATTACTCAACTATGGCTGTGCGCACAGTCCCAGTATAGTTCATTTCGTGCTGAACGCTTTTCACAAATAATTTATGGGCGTGGTGGCGTACTATCAACGCGTAAATACTTTGAGACTATATTATTCGTTTTAATTTTTGCAACGTTTCTGAACGTCAAAAATCAAATACAACGAAAACGATCGAATAATATAACACGGTGATTTGGAAATTCGCCCGTCTAAGCTATTTATGTTATTGTAATATTTATGGAATATATGAGCTATATTATATTATAACGCAGACCGATCGCGTCGCGTTCCTAGACTAAAACCGACGATGATCGGATCGAAACGTTTATTTTTAAACATTTATCCGTTTATATATTATATACACATAAAATACATATAGAAAAGAATCCTACGTAAAAAAAAAAAAATCAAAATGTGGCAGGGATTATCGCCGTGTATGGAACCGCGCGTATATTATATGTACTGATGCAGCAGTGACGGTATGGACCGCGTGCCTGGAGAAACACGATAACGCCTCCACGGTTGCCGAGCAATAATATACGTGGGCGGATGAGAAGTTATAATATATTTTAAAACGAGCTTCCTTTCCCTATATACGCAGCGGCTTAAACGAAAGAAAAAAGTCGTGATGGTTATGGCGATGGTTATACCGCACGACAATATATAATAACGAGTAAAATAGAATAGCGATCGGCCGTGTCGTTATAATACACCATAACATCGCTACTACATATACATTACCTACCTACTTATTCGATAATTATTTGCATCACGATGAGGTTATTATAATATAATATATAATAATGTTATTATATATACATATTATGCACGTTATAAGCTTGTATATATGATGCTATGTTATGTACAACCTGCAGCTATGGAATATTTCTTTATAGACCGCGTGCCATTATATCTGAATTGGTAAAATGTCCAGCCATTATAATAAACTTTGGCACTTTGCAGTTTGCACTTAGAGTTGCCATGCCGTGTTCAATAAGTATATAGGTCATATTTTAGATTTGAGAACGATGCATCATTTTTTACTCCGCCCGAGCAAAAGTCACTTAAAGTATTAATAAACCATAATATTTACCATTATATTATATTACATTTGTAACTATATTTTATATCATATTGTATTTGAATATTTCCACATGCCAAAAGCCAAAGGATAAAATCCCTTATTTAGTATAATATAGTACTTCCTTAATCTATATAATCGAAAGTTGAATACAAAAATATTTTTGTTTATCATATTTTATAGACTATAAGGAGTTATTAAGATGTTATTTTTAATTTAAATTATACTTTATACGCATATAGCAACAAAATATTCTAAACTAAGGGAAAACAAAAATACAATACGTACAAACATCAGAAAAATACAAAATATTATAAAAAAAAAAATAGAAAATCGTTACTGAATATAAACTAAGTATTGAACATAATATGATATTCTATAGTAGAAAAGAATATCCAACAAATCCGTACGTAACCTGTGGAGTAACCCTGTC
Source organism: Rhopalosiphum maidis (assembly GCF_003676215.2). Classification (NCBI taxonomy): domain Eukaryota; kingdom Metazoa; phylum Arthropoda; class Insecta; order Hemiptera; family Aphididae; genus Rhopalosiphum; species Rhopalosiphum maidis. The sequence continues at coordinate 26,050,800 of NC_040879.1, forward strand.
AGTCAATCACACGCTGACAGTATGTCACAACTTTCAAGTAAATGGAAGAACTCAACAAATTTAAAATACCTACATCTTAGAGACGATTCTGGTCCAAATCCAAAATATAACCAACAAAATTTAATGTTCTTGAAAAAATAACTAAATTATATAACATAAGGAGTATAAAAATAAAATAATATTTTTGTTATTAATTGTAAAAAACTAATAACCTATGAAGCCGAAGTTAAAAATGTATAAATTTCATAGAGCGTCACTTAAATTTCACAAAATATTTAAAAAACAATATACATAATTTCATAATATAAAAATAAATAATACATTAGAATTATATTATAATATCCATAGTTATAAATTATAATATTTGGGATAACTTTAAATTAAGAATAATACATAGTTAAGAGAAAATATATTTGTGTTATTTATTAGATGTTTATTTATTAAATGTAATATCTTATAAAGTTATAACTATTTGACAACTTATTAAATATAATTTTAAATATATTGCCGAAAGACCGCTGCAGGTGTACAAAAAATACTGAAATGATACCGAGGTTCGGGGGTTCGGCCATTTATTTCGTTACATTATGTTGTTGAAATTACTAGCTGTTATACCCACTATCTAAATATCTACATATAATAAATGTGTGTAGTATGATGCTACTGATACAGTGTTTGATGGAATGTTCTATGTTTATAAATACATTTTGAAGATGTGATGGATAAAATTTAAGTCGATAATTTATTATGGTATAGTACTTATTGTTTACCGAGTATAAGTAACTAATGATATAAGTACTAATTAAGTCAAACGTTTCAATTTTTTTTTTTTGATTTTGTAATAATTTATAAATTTGTATGATTGAACTTTAAATTTGTGTAAGACATCAATATATAAATATATCACACGTAGTGGGATCTATCCCTTACACAAACCGTAATTACGCCCCTTCATGATGGTACCTTCATCGACTATCTGTTAAGAATAACATAAATACAACGCGTGATCGGTAATAATCGATTATATAGGTTTGCTCTCATTTTTCGGTACTTCAGTTTGCTTAATGTTATGTTTAAAAATATGTAAAAAAAAAAAGAAGTTATTCGCTCAAATTAATTATCTTTCATATGATTCATAATACTTCAAAAGTGAAAATTTTATGTTGGATTTTTTAATTTTTTAATTTTTTAAAGTAATTTCATTCATTTTTAGTGCATGCTTATTATATATATGTACACATTTTTCAAGTTTTTATAGCGTAAAATTAGGTAATACAAAATATTTTTACATGAAATGTTAGGTTTAATAAAACGCTCACAATTAATAGGTATAAATTAATTTAGCGAAAAATTTAATATGAGTTTTATATATTTTTGTTTGCTTAGAATGAACAATACGACTCCAAGATGGTATTGATTATACTGATTAAAACAATTTTTAGTATTTTGCTATTCATTTTTTAATCTTTGAATATTATTAAAATATGTATTAAATAAATTTAGTATAGTTTTAATTGACGTTATTGCAGTCAAAGCCCATATTTTTAAGACATTTTCTGCTATTTGCGAGGTCGCATTTGTTGATAGTTTTCAATGCGTCGTATTATTCATTGGTCTTAATAATAAATGAGAAAGATTTTGAAATTTTGTGCACAGCATATTATATTTTAACGAAAATTGCAACGCTTTACGAAAAGCCGTTAAAAATAATAACAATTTCTCTGTATTTTTTTGGGAAAATTCATTTCTTTTTTTATGAAAACCATACCAATCTACAAATGATATGAAAAAAAAACGATGTTTTCGAAATATTATCAGTGTCTACTTGAGACAGTAGACTCAGAGATTATGGAGGGTCAATACTCTCAATATATAGGTATGAAACTTTTACCACCCCAAAAAATGATGGCTAGTAAAAAAAAGGCGGCAGCGTTCCGCGGGGAATTTTTACGGCCGCGTTCTGTGTACTGCAGTCGGCTAAATCCTTGTCTCTGACCGTGCCTGTAGCTAATCGTCTGTAAACGTTAATAGACCTTTTGCGTTTTGCTGTTTTGCGCCAATAAATATATCACAGATTTATGGATATCATTATCAAACGTAGTTTCTCGAGTTTATATTACAATAACATAATATATTACATAGGTATATTGCACTATGCGATACTGTGTTCTCGACGTCATCGTCGAGTTCTCAATTATATATATGTACGTTAGATCTTCGGTAGTTGGCTAATATACATATTAGACATGTTAAGGATATAGTCGTGTGCACTATTTCTGCAGGCCGATCAAAAGTTTTTGTTCAATCTGTATCTGCACAGATATCGACTCAATTTTTCCCATTTCTAGTATATTTATTAAATGAAAATTTATTATATTATTCACACTTTTTATTAATATTTTAATTATATCTTAATATTTCCATTATTTTAATCTATGTGATCATCTGTCACAGTAGGCAATAACATTAAGTATGAGTACTGGTTGTAAGTATGCATCAGGACATAATGATATGTAATGTCTGAGATCTGAACACGCATATATGTTTTATTGTGAGCAGGTGAAAATCCAAAGTAACATTATGGCATTACTATTTAATATTTATAATAGATTCGTTTAATGGATTTTAATTATTTTTAGTATACCTACCTAGTTGAAAAACGCTTACTGTGTATATAAATTATAATTCGACCAATAAATACATGCTATCTAACACAATATGTTAAAATAATATTGCTAGGTATAAATCAACGGCATTCATATTTCATGTAGTCGTTTAACCAAAGCACGGATTTATTTATGCAATAAAAAGTACCAAAATATGCTATAAAATATTGTGCAGTAAAAAAAAGGAAATATGCAACAAATATGCACTAAAAAAAAAAAATGTATATAATATGTACGTCCGTTCATATACCTTTAAACTTTTTATTTCATATAGTAACACACACACACACACACACACACACACACACACACACATACATATATATATATATATATGCATATATACTATATATATTATATATACAATAAAAATATGTACATAATATTATTTATTGTTTAAGTATAAACAAATTAAAAATAAAACCACTTATTCCCACCGCATTTCGATTTTATATTCATATTCTTAACGGCACGATAAATTGTTAGTTACAAATCGTTTATTATGTAGGTACCTATATGGTATATATATATGAATATATATGCGTGTTCATTTGTCGGTATTATTTGTTTACTATTTCAGGATCATCTCTATTGTCGTGACTCGTGGCTATTTTATATTGTTACTGCAATGGCAGTAATATAATTTAAGAGTTATGTTGAAAAAAATGAATATTTTCATAACAATATATAATAAGGATTGGTGCTACAATAAATTTTAAATTAAACATAATAATATATTTTTTTTTTATATTGATAAAAAAAATAAAGTCATTGGCCATCGGGTTTTTACAATTTTAACTATTTTACATTATTTTTTTTCATAGATTTCGACGGACAATTATTTTTTTTTTTTTTTTTAATCATATTAAAATGTTCAGGTTGTTTTTTGGATCTGGTCCCATGGTCACATCCAAGGTGATAGGTATTTTACATTTTTTTCCAGTTCCTCCGTGTACTTACGACATTCGGTCAGTATATTTACTACAGGTTTGACATATTGGTGGATCTTCTTTCACCATTTAAGTAAACCGTATGACATTCTGGTGTACTCGATTCTTAGATTATTCAGCGTACCTGTATCGTTATTTCTATATTCTTTTCAACTTGGATATTTCTATTCATTTATTGTGTTTTTGATTTCCCTTAGTTTAGATTTATTTTTTCCCATTATATTTTCCATTAACTTTAATTTTGTTTTGTATACAATGTTTTATGTTGGTATATATAAGTTGTTATCTGTATATGAGTGGTGTATTTATTAGTTCGGTTGCCCTTTTAGCGTCTTAGTTCGCTTTTCGTTCCCTTCTACTGCGGGCCCAGTATCTAAATATATGTTATGTTTACTTCTATGTTTTGAGTTTGTATTGTTTTTACTTTTATTGAGTTAAGTAACGTCTGTATAGTATTAGTAATATTGTTTTTAACTTTCCAATGTATAAGTCTGTGATACTGAAGTTATTTTTGTGATTATTTCCCAATTCGTTTACTATTTTGAGAATTTGTGACTTTCTCAGGTTTGTGAATAATTTAAATTCCTACACCTTTTTCTAGTTGTACCGTCTATATAATAATATATACGCATATTGCTATTTTTACGTTTGAAGTATTTTTTATAGGTACCTATTATTTTTTTTTAAATATAATCGGGATTGTATTTTCTTTTATTGAATTTCATTGCCTCAAGATTTATACGAAATGTTGTGCTCTATATAGAGAAATTATATGGCTGTACTTTTATTACGTAGATAATAAAATCTATATTTGATTATTTTGATTTTTGTCTATATGTTTATTTACTGGGTTATCTTTGTTTCTAATAGTTATTAGTTTCTTACGACGTATACGAGAATTATTTTTAAGGTTTCTTTTGTTCTAGATGAGCTTAATATATTACTATAACTGCAATGTTTTGTATGCTTTCGGCTATAGATCGAAATGTTGCAATGGTAAGTTTTGTGCTAGTGTTGACCGTAGTTTCTCTATAATCACGCTATTTAGATATGTTTAAAATGATTGGTTTAAAATAAAAAAATATCTAATGTTGTTTTGTATTGTAGAGCTTAATATTTAAAACTTTTAAAGTTATTTCTTATTTTGCTTTAAATTGTATATAACAATTAACTATTAAATAATATATTTATATATCAATCTTTCTTTGGCATTGGCCAATCTTAACTTCAGTTTGACCTTTAGAACTTTTTAGTCCATCTCTATAAAATCTTATAAATTATATAATTTTTAAGTGAACAAAAAACTACAAAACTGCATTATGTTGATCAAAACTTATATATTATGTAATTGCAAATCGCATCGCATGCTTATTCAAGGTATTTTATTTCATTTGTTTATAAAATATGCAAATAAATTCATAATACATTACATTGATAATTGTCTGCATAATAATTAAATGTATAATATATAAGGCTTCAAAATTATATTGGATCCGAAAACGCTATTTATATGTGACAGCGATCACACTTTATTTAAAGGTTTGGGATGTGTGTTTCCTATGGAATGTAGCTACTGCGCGTAGTGTGGTTAAGTGCTAAGATATGCAATTATAATTGCTATTCAAGTGTGAAAATAGGTAGGTAGTAGGTACTTTAAAAATCGCTTATTAATATTTAAATGATTAATCGACAAATATAATATGTATACGCCTTAGCATTGGGCTATTACTGTTGAGAATTGACCTGTTTTTAAAATTTCGGACACACGTGTAGTATGTACACATTTATAGATGATTACTCTTAAAAAAGCAGTTAAACAATATTTCTTGTAAATCTATAAACTATACATTTATAATATTTAAACATATATCTATAATAGTAATTGATAGTACATACATATCAATATATATATTTTTTTGCATTTTTCCATGATTTTAATATCCAAAACATATTAATATATAATTTGTAAATAGAAAATATGTTGAAGTTAATGTAAATAAAGTGATAAGATTGATCAATAGTGTTTTAAATAAATCGTAATTAGGTGTATGTATTAACAAGATAAATGATTATAAGTATATATTTTCTTTTATAAGTTACAACAATATAACTTTGTATTATTATGTACCTGAATATTAATTTTCTAATTTTTAATTTATTACATTTTGATTAGGTATATTCTGTGCAACTTTCTTGCTTATTTTCCGTATAAAATCTATTATACATATATTTGTCTGAAAGAGTTAAGACTTCTACCAATTTCCATTATGACGTCAACCCAAATAACAAGTAACAACCGAGGGTTACTGAATTCAAAATCATTAGTTTCAAGAAAGGGTTCGGGTTCATACATTATTATCTATATATAGCCAGTTCTGATTATTTTATTACTGAGTAGTGAGTGGGAATATACAAACACATTAAATTATAACATTTGCATTTTACCAACGTTTATGTATAGCTTCTATATTATATATAAATATAGACACACACACACGCATACATGTATAATATATATAGCTTTTATATGAATATATATATATATATATTATACGAACTTAATATTTTAACCAACCGTAAATATAAAAATACGATAAATCGAATATATAATATTTATATAACCTAAACTATAAATAAAATTAATCATTTAAGATTCCAATACATAAATGCAGGGTCGCACGGGTCTTTCAGAGAATTAAATCCCAACTAGAACTCTTTGAGGCCTCATACGAATAAACACTATTATTTATTTTATTTAGGAACATGTTAATGTTTTCGTCAAATAATACGGATATGCTTCGATATCTCATTATTCGAAATACTTTTCTGATCAACGGATTTCCTCATTACATTTATCGTACCTGTTCGGTTGTTCAACACTTACATTTATAATATAATCGATAATCGCGTGTATTATTATATATTATATGCAATTATTTCTTATGTATGAGTTCTAATGTTAAGTAAAAAAAGTGGGTATCGTTCTGCTGTATAGTAGGTCACTGGTTAGCATAATGGATGTATTATGTAAAATGTCAAGTATTTACAACGATTCGTTTTTGAGTTACAGCAAAATCAAATAATAGATTTTGTCGAAAAGTGGTTATGTGTAAAAATTCCCGTTTTTCCGTTGTTTTTTTAGGTTTTTTCCCGACGCTTTTGAAAACTGCTAGAAATTTTTTACTTTTGATCCCCCAAAGTACCAACTAGATAAATTTTCGTTTTCAAAGAAGGGCTAAAGTCAAAAATTGAAGCAATATTACTACTCCAAAACGTGATGACAGACACAAAAATAAAAAATAAAAATAAAAAAAAGACATATTATTGTAAAATCAATACATTCATCACTCCGTTCAGAACCTAAAATAAACAAATATTGTAACTGTACTACATATTATAATTTCTATAAATAATTACAATGACAATGATAACGATAATGAAATCGTCCGATATAAGACGGGGATGTGGTCGGGTTAGAACCTGACCAAATCTCTTGATTTTCGGCACGGAAAACCCATGTCGACAGTGTTTTGATTGCGTATACCTAAAAAATAAATTTATATAAATACGCTGCAACAATATCGCAAAAAAAAAAAAAAAAACGTGAACGGTTTAGAGTGAACATTACTGCACATATATATGCGTATATATACATTATATAGCCCGAGATTTTTTCAATTAAATAATTCTCGCGCACGCGGGTGAGCTATGCTGGTTATATCGTATATAATGTATATAAACTGTATATACATACTACACTGCATGTATACATGTAATATATCATACGCCCTCGTACAAGCTGCAAGCTCGTGCTTACGATCGTTTTCTCCGTCAAATCGTGCGTATATATATATATACGCACACCCTCGTCCTCGCACCCTCCATCTGCGCCACACTCGCGCGTTATATTATTATTACACACACACACACACACACACACACACACATACACACGTATATATATATATGCGTACTCGAAATCTCGACCCAAATTGTTATTCGACTACACGGACGTGTGCAGCTGGACGTCACACACACTATATATATATATGCGATATGCATATCATACGCGTATGTATGATATATTATTATAAATAGTACTGCAGACAGACGAATTATGACTGACCGAAGTACCAGTAAACTATAGGTCAACCGTCAGGGCGTTTGTTTTAGTCGCGATTCCGCATTAAATTATTTACCCGAGAGATTAGAATACATGCGAATTTCCATGCTTCGCATATGGTTTATTTTTTTCGAGGAGCGGCCAAAGTTCAGATCCATCGCCGATTCGTTTCCTAACGCATGGACCTATATGATAGTGATATCGATATTATTGTATAAACACTTCGCTGTATGGCGTTATATTATATGTGATGTATTTCGTGCACGTTCTTATTTATAATACAGGCTTAGTACGACCGTTTTTCGGATGTGGATTGTGCTGCAGATCATTATAAACCGTTCTCGCACTGTGCGGTTATAATTCGTTTAATTATCGTCGTATTCACGGTACATACTTGCTGCAGCAGTTATATCGATGCAGTTACTGTATTTGTCCGCACCGCGAACACATGTTTGGATGGCACATTATTCAGTGTGGTTCACAAGATTTTATAATGAAGGAGGATAGCGAAAACTTCATTGCGAAGCTATCTATAGGGTCTTGTCCTACCCCCCACAATAACAATAAAAAGCACATTAAATCTCAATAAATATTGTTTTTAGTATGCCGGATCATATGTTTAAAAAACAATTGTAATTATCATTTATAAAATTAAATATATCTATTGAGTATTGAGCATGACATCAAAAACTCCTTCGGGATCAATTACCACTTGCCCACGGATCATCAACAATATTAAGACGGTTTCAAAAAATTACAATAGTCAATGTTTGACATAATAGTTGTCTGACAAGCATACTTTTATAAATCATCGTTTATGTCTATTAAATAGGTTTTCAGTATTATTAAATATTAAATTATTCTTTCCGCGCGAATCTTAGTTCAACAATAAAAACAGTTTGAATGTCTGAATCGAGATAAAAATATATAAAACGTTTCTAAAATAGTTGATATAGGCACAATAGTAAATGATTATTATAAATATAAATTATGGGGCAATAATAACAAATTAAAACAGTATATTATATACGTGCATGAAAAACATTCCGATGTGAAAACTAGGTATATCTGATGTTATTTGTTGTTATTAAAAAAAAAAAGGCACGGCTAGATATATCGCCCTATCCGCTCCGCGGAACGTCCATGATACTTACTATTGTCTGTTATCTATATATATATATATTGTATATATTACGTAATAATAATATGGCAATATTTTACTGCAACGGCTAGACAACAAATACGAACTTATATAATATATGTCATATAAAATAATATAATATATTCTATCAAGTAATTTTTAAAATTGATGAACGTATAAAACGTAAAATGTATTGCAACTCGTGTCGGTGGTAGGTATATATAGGTGCCTACTGTAGACATGGGTTTTACGAATTTTTATATTTTATTATTTAATGAACGAGATTATTATTTTTGTTAAACATTATCTTTACAACTATACGGTGTGTTCCCATTTAAAGGTACCTGTACTAAATATAATATTTTTGTCCAATGGCCACGGATTAAAATGGAGTTCTCGGTAGGAGTTAGAGAATCCGGAAATCTACATTACTATTACGTTCATTTTCAAAATGTTTAAGTTAAAGTTCTTATTTAAATGACTTGCAAATCATTCAAAATTCTAACGCTCGTCCTATGGTTTTCTTAAATTCCATCTTGCGATCTTGCGTATTGTTGACCTAACTTAACTCGTTGTAAACTTGTAACTAAGTTAATTTTTGGTTTTATAGGCCTATGGTTAAAAGATCAAAATTTCTTAAGAAAATTCGGTCCGTAAAAATCCGGCGATGGAAATACGGCATGTTGCATTACTTGAATATAAATATAAATCGTATAATCGAGCATGCGCATACTGAAAGGATTGAACATTTGAAAATTGTCAAAACAATTCCACTTTGATCCAATACCATTACATAGATAGAAATATTTTGTGTTATAGGTAAAGTTGAAAGGTATGACATATTGTATGCATATAGTACCTATCCAAAAGAAGGGTGTCAGTCTCTGTATAGCTCCTTTCGTTTTCAGTCCTGTACTGTTGGCGTTCAACTGTGTATATGGGTTAGACTGTATACGTCACATAAATCCTTGGCCACACGTACAGCGATAAACCGTATGTCGTTTTTAAATCCCGTCATACTGGCACATATTTATAATACGTGTTTGTGTACTGTGTATATGTGTTGTATAATGTATATATTGTATATAAATATAATATATAGGTATCTACGTCTCGGTGTACGTGTATTATTATAATGCGGTTGCTGCGCGGCCAATTTAATTACAATATATCGCGTGCGTGTTCCGCCGTATCTCCTGCAAAACAGCTCTGCAGCCAAAAACCGTCCGACTATAGCAGATAATGTCGAGCCTGCAGAAAGTTTGGTATATAGGTATACCATTATAACTACATAATGTATACTCTCGCCCAACTATAGTAAAATTTAATAAACACGTGCATACAATTATAAATTATATACGAGTATAATGTATATAATATAAATAGCCGTGAACTTGGATACATCAGCCGATTTTTTAACACATTCGTTCTTTAAGAATTTTTCGCGTTGAAAGTGCGCAGCTAACTTTTAATTTCGTTAGATTTTTCGTCGAACACGATTCCTTAAACTTGATTAATTTATTAAAATTCCATTCGTTTATGCAAAACGCGATTCTTTAAGCGTTGTCACTTTTTTTCCTTATGGAGTAAATTTAATTTAAACTATACTTTAAAAAATTGATGGACTCACACCCGTCTACATATTATACACAAATACACCTAATAATACTTATATAGTTATATAATATATTATATTAAAAATGAGGAAAACGCCAACGTAGTAAAAAATGATCGAATAACCTAATCGGGTAGTTCTAATATCAAAAAATACTCATTTCAAAAACTTTGAGAGCTTTTATAATAATTCACATACATTTAGGCTAAAGAACAAAACAATATATTATTTGAAAAAAATTATATTTTCTATTATTTTTTATCGTATTTTTAACTTTTTAAACTTTTTTTTTTGTTTATTGATGACACATATTTTTATTTTCTTATTCTGCAAAACAAAATATTTTTCGTTTAGTACTGCAATTTACATAAATCGAATTTTGGATGAGTCAAGCTTATGAGTTATAATTTATAAGTATTTATAATATTGTTTTAATTTTAGTTTTTAAGCATATGTATCAATTTGTAACTCTTTATCTTTGCAAAAGCTTAGCTTACAGAAGATAGATAATTCAAATGTACAATTTATGTAAAACTGTATATTTATTTTTAAATAAAAACAATTTAGATTTGGATGAGCAGGATGTAGCACCGGCACATCATGAATACTCCGTAAAATGTTGATTCACTACTTCACTCATCAAAAATTTAAACACTTCTGAATTATAACTAATTGATTATTCTTCTTGGCCCGCTTAAAGCAATTACAGTCGATCGCCGCATCAACAATATACCTCCATTTATCGTTCACTGATATTTAATTACGTTCTCTATACCTCAATAATATAATACTGTAATATTTTATTCAATCTGACAAACGTTGCGTGGGTTGTCTATTCTCTGAGTCGTTTTGATTCCAGTCAGTATCCTCTCAGATCTCCGTGAATATTCAGCTCATCTTACTCTGTTCCACTTAGAAACTTCTATAATACTGACTTCTTCATATAAACTTCTCAATTCCTCATTATTTGTTATAATTATATATTCTCCTCCTTTTGTTCAAAAACTTTCTTCTAACTAGTTATTAATTAATTATTCGTTTAAAATTTAATTGTTATGTTCATTGAAATAATTTGAAAAATATTTTGTTTCGTAATATTAAATTTAAAAATACGTATGTTGCCATTATAAAAAGTAAAAACTTAAAAAAAAAAAAAAACGATAACGATAAAAAAAATATGTATAAGTCGTCGATAGTTTTTGAAATAAGGAGTGTTATACCTTAAATAAAGCACTATAGTTTAATTATTTTCTAGTGTTGGCAAAACGGCGTTGTATAAATTATTACCGATGTGTTCTATACATTAAATATACACAGCGAGAGCTCTTCAAAAGTTGCGCTGTTTTCGTTTTGATCGTCTTCACTGTTTATATTGTATTATTAATGTGCGTCAATGCACACCTCGCTATATACACGGTGGCACTTAAATTCGACGTCCGCTTTTATTTTTTCTTTCCTCCGACGCGTGTTCTATACGTCATTACCGGAAACGTATTTCGTGAATGTTATATCCACCCGGATGTACTTCGCACCTTCGCGGTTTTTAGTGTATATAAACCGTGCGGTAGGTGTGTATATATATATAGACGATATACAGCGGTACTACAAAGGTCGTTTTGTTGTTTTTAGGCACGTCCGGCGTCAAATTGACGCACGTCGGTGGCTAGACGCTCTTCCTCGAGTCACGCGCGCCGTCAAAAACGTACCTATACATCGTCGTTTTTTTCGGCTACCGTTTACGTGCCCGCGTTATTTTCGCGATATATAATATACAATAATCATGTATCGTCGACGATTGCGGTTGCATAATATATCGATTCGTTGGCAAAGCGTCGCGCACGATCGTGGTTATGAGACTGTATTCGACCCACACACTTACTACGTCGTCCTTGACAATTATTATTGTTTCTTTGTGTATATGTTTTTACACGCCGTACAATAGGTACCTATACGTTTGAAATATAACAATATATTGTAGGAATGTAGGATACATGAATTGATTTAAAAACGGATTCGATACATGACAGGGTCGTGTTTGCAATTGATTTTTATCATGAACATTTTTCTTTTAAACATTGTTTTCTATATGATTTCTGATTTGTCTTATAAATTAAGTTGATTGATAGGTATGTATAACGATAAAATATATGATTAAACGATTAAAGTATAGGGAAGTATATTTACCGCCATCCAGGGGCGGATTTAGGTATGTGGTGGGGCGGTGGCCCCTGGGCGGAATGCATTAAAAGGGGGCCCTTATACATAAACAAGGAAATATATTTTTTTACTTATTAAATAACATTTATTATCACATTTAGTAGTAGTAATTAGTAACAATAAACTACTTATTTAATAATAAATTATTTTAAAAACAATCAAATCGAGTATAACTAGTATAAGTAATATAATCATAATATTTTTCCTGTATCCTTATTTAAACATCATAAAATTGTGGGGGCCCCTGGACTGTAGCCCACTTAGCCCTCCCTTAAATCCGGCCTTGCCACTGTTACGTAGTGATTCACAGCTGCTAGATGTTAGTATGTTACTCATAAGTAATACCATATATTACATAAATACATAATACACTATAAATTATAATTCCTCTTTAACATAATTAATAATATATAATTAAAATTAACTAGTATTAGCGGGTAAATTCAAAAAAAAAAAATTATATATACTTATAATGTAGACATCTCGTTGCAATATTCGCTAAACGAAGAGGTGATTTACTTTAATGAATACTTGCAGTGGTTTTTATGTCAATGCGCATATAGATGATGATAGCCGATAGATATATTATACTACGAGAACAGCGTTGGAGCATGATTGAAAACGAATTCGTATGCGATTATTTTATTTCCGCTACTGTCCCTCCACACCACCGTAGAGCCACGATCATATACCTATATATAAGTCAACTGCAATTTCCTACTACCCGAATTGACCATTTTGGCCCATCTATATATCTTATTTACTATATATGTGCGTTAAAATAGGGCCTGGATTATACGTATATTATATTTATAGGTATACCTCTAAATAATATTATACAAACGACGTTTTGCCACGACTATGAGACTAGTGTGCACGTGGTATCAAAAGGGTGGCGTGCACGTAAAAAAAAAAAAATTAAAAATACAACCCAAACATTGCAGAAATGGTATATACTGCACTATACATAACATGTATATGGTAGGTAAATATTATGCATATATTATGTATACATAGTACACGTGCTATGTGTATATATATATATATTATATATACCTTTGAACACGCACACACATTCACAAATAAACAAACAAACATATATACACCACATTTATGTGTGTGGCGTAGGTATATATATAGTGGCCTTTGCGCAAACGGTATATATAGTACGCCACCGAGTTCCCGGGATCCGGATGTGTGCGGGAGCGCCGGCAGTGGCAGCGGCAGAACGGAAATTATGTCCAACGCCGGGTTTCCGGGACTCGGACCTTTGGTCGTCGCGCCGCTCGCGCTCGTGTGCTTAGCGAGTGCGTCTATACGAACTTGCGCGTGCGCGAGTGTATGTGTGTGTGTGTCGATAAACATTTCAAGGGGGTCTTTCCCACTGCACCCTTCCCGATCCGGTGGCCGCTCAAGTGTGTGTGTGTACACGAACGTCTCCTCCGATGCGCGGTGGCCGAGTCCTCTCAGCATAATATATGGTCTTCGAAATCCGGTTCACCCGGTCCGAGAGCTGCAGTCCGAAGTCCCGAGTTTCGGAGTCCCGTCGCCGCTGTATATATTGTGTACACACACCCACACACCATAATACACGCCGTTTTCATTTGCGGGATGGTCTCGCCGTCGTTCCTTTCGCTATAGCGCGCGACTCCCTGCACGTACCCACCCATGCACGCACACCGCGTCACTCGCGGCGCCCGACGTCGCGACGCGGGCTTAAAACGTGTGGAACCACATTTTTTTCGTTCTCCTTTAAGTTTATGTACATTATATATGCTTCGACATGTAACGACATCTCAGTCGTTAAAAAAAAAGTTTTGTATATTTTATTTTCTACGTATATAATACATAATTGCCATGGCGACCAAGAAATAAATAAATGAATATTGTTATTATAATTAAATAATTGTCGTCGTGGGCTGACGGGTGATTGTGACCCCCCCTGAAGAGGGTTGTCGGGCGAAGCGAGCAAGGGCAAAGCCCGCTATAGTCATATACAGTATATTGTATAATATTATTCTGCTCACAAAGCTCTCCGTCTCTGCCGCCGGCACGTCTGTGCACACTCGCAGCGTATTATTCACGGAAAGCAATTATCGGTTTATCAGTCGAATAAATGATTGTTTCCACTGCATTTTTAGGTTCCGTCCGCGACCACAAAACTATCATAATATTAAATATTGCTGTTTGATCTTAGGTTACTTTTATTAAACATTCAGTTATCACAAACATACATTTGTAAATAACTATAGAAATTAATATTATAGAAGAAACCAAAATAGCAGTTTCCTAAATTAAATGTTTGTGACGGGAATTAAAAATCATTATTTATATATAACACATCATAGGATTCTCATTTAAATAATTTTACATGCTATGTTATACGTTGTAGCAACTATTTCTGTATGCTGTACGCTGTATCCATCGTTTGATAAATCATAAAAGCAAGACAAATTATCGTTGCTTTTGAAATTCTACTATTAACTTTGATAATACAATATTTGTATTACTATTAAATTTAGTATTTACCGTAGGTATACACTTTGATATTTGATTGATTGAATCACAATTCTTATTCTATCCGAAAATATATTTTATAAAAGCTATATGAAATTCGATCAGATTTATTAGTGTTTTGCGTTTTTTTAATTTGTACCAACTGTTCAACTACAAGATGTTCACTATTTTCAACCATTATTATTTGGTTCGAATATTATTTTTTAATAATATTTTTTAATGTAGGAATGACATCGAACATTGACGACGGTCATTATTTTATTGTGTGTAATGACTATATACTATGATACTTATTTCTTGTCGCCACTGTACAGCCGCAAGCAATGCGATAATTTTACTAAAATCTACGCAGTTATTTTTCTCGACGTGCATCATTAATCACTTGGATATAATAATATTCGTATTTTAGAGGTACATTCAGTCGGGGGCATTGAGTAAATAACATTCTATGAACGACACCAATGACGGATTTCAGAGTTTTTCTCATCACGTTTTGAACAGGTATACACTATTATAGTGTTATGCATACATATTGCAATATCATAAAAACGATAATGACGATGATATTGCGACGGAAAACGTGTGTGCAAGTCTCCGCAACTGCTCCGAAGATCGCGCGCAGTCGTTATACGTCGATGAGCCGCCGATATTATATCGTGCGCAGTCACCGCACACCGTTACATCCTAATCATATTATATATCATCAGGCATAATCGGTCGATTAACGTGCGCGGCACACGATATATAATATATTAAAACGTATCACGTTCTGTGCGTCTCATGTGTCGTGTACGCGCATATACAGGTATATATATAGGTACACGGGGGAGGCGGCGGCGGCAGGCAGACGTGAAAAAGCGGTGAAAAAAATAAACCCCTCTCGGAAAACACCAATTCTTACACGCCGGTTATATTGTATTGTATACGTATATGCGTACACACGCACATCATGATAATATTATAAGCGCGCCCGCGCGCGCGTGTCTGTCTAATAAAATATGTATACCTCTTTTACCTATATGTAATATATATATATACACTACACTGCCGTACACCGACAATAAATACACATATGGTATTATAAAATATATTATGCACGTGTTGTACGTTGTACTACGATATATTAATAAAAATAAAAAAAAAATGAAAAAAAATATGACGGAACGACGGGCGGGTTAGAGAGAAAACGGCGCGTTGTACATACGATAATAATAGTAATATAATCGTATACGCATAGGTGTATAGAGTGAGCACCTGTCCGGGGCGCCGCCGCCGCCGCCGTAGGGGTTAGGGCAGCCAGCAGGCGGCAGCGACGGTGGTGGATAACGTGTCATCGTCGGCGGTCACAGTCGTATGTGTGTGTGTGTGTGTGTGTGTGTGTGGACAGTGTATTATAATTATTATTAGTGCAGCACGTCTCGTCGACGGTCCGTCCGTCTGTCGGCCGGTTGACGCGGCGCGCGGTCTGCCGCGCCGGCGGTCGCGTCAGTATATTTGATCGGTAATCGCGAATAACAATAATTATTATTATCATTATTGACCCCCGAACGCGCGCGCGACGGCGGCGTCATCATCGTCGCTCTCCCCAGCGCTCGCAAGTTATATAGCTGATCCACGATATTATATATGTGAATATTATTGTTATTGCGATGCCGCGTGCTCGCGCGTGTGTGTGTATATATATTATATATGTTCAATAACATCACATATTATGCGTGTACAGTATTATAATATGTGCGGACGACGTTCGTTAAAACGGTTTGGCGCGTGTCTAATTTTTTCTCTTTTTTTTTATTTATAATATATAATAAACGTGTGAATGCGGCGGTGCACCATTTATCGACGTGTCGCCGCCGCCGTGGTTCGTCCCACTGCCGCCGCCGCCGCCGTCAACCCTCCGCCGCAGCGACGTATATATACTACAACGGCCCGCCGACCGCTCAGTTTTTCCTATACATATGTATTGTTATCGTGTTATCGTGCTGTACTATTTGCCGCCGATCGCTCATATATGTATATACGCCGTCCTCTCGGCGACACGCAGCAGTATCGCTCTCTCTGCTGCGCGCGTTTTCTCGCTGCGTATTCTTATAATACTATTCTCATCGAGTACCGTATATCGCGATGGGTGCACAAGTACCGCGCGACGACCTCTGCGCGCGTGTACGTATATACGCGATACATTATGTATATACAACTGAGCTGCGTGTGTATACATATACAGAAAGAGTCACCGCGCGTGTTATATATATATATATATATTGCATAAACCGAAATACATTTTTCTCCATTAACTTTTGCCTTGGCATACACACACACACGCATATATATATATAAATACGTAT
The DNA here is from genome assembly GCF_003676215.2 of Rhopalosiphum maidis. Classification (NCBI taxonomy): domain Eukaryota; kingdom Metazoa; phylum Arthropoda; class Insecta; order Hemiptera; family Aphididae; genus Rhopalosiphum; species Rhopalosiphum maidis. Next base: position 26,068,374 of record NC_040879.1, read on the forward strand.
ACACACGCGCCAGTTGTGCGGAGACTATATATATATATATATGTATATATAATATACGGTGCGCGCGCAAGCTTCAACGTAGACCCCCTCCTCAACCCTTGCAGTTCACCGGACGATGGGGTACGCGGCTGGGGAATACACACACACACACACACACATATATATATATCATATATATATATATACGAACGCGCGGGGAAAAGAGTGCGCCGCCGCTGAAGCGATGCGAAATTTCTTTGTGCGCGCCGCGCGTGGAGGGCAAGCTGCAAGACAAATGAGAGTTTCGGGGGCCACGTATATATATATATATATATATACATATATAACGCAAAACGGCAGGGGGGTAGGAGGGGGGACGGCCGTAGTTTTCGGCAGAGCTTATATATATCGTATGCTCACGAATCGCGGGCGCACACCCACACACCCACGCGTACCATAAACGAAGCGCACGAACTTTTATTTTTACCACTTTTAGTCTGTGTGTGTGTGTGTGTATGTCTGTTGCCATTTTATGCGAACCCTATGTATACATGTACACACACGCGCGCGCGCTCCGCTTGCGTAAACGGGTGGTGGATGAATGGTAACAGCGGCGGCGTCGAGCAGTATATATATTATGTATGTGTGTGCGAGCGTGTGTGTGTGTGCGCCCGCGCGTACAGTCGTCGACGGCAGAGCGGGGCAGAGTCGGGATTTCACGGCGCCAGGACGCGGCGCGCACGGACGAGGCGGCGGTGGCGGGCGGACGACGGCTCCGGCTCAGGACGTCCATCATTTGTCAACGTCCACGACACGGGTACACGCCCCGTGCCGCCCGGTCGCGTCGCCATGGATACGCGCGCGCGGCGGCGGCGGTCGTCTCCGCTGCTGCTGCCGCCGCCGTACACGTCGATTCCACTCCGTCACGCCGCCAACGCTAGCGCACACACGCACGCGGCGGACGACCGACCGAGCGTACAGTGCGCGCGCGCTCACGTTTTCGCTTTGTGTGGCTGCTATACCGCCCCTAAACGTCGTCGTATATCGCGACGGCGCGGCGGCGGAAAGGTCGCCGCCGGAGCGAAGAGAGGTCGCGCGCCCGAAGACGGAGCGAATTTCTACAGTTTTTATTTTCCATCTCCTCTCTATATATTCTCGCGATAACCCAAACACGATTTTTTTCCACGTACACGTCGGCACCGGCCACGGTGCATATTATATAAAACGATGATGTTATATTTTAATAATATACAATAATATTATATTATTATTATCATGACCATATATATAATGTTGTATGATAATAATACTAATAACAAACGCACTTGGTTTTCGTGTGCGCGCGCGCGCTCGTGTAACCGGTTTACGATGACAATTACAACGTTAAGACTTTAGCTCTCGCGCGGCGACGTGTGATATGTGATCCGGACGGACAGCGACTACGTGTTACGTGCATGTGTCACTGTGCGTCGTTATGCACAGGCGCGAACGACACACGCAAACTGCACGCCGGTCACCGGATCGCGTCCGGAATTAGGAATAACATTGCGGGTAAATGCCGCACGTTGTCGCCGACGACGGCCGATGTGCGATATCATCGAATCCGTTGTGTTAGGTTAGGATTCGTACATATATATATATATATATATATATATGATAATAATATACCGCACAAACGTAGAATAGGTACTATATAATATACTTATATAAGTGCCGCAGGTGTACGATCTGTACCCGTTATATCATAATAAGAATTCCTACGCTAATGAGCGATGAGATCGGGTTGGTTGTTTTCGGTCGGCATCACAATAATATGATATTATTATGTGTGTCTATAGATGTAAATAATAAATTGAATTGCATAAAACATATTTTATTTGCATATATATATATATATAGCGATTTTGTACACGTTCCTTAAAAGATATACCTAAATTATAATAATATGTAATAATATATATATATATATATATATATACATATATATATATATATATATAAATAAGAAAGAAAATACTAAACGTTTTTCTTGTAATTATTATTATATAATTAATATATATATATTATATTTATAATTATTATTATTATTATATTATTAATCATTAATTATTATGTTTATGATGTGATGATTACATATTATACATTATTATAATCATCATATTAATATTATTAATTATTATTAATTATCATTATTATATATCACATTGTAAAAATTATACACAACTATAAACGTTACAATCTATATGTACAAGTTGCTGCTGCACGCATTTTTCTTCCATCAAACATGTAAATCTTAACCAACTATATATATTATGTAAAGAACATACAAAAAAAAAAAAAAAACATATTATACAACATGCATATATATAGAGATACATATACAAACACATACACATATAATATGTATATACACACACATACATATACATTTGTATATCAGACGATGACTATATATATACCTACTGTAGTATGTACATAAAAGTTTCCTCTTATTATTATTATAATGTATAGCTAAAATAGTAAAAGACATTTATTACAATATGTACATTTTATAGGTACGTAATAATTATACTTATACAGATAAAAAACATCAAGTGTATTATACTGGCACAAAAAAAGCAATGTCTAGCACGTATTTATAATACATACATATATATATATATATATATATATATATAAAAGAACAAAAAGATTTGTAATTCAGACATCATCGTATTATTTTGTCGATGTGCGTAGACCGCGTTATTATTGACGATGTTGATTTTCATAAACATAATAAAAAAATTACCTATTACACTACTTCGTAAATATAACAATAAAACATTATCGCGATAATAAAAAGTATTAAAAGTAAAAAAAAAAAAATAGGTGAAATGTGATCATATGAATCGAGATGGGACGTAATATAGAAAATAACGAATAACAATAATAATATTTCATATGTGAAAACAAAACAACAACTTATTATTTTGTATACATAATATAATATACACTGCAGCGTTTTTTGCATTTATATATATATATATATTTTCTTTTCAAATCAAAATGAAAATCCGCCAATATCCGTATACCGGTCGGAACGTTTAATTTTTAAGTTGTTTTGTCCGCGAGACACGATGTTCGGAAAAATAATTCACCATTAAAATTTTTGGTAACTAAAAAAAAACGTGTAAACAATAACAAACGAAATAAATTTCAACTTTTTCTAGACATTGTACAGATTAATATCGAAATAATCGTGAAATCATACGCTAGGTAATAAATATTTTTCTCTCGGATTCATAGTAGTTATTATACATGTCAATACAGATATTGTTACGAGACTATTATTATAGAATAATCGTAATTATCATTTTAATATTTATATGGTAATATAAAATATAAAACATGACTAGTAGTTATAAAGTACGTGAAATATAATATTACATATATTTCTTTTTTTTTTTAGAAAAAAAAAGATCCGAGATTGTACAATATATACTCATGTGTAACTTTGTCATTTTGTGATGACGGCAAATTTAGGTTTTAAAATGTCGACATATTATATTATTCTTGTTACGTTATACGTAGTAACAAAGTCAAAAATGGAACAGCTAAATATCAATTACTGCGTAGCAACGACAGGTCTTCCGCAAAAGGCTGTAGAACGTGGATTCAAAGAACCACCCGAAAACGGTCAAATCCCGTGTATAGCCGCCAAAAAACGAATAATATAAAGATAAAACAAAGAAAATTGACGATGCAATAAAGGAAATACTGCAACTATATATATAATATTATATATGTGTATTATAATATAGGTAATCATATACAGCTCGTTTGGCTGGTGTGCTCTGTACATTTTTGTATTGTACCTACAACTGATTACAATTCGAAATGACGCTCGAACTTTCTTTCGTGATTTATAATATTATATAAGATTGAAAATACCGTTTACAATAATATCGTATTTCGAGTTGACGGGTAATAATGCACATGCACGTTAAGCGCGCATATACATATTAATATGCTTTATAATATCGGATTGCCATTGTAATGCATGGTACCTATATATACATAATACGCGTACATTTAACATTGTCCTACGCGGACACATTACATTGTTGTTATAAATGTAAATAATACTTACGCACTACTATACACGACTAACGTGTTTACGTCGACTAAACAATAATAAAAAAAAATAGGTCTAAATTATAGGCAATAACCGCCTTGCATCGTTATCAATAATATTATGCGTGTACACATATTATAATGATGAATTATCTTGTACTATTATAATATAATAAATAACGCGAAACAGATAGGTAGCGACGCACAGCATAATATTATGATTTTGTTTAAATCGAATGTTTTCGCTTGTAAATTATTACATTGACAATAATGTTTTAATTACAACACCGGCTAATTAATCGTTATTAAAAAGGAAAAAAATAATCCGTATAGTCTTATTTTAAACATAATTAAAAAAAAATAGTAATAGTAATAATAATAATAATAATAATAATAATAATAATAATAATAAATAAAATAAAATAATAATAGCGACCAGTGAAAAAAATATACATCAGTCAACCAGATTGTTATCAATCATTGTAATGAAACACGAGTACTAGAATTCAGATTGTAATTTACGGTACTACAAATGACCGTAGTATTGGGCCGGGTAATGATGATATTCGTTGTGATAGGCCGGGTCGCCTGGGGGTCTGTGACCTGCCGCTGCGAGCATCTGAGACTGTCCGTCCATCATGTATCCGAGACCGGCTGCCTCGGGGCTGTACGCTCCGCTGGGGCCGGCATGCGGTGAGAATACTGAAAAAAAAATAAAAATAATTATAACTACGATGTCCATGTACAAATAAGTCACGAATCGATTTCTATGTTCCGATTGTGTTGTTTACACATAACATATTATATATTATATAATGTATAATATGATATAGTACGATATATGATGTTGAGGATATACGTCGAAGAAACTGCCGCTGCGTCATCGACCGCGATCGTTTCACGCGAAAACGACTTTGGACCGACGAAATAGTAATTTATTGCCGCTTAAAGGAAACACTACCACTACTATTACTATTACAACTATTACTATACTGCAGGCGGTGGAAGAGGTGAAAACTTGGTCTGTCCCAAAGCGAGCACTTTTTTTTCTTATCAGATACTGTTGGGGATTGACGGATTGCAGTCGCACAGACCCTTCGGGGTCGAGGTCCATTTTTCTTGTCCCCAAACACGAGAAGGGACCTCTAGCGACAAGATATATTGTTGTCCTTATACATATACATATATATATTCCTTGTCCACGCCATTACTGTACTTCCCAATTCCTGCGTATATATATATATATGTATATATATTATGTGTGGACGTGGTCGTTCGCCTCACTGGAGAAATTCATGTGTAAATCGCTATTGCAGCAGCAGAATATATATAACATAGAATTGCATAAAATATAAATACTCGAAAATTACAGGTATATCACAAAAATCACTGCTACATCAGTTGCAGTCCCTTACAGTCGTTGTTAAAAACATCAATTTTAAAGGAAGGATATATATATATCTATATTTAAAAGCGTATACGACGTCATGTTAACAACGCCAAACGAAACGAAAAACAGTAAAACGGGAATATATTATTAATAATAAAAAATAGCGTTGCGCCGAGGACGAAACACTAAAAGCTTTTGTTTCATTTCTTATCCGTTTTGTCCACTGTATAATAATAATAATAAAAATAATAATATATAATATATATTTCACGAGACGTTAAACACATAGTACTGCGATCGCATATATATCCAAACAAAAACCAGAAAGCGACATGTACACAACACAACGTTTCACACACGAGAGCATCGCCGCCGACGCCGCCACCGTCGAGTGACGGGGCGCGAAATGCTCTCGGGAATAGAAATGATTAGGACCTCGACGGCAGAAAAGTGGAAAGCCGTGTAATCCCCCGGCGACTGATTTTTTTGAATTGCAATTTAATTGGCCCGCTATATATACGACGACGACCGAGCACGAAATCAGCGTTGGTGCATTGCCATCATAATAATGAAGATAATGTAGTAATAATAATAATAATAATAATAATGGAGATGATAGCGATATAATCAGTATAAAAGTCAGTATTATAATAATGTCGTTTTCCTTCGTGATGGTTTCGCGTATCGCACCACAACGCGGCGGTCGTATGCAGACGACAGTCGCGACGACGCGGAAATATCGTCGCCTGCAAAACAACAAACGGTTCTAAATAGTCGTCGCAGTTATAAACCAGCGACTAAAAGTTTCCCCCTCGCTTTCACGAAGCACCCCGTGCGCAAACACGGTAATGGATATTAACAGAGATTACTCTTAACACCACCCCACTGCAGCCAGTAGATATATCCAAGATGTCCTTGCACGCTCGCGCTACATCACAGCATTGTCCCTCAATCCTCGCTGCCCCTAATATACTATTATAGATATCACCGCCTAATATTCTTTTCGACTTCTAACCATATATTATATACGACTACTCTTATTACCACTACTGCTGCTGCTACCCTCGGTCTCACTCAGATTATATTCACTTTCATATTATGTTAGATCGTATATCGTAAAATTACTATGTACCAAATGATGCGTACGTTCGGTACTCGGTTAAAGCTTTCGAAAAGTTTCGAGAACGTTTTTTTCACGAGTTGTGGCACGACCGACAAAAAATGTTCTATATATACATACATGATGATGATGATGCGTCCAAATTACGCGAAAAGAGTTTGTGAGCTATGTACCGAAATAAAAGGGGTCGAAGCATTTTCAAAACGTCCGAGGAAATGTTATCGTGTCGGGAGTGAACGACTATATATACGCTAGCAGAGTTGATGAGGCGGAACAGCACTGTTTGGTGGTTTTTATATCCGGTACGCATTTATTTCTTTTCTTCGTAAAATGTATAAAATAATGTCGGTCGTAATATATATATATTATATATGAGGGGTGGAAAAACTTGGACGGGAGGTCGGACCAACGAGACTTGTCTTGTTAAAGCTTTCGGGAGATTTCTTTTTCGAATACTACCGGAAATATAGAATCGAGGCCCTTTATACTGTGAGCCGTAGATACAAAGGGGTCAGGGTATATTATAATTTTTATATTATATGATTGACTTCGAAGTAACACTCACGTATACAAGTTATAAGCATTACATTTATTATAATATGTGTGTATGTGTACGAATATATTTTTATTATTATTTACAATTTATTCCGGACACATTGAGAAACTTTTGAAATCCATTCGTAGGCTAAAGTAAAAAAAAAACAACACACACATATGGGATGATGTGTATCCAATATATTATACATTTAAAATATAATACCTAGCTATATATGTATACATATAAAACTACGCTACATGTCTCACGATGACATTCATTTCTGTATATATGTATATATATGTAACAGCGCGACCCTTTCTCTGCCGCGATTTAACGTCAATGATTCGGGATTAAAACTGATATAATATATAGTGCTATAGTATAATAAAGGCCACGCGAGTGGTTGGTTTATAGTTGGTTTGACCGTAACTGTTTCCCGGTGGTTGCGCGCTGCACATTCACGTATACATACGTACACGGGGACAGAGACCGCTGAGTGCAGCTATACGGGGGCAAATAAAAACAAAAGTGTCGTATAAAGGCAATTTGCTGCTAATAAAATTAAAACGATCGTGCGCGCCGTGGTGAGAGGAGACGACAATCATCAAAAAAAGGGTCTAGATGACTTGCAGTAAAAATAAAATTTCCATTAAACGGGAATAAAACGGTAACCGGCTCGACGCGCGAGAGAGGGTGCACGAAAATCAAGCATGTCGTAACAAGTTTATCGCGCCATAAAACCCCTCGAAATTGCCAGTCAAAAGTTGTGTGCCACCGTCTCGGAATAGCCGTAAAAACCCACGGAAAATGGGGGTATAAAGCAGCGGGGGAAGAGAAAGTGCGTGTGAGAAAGAGGAAAAACCTGGGCTGGAAAATTCGCGTAATTGGACCTGAGGTGCATCGCGGAAAACATTACAATTTGCCGCCACCGCCGCGCGTTTATGACCCCCCGCGAATAGTCGTTCTGCTTTACGACGACGGTCCTCCTATATATATATACATATACACGGCTTCGCCACCACCTGATTCAAACGATTTACCGCGTATCTTGTGAACAACAACGACGACGACGACGACTATACGACTATATCGCGACGGGGGAAAAAAAAAAAAATACTGAACCAAAAGTTTTGCGGTATAACAATTACGACGTTTTTACGCGGTGCTACAAACGACATTATTATGTCATTGTACTTACAGAATGTTATTAATATTCTAATTCATAGGAATCACATATAAATAAGGCACTACCATTGTAATAACTAATAACTAATAATATGTATATAGTGTATATTATGTTGTATTATTTTTTCGAGACTTACCGGCACGGTTAGACTGATCGATCATAGGTTGCACTATTCTCCGTCGAGCGTTGATAAACCTGCGAAAACAAACAAACAATCATATTAAGTACATAGTTTATAAATATATATATATATAATATTAATTGAAGCATAGTGATTATCGGTAGTTTTTAAAGCTAAAAAATTATATCTCATTAATATCAATACGGATATATTAATCGTTTGTATATGTATGTATATTATATTATATTGTATAATTTGTATACGAAAATCTTTGGTAGACTTCCAATATCGATTACCGTCAAAATACACCACGGCAACGGCGTAATTCAATATACGAATAATATATTGTGTACGCTCGTAGTTCGGTCGATAACTCGTCGTTTGTCTCGAGTTACGCGTGTATACATAGTATAGGAATGCGCATATTACTCTGACCCGATGATTTGGTTTTTGTGTAATATACTTGCGTACTGGTTATTAAATTTGGAAAACGCGAGCCTGCATGTGTGTGCAACTCATACCTACGCTACGCAGCCGTCTCCGAGGAAGAAAACCCGAAAATAAGGGTCGAAATAATATGCGTTAAATGTATTTTTGCCGATTAGAGACGTTGTAAATAGTGTTGTGAGGGTGGGGGTGTGCACCAGTAGGAGAAGTCGTTACAAACACCCGGTGCACATAACTCGATAGTTCTGACCTAACAACCCCGACCTGACATATGACCCGACCCCCATCAACGCGCCTGTAACAGCTGTTCGCTTGACGCCTAATTTTCCAGCCCTTTTTATTTCTTTAATATTTCGATTCGCGTATATAATATTTATTATGGACTATAGTATATTATAATGATGAAAATGAGAATCACTCGAGAGCTTTTCTGCGCACAACAATACCTACAGAGGATACATCACATTAGCGAACGATCGGCACTTTTTCACGTTTATAGGTAAGAAAGAGTCTTATAATTAATATAATATATTAAAATAATTTGCGAGGGCGATTGTAGAGATGAAGTCCTGTGACAATTTTCTCGTAATTTAGCGCATGAGTTTAAGAAGGAAAACGCGCATAAATCTCCGGGAACCGAATTCTATACCGGTGTTGGGTATATATATTTATATACACGAGAGAAATCCGATCGTTCTCTTATCGTGTTAATTCGTCGGACAAGTCGATGTCTTTTTAATCCTCACCCGCGACGACTACGTCTCTACAGGAGCACCAGCTAAATTCGCTCTCTTGTCTCACAATATATATAGCCTCGCATTAAGGGTGTTGAAAAAAAAACTTTGTCATTAGCAGGGCAAAAGTATTCGTCCAACTCCATTATCACGCGTTTTGCATTAATTGCAAAATCAATAGTCTTCCCTCCCTCTTATTTGGTTCTCTTATCAGATTAAAAAAATAAAATAAAATAATCTTGGAAGTGCAAGCCTATTCCTCACGAAATGCGTGAATATATACAGAACGCCATTGCGGATTTTATGCTTATAAAAATATTTATAATTATACCTAAATCATTAATTTTACTGTATAATGTTGTCTACTTGTTTATTATTTATTTAAAATGCACGAAAATTGTGTTTTATGTCAGAATGATGTACAATTATTTAGATGTACTCATACTTATGTAAATATATTAGTAAATAAACAAACAATGATTTAAATCGAATTATAATGTAACATTTCTCTAAAAAGTTAATTTTCCCGCAGAGACGCTAAATTAATTCTACGCGTTTTAACACTAATTTTTTTTTTGGAATAAATAAGTTATTTAAAGCGTGTCTCGGGCGATTACTGTACCTACAATTATTAATGATCATTGTCATTGAGAAATCGACATAAGCGTTATCTTAATCGTTGTTTTTAAATTACAATATTTACATTTTAATTACATTAGTCGGGCTACACGAAAGAAATGATAAATTAATTTTTATAATATTATATATATATATAAGTGTGTGTGTGTGTGTACAATAATACTGATAATAATAATAATAATAATAAAAATGTTTATTTATAATCTTACGTGGATAAATAATTTAAAAACTCAAATAAAAGCTGTTGACGATGGTTAAAAACATATTTTGCAATATAATTATATATAATGTTAATACAAAAAAATAATTATATATATATATACCTGGGCTACAATAGTAAACTGTATATGTATATTAATAATAATAATGAAAATAATATACCTTTAATGCTGCAGTTATTAAACAAACAATTTTTAACATGGAGTTGCAGGTATTTTTTACGCATCGATACATACTTAAAGGTAAATAATAAATAGTGTAAATAGACAATATGGGAATAGTTTTTATGCCCATTTTCTCACGTAATCAATAGTTCGTTTGGAAAAGTGAATGTGTGTGTGTAAAATATAAGAAGGAAAAATTGATTTCGTGCCACACGCGATTTCTGTAATATGGTTAACTCGACGTGTATACAGGTATTATATTATATTGTAATATACTAGCGACAACAACGGGTCATGTATTTGATTAATGATTCTCATAGTAACTATACATACATACATATATACACATACAAGTAGAATTATTATTTTTGATACGAACATAATTTTCGTCCCATAGACTCACAGACATCGTTTATTTTATTCATGCGTATACGTATAATATACAATTATTTAAATTCTTGAATAAAATATCGCAGTACCTCCTCATTAGTATACATGTGTACATGTATATTTTGTTAACTATCTATATATATATATATCTTCTGCCGCAGGTACGCGTATTTAATTGGTTGTTGTATTCACGAAATTATAACGTAATAATTTAAAAACGAAAAACCTACGTACTTGATTTTTTTTTATGCAGTTTAGTCTGATCTTATATAGTATATACGTGCGTGTAATAACACTTGCAGCTAATAAAAATGGCAAAATTGAATACTCAACAACAATGTTCGTGCGTATTATATATATATTAATACTATACACAGGTACTTATATAGTATAGGATAATATTGTATGCATGGGTATATAATTATGCATGCGTTGATAACTGGCACAACCGCGTTGTACAGAGTATATCATGTATATTGTATATATTTGACTAATATCGTATTATTACAGATGGGCGGATGTCGGAAATCGACAATGTGTGAAGTATAATATAATATTAAATATATTATAATGTGTACCTTTCACACGAGCAGTATACGTAAATAATAATATATACGCAAGAGCGCTCGCACGTACACTGCACGACCGCGGGCGCGTCTCGAACGCATTGTCGGTTATATATACGAGATTAGCGTTTAGGCCTCGGTATATCTTAGACAGAAATTGGAAAATAAAGCCAGCCATAAACAAGAGGGTAATCTCCGGGTCTCAACTCGACTCAGACCGGCCAGATATGGAAAACGACATCCCTCTCTGCCGCAGACCTATAGACCGACGCCGCCGTCATCCCCGTCCGAAACGACCATATATACCACCCTTCAACCACTCCCTTTCCCCACAGTCTATACTGCCGGCCCTCGTTTATCCGGGTGGACAAATTTTACGGCCATTCAAACAACCAAGAATGGTCTTTTCGGTGGCGCGTGGGTAGTGCGGTGCGGTGAATCGGTCCCCGCGCCCGCGGTGAGCCTTTTATGCGAACCCATCACACACAAAAGCTTGACCGCCGTCCGCCGCCACCTCCGGCGTCCCTTTTTCCACCATTCCGTTGTTATTGTAGAGAAAGATTCTATCTCTGCCGCAATGTGTCCAGGAATGTTCCCATATCTCCTCCGACCTCATATCTTTATATATATATATATTATACACGCGTATACCTCGTGTCCCGGTTATACTCAGTTACGTTATATATATGCGCGCGCGTGCGCGTGTGTGTGTAGAGGGCGAAATAGCTCATTCTTTACTCCCCCGGAATAATATCACCGTCGTTCAACAAGAATGAAAAATGTGGTTAATATCGTTCAGTCTGCAGCTGCAGCAGTGTAGCAGTGTGGTGGTTTTCCGCGATTTATAATCTTCGGCGCGCGGATTGATCTCAGTTTCTTATGATATCACACTGCGAGGGCAGCCGTGATATACAGCGGTGTATACGCGTCGATATTGGATTATTTTTATTAGAAATTCCGAAATCTTGTCAAGTCATATTATTATTATGTTGACATCGAACAAGTATTATAAACGCATAAATTTTATGATGCGACAACGGTGAGTATATATAAATATATATATAATGCATATTTCACTACTCCACGATACTGCATACTACAGCACAAAAGCGATTGTACATAAATTATATAAGTAGAAAACTAGCAACGGTCGAATCGTTTTGATTCGCTTTTCGTTTGAATATATAAATATAAATATCGTCGTAAAGTGATGTGTGTGTGTGTGTGTGTCGCAATTTTACTTGTTACACGCATATAATAAAATAACCTTTTATGTTATAATTATTCTAATATTGTGGCCACTACTGAATGCCCTTGAGGGACTTATCCCAAAGTCCTATGTCGGCAGGGAACACGCATGTGTTTCAAGTGGCTGGTGCGCGCGTATTATACAAGGGTGGCGGCGGACGGCGGTGAGCGAACAAGGGGATCTTGAAAAAAGTTAATTTACGACAATTACATCTGGACACCCTCTTGAGTTTTCCGAAAGCAATTTCGCGCAGAACAAAATTAGGGACCGCGGCCGCGTGATCCGGTGCTACAGGGGGAGAAAGAATAGCAAGCACACACAACCCTTGCTGCAGCGCCGCGGCATTCGTCGGCTAGTAACACACGGTTTTGTGATCATTAGCAAAGATCATTGTTGTGTTTCGAGCGCACAAACATCGCGCAGTGTGTGTGTGTATAATACGCGCGACGTGCGTGTGTGCTTGCGTGCGACGCAAAGGGAATACGCACGGGACCCAATAACCCTTTCTGTATACATATATACGCGCGCGCCCGGGAAACATTCACGGTCGGCCGACCCTAATCCCGCCGCCGTCGCTCGTACTCGTTCACCGTGACAGAACACGACTTTCCGTTAATCACTGTCATTTATTTATACGAATACACACACACACGCGCGCGCGCCATGGTGCGCTCACACGCACACCGAAGTATATAATAATATATTTATAAATATATATATACCAACGCGTGTACGCGATAATCGATTAAGTGTAATCCGTTAATGAAACTAATACAATAAAAACAAATATAATATAGGTAACATACTCAATTAGTATACTCTGTTCTTCGGCCAATTGCAATAGTGGTACGTGTGTGCACGTAAGTCGACGAATTCTAGTCGTCGGAAATGGTGGACCGTCGCGCAATTTAGACAAATATTATTACATACGTAAGCTGGGTGCGTCCGGTAAATCGTCGGTCCCGCGTGGAATATTAAGAATTATGAAGGATATTTTTTTGATCGGAAACCGCGCGCGAGCTTTGTACACACACACTCACACACATATAATATAACGCGTCTATCCTAATCAGGTGATATACACGCCGGGACACGTAGCCGCCGCAACGTGCCGGGAAAAATAGTAACGGTTTATACCGCAATGCTGCAGGGGAAAAGGGCGAGCCAAATCCCGATTTTTGACCCTTAGCGTGCCCGCCCGCGCGGTATATGTATGGAGCAGCGTACGCGCTACAAACAAACCAATCTAAATTCGAGACCGTAACAGATAAATATTCCCGCCGGGAACGAAATAGGAAAAAACGCCGTACACATATATACCACGTGGGTGAGTGCATGTATACCTATATGTATATACCATTTCCCCCCAATCTGATGGAGGACTGGCCATCTATTTTCCGGGTGAGAAAAGTTATTTGCCGACGCCAAAGCCGAAACTATACGCGTAGGTACTATACGCATATACTACTCGCGCGCGACTTGCATAGAAACTATGGTCATTAAACGCTGCAGCAGTGGAAACATTTTACTTCCGGTGGTCGTGGTCGTATATGATATACACACTCTTGTAGCCGAGCCGCACACAGAAAGACGCTGATGATATTTAAGGTTAGAAAGAGGAGGAAAAGGAGGTATGCGCTCCAAATGAAAATTCCTAGTGGTTTGCAACTCGTATAATATTATATGTTATGATGTCTTTCGTTGCATTATCTGATACATATTATATGACCGTTAGATATACGTACTGGTATGCGTAAACTTATATGCCTGTATAAAATATGTGTATACTTGCATATGGGTGCGTCACGCGATGTCGCGCCAAGATTGGTGAATTTATGGTTGAAATTAATCAAAAGAATTAAATTCAATCGTTTCCGAAGACGAAAAGTTGTAAGCAAGTAGGTACGAAATGCACGATTCGTATTTTTGAACTATGTATCTGCTGTGCAGTATATTATCTTATATGCATAAGGTTTACATATGGTATACATAAAACACATATTACACACACACATACACGCACGCATATATATATATATATATATATTACTTTTACACGTCGTAAGCTTTTTGTAGCAACAAAGTTAGAATAAGTAAGCCCACACAACTCCAACAAGCACACGCTTAGGTGTATGTATAATATTTTAATATAAATATATAGCGTCAGTTTATTGTGCGAAAACTTAAGTATATTGAAAACTCGTTCGTGGTTTTTTAAATTCAGTGGAGTTAATTGAATAGGCGATAGAAAATTACCCCTTTTTTGTTCAACCCTTTACAGACAATTCGTTTTATGTTAACAAATCTTTTTCCTTGCGTTCGCGCGGCAATTGTTTTAGTTGCGTTCAACGACGAATGGTGATATTATTATTATTATGGCAACCAAGGGGGCGAATAATAATTAACGCGTGTCTCTTTAATTAAAAAACATTATTAATAAAACAATTGTGTTCATAAAACGCGTATTCGATTTAGTGATAAACAAAGCCCGGCGCGTTCCTTCTAGCATTGCGTCGTATGCGTATATACGACGCGGCAGAGGGTCACGATAAATATTTATTATGGAAAAATAAAAAATACCAACAATATTATTGTATAGGTACCTATATATAATATATTAAATCGATAGTTCGAAAAACCGGTATACTTACATATATTACATAAGTACATAAGATTGCTGGTTTATTTAAAAAAAGGAAACGAGTTTGAGAATTTTAAATCGAATATAAATAATATATTATACACGTAGATACTATAGGTATAGAGCATAAAAATAAATGGTAGTTATGACGTCGCAGTGGTTAAAAAAAAGGTTTATTATTATTATTATTTTTTTTATGGGACACTCTCACCGAGTGGTGGTGATAATGGCGTATAACACAAGTGGCGTGGTGTCTGCCCGCCACCACCGACGCCGTTACCGTTCCCGTATACGGATGACAAGAGGTGACAATGTATGCTAATGGAAACGGTCCATTATGGATTATGGGCCATGTGGTTGATGGCGGTGGCGACGACGACGACGACGACAACGATGACAACGATGACTACGACTATACGATGATGACGATACTACACGTTGGGGGAAGGGGTGCTGGAGAGCACCGAATAGAGAGACAGAGAGCGAGCGAAAACGATGAGAGAGCGATAATAGTGTACGCCGTTTCTATATAGCGATGATGACGCCAGCCCGTGACAGCGGATTCTGCAGTGGACCGAGCGACGAGGGGGGGGGTGGTGACGCGGTGTTCCACACTAATATTGATGAAATTAGCCCCGAGTTGCATCATTCCACGAGTACATTTATACACCCGCGCGTGCCTCCCATCACGCTTCTATAGTGTTGTTGTCATGCCGGTCCTTTGTGCACCATTAATGCAATTATTAGGTTTTGCAGTGCTACGGCGTGCCGGATGAAAGTGCATCGATCGATTATTATTATAATTTGAAGAGCCGAGTGGAAATATATTGTGCAACGATCGCGCGCACGCATATATTATAATAATGATATAATTGTCACGATATCCGCCCGAAGTTTTCACACGATACGCGTATACGGGTATAACGGGTTAGGCACTGCAGCGGACGTCCCGTGGATGTGGAGGAGATTTCGAAAACGAAAAGTATAGCCAGTCTATGTACGAAGTGTACATAATATTATAATGTACGATCGGGGCCCTCAACGTCGACAGAAAAAAAAACAAGCGCAAAAAGCATTCGTCTCAATCCAAACGCACAGTTTCTTTTACCGACCTATCGAGTATGATCGACCGTATAATATAATATTATTACATCGTATAATATATTATATTATCTCTTATAATAATAATAATAATAATAATAATAATGTACTCTCGCGTATCCGTCCATAACGCGACGTCGAGTGAACCGGTTTACACGCCGGGCCGGTTGCCCGGGCCGTTTATATGAACGTATATGTATGTATGTTGTGTGTGTCTCTCTCTTTATCCATATATATATATATATATATATATTTATATTTGTGTATGTGTGTGTGTGTACTATAATATAATGGCACGTCGATGTCGATGTCGACGTCGCGGTCGTCGTCCGTCGCAGTCGTCGTCGTTGTCGCATTTGTCCTTGGAGCCACGGAGTGAATATTTCAGACGATTAAACGATAACGATCGTTCATGTCCCATTGCCGGCGCGACCCGCTGTGTCCGCAATAACGTAATACACTCGCCCGTGCGTCTCCCTTATAATAATATTATAGTTGGCACGCACAAAAGCGGTTTTGCATTGTTTAAGAGGATTTGCGCGCACATACACACGCACAAGAGCGCACAAACTTACATATTATATTATTAAACGCGCGCGAATGTGTATGTGTGTTTATGGATGCAGTCGCATAAAACGACCGCAAAACGAGATTCGTCTGTGGGCGCGTGTTTGTGCGTGTGCATGTGCACGAGCGATCGTGTATTTATTCGCAGCCGTACATTCTTCGAGTCGAACCTCACCTACCATAATAATAATATAATAATGTATAGGTAGGTAATATAATATGATTTCCAATTCGCCAGTGACGTTTGTGTTTGACGATATTCGTTTTGTTTGCGCTTTACCACCTTCTTTTTAATAGCGAGTCGGATGATTGTTACATAAATTATGTACTTTAAGAAGAGGGGGTCGATTTTTCTTTGATTTTCTCGCAATACCATTATAGATAATATACCTGGCCAAAACAAAAAAACACTGCAATTTAATGCTCAACCACTAGTTTTTTTCGGTTTTTCGTTATAATTTAAAAACTTTATCAATACTTCAACATTATAAAAGCGATTTAAATGCGTGTTATGAATGTGCGTTGTTTTATTAAATGTCGGTATTTTGAATAATCCGAAGTATACTTATTGCATTTTCACTAAGAACCGTTTTTATTAAAGTGTTTGGTCGTATTTTTTTTTCTGTGATAAATTAGTATAAACATTGAATATTGATAGAAAATATAATTGATTTGAATTATAAAAACTGTAGCTGTAATCAAACGTTCGAAATTCTAAAACTCGGTATTAGGCCGATATCTTACCAATCCAGCGCTGTTTTATTCCGTCGAGGCTATGATTCTATTTATTGGATATTGTTAAGTTTAAAATTTTTTACTTTAACGATTTTAATATTATGATGAGTATCGTCATATAATCTATATATTTATAATATACTTACATTGTATAGGTATAATATTTTTTATGTGCGCGCCTATATACCTATAGTTATGTCACAGCGATATCACCGCGACGCCAGTAACTATTAATTCCACGTCAATTACACGTGTGTAATAATAATATAGCGCACACGATATATATACCGTCCGTCGCAATATAGTGCATTAGGCGATTTGAATTTGAAAAGTACTCGGATTTCAACAAACTCGTTTCTGCAGCGTGGATAAGGAAAAAAGGGATACATCCCACACCTCCTCTCAACCGGCCCATGCGCGTGTATATTAAATTATCTCGCTTACGGTTTTATATCAAAATCAAATTACTCGTGCATCTTGCATAATGAACCGAAGGGGCTTAGCGCGTTAATGTGAGAGCGCCGTGTATATGTATGTGTGTGTTTGGAGGTCTGCAACGCTTGTGTACGTGTATAATACATCTATAATAATATACGCATCTATGTATAATATCCATCCTGGCAACCGAGTGTAACCAATTACCCGAGTTACACAATGCTACAATCCCAATGGAATTCTTGTTATGTATACATATATTATGTGTGTATGCGTGTATATTATATTATATACAACGGTAAAATAAAAGATCCACCCTGCGTATTCTTCGATACTAATTTCATTTAAAAGTATGTATATATGTATTTGAATGGCTCACACAATTCAATAGTTATTGTTGTATATACTTTAGATTAAAAACCTAAAAAAAAGTTAGTGACTATAAACCTATACCGTAAATAATATTATAATATATATATATATAGTTAAATTTTATAAATTTTCTTGTGAAAACATATTTTATGATAAAATATTGCAGTGTCCTTCTTAAAAATACAACAAAAGTTATTTAATGCATTTAATTTAATATAATGTTTAGATATATATTTCTGAAATATAATATAATATTAAATTTGTGGAAAAAATTGCATTATTATTATTTTTTTTAATTTAGTTATTATTGACATGTAGAGAATATAGAGTAGGATTTATTTTTCCCTACACCGTAAAAAAAAAAAAATAAATAAAACGACGAAAAAGAGGAACGGGCCGCTGGAGCGTGAAAATAACGCCCGAGATCCATAAATAACAAGGGGTTGATTCTGCAGCAGGTTCCCAAAGGACGACGTGATGAAAAACTGTGTGATAGGACTTCCAAAGACGAAGAGGCATGTACACACACACATACACACAGACGTGCATGTATAGCGATGAACGTTCTCATGTGTGTGCGCGCGAAAGCCTATAAATAAAGGGAATCTCTGTGCGAGGTTTTCCGCGGCACATATTTACTAGTATCCAAGAAAAGAGCATTCGTACGACAGCTTGAAAGTATAATGTAATATGCAAATAAAAATATTTTACACATCTTTCATATTGAGACTACAATTTAGAATACCGATAAAATACACGACAGTCTGGAATCTGACGGAAAACGTAAAAGAATAGAAAACGACGATTTTTTGCTTTTCAATTAACAGAAAACGAGTTGAATGATACGGAACACGTCAACGTTTAGTCGCACGCACAAGTAAGTTATCGGTCTCAAATTCGTATAATACTGGATTAAAAACTATACCTGTTGTCCATCATAACACGTTATGATACAGTACACACAAATATAGAGATAATATACGGACGGTGTACTTGTCCTACGGAATAATATACGTTTACGCCGCAGTCAGCGGCGTCTGATTGAGACGAACAATCCCCTCGTAGACGTTTTTATGCAAGTGCGACAAACGGATATAAATAGTTTACATCAATTGACACGATTATGATCATCGTTCTGTAACTGCATTCATACGTACATAATATAGAGTCCTGCGTACATAAAATGTTTGTGATAACGTATATTTTTATATTTTTCTTCTATAATGTATTATTTTTTAAATAACAGTTTGCCTCTTCGGTTGGTATACTCCGCGCCGTTAGCTTAACTCGTCTGTTCTCAAAAATATCAAAAACAAACATTGGGAGATGAAAAATAAATGTATATTATTATATCTACGGGTTTGTGAAATGTGTATCGGTCATGTTAGGGGAAAGCGTATATAATAATATATATACATATATATATATAGATAAAATAAATACAGGGCAAAAATATTTCAGAACTCTGGCCGTATTTAATCCAGACCATTAAGTTTGTAAAGATACAGTCACAGAGCGGAAAGGACGGTGGCCTCCCTTGTGTCCGATCACTGCTGCTGTTGTTATCACTAACTCACAACGACCGACCGGAATACACGGGACAAAAGGGGAACTTCGTACATCCCTTTCGTTCATACAAAAACTGCACTATACCGAAGAGACTAATGATCCGGCACGGCTTTTCTCTCATTATTTTTGGCCGCTTCCGCAACACGCTTTAAAATCACATTCGGAATTATAAAATACGCAGTTTCGATATATCATTATAAACGTCACCAATGGTTACTATAATATAACAGTACTATACACACATGAATTCCATAAGATTAAAACATATTTTATTTGCTTTTCTACCGAGTGTTTCTTATTTTCTACTTCGCGTTAATAGAAATATTAAATTAGAATAGTGGTAGACGCTCTAAGAGAGACGGTGGGAAATTGTGTACAACGGAGCACTTCCGTTTATTCACGGTTTCTGATGAAAGCCGGTCGGCAACGGTGGATGCTGCTTGCGGGGACACGAAGGGGGATGAAGGTTGGGTGAAGAACGAGAGAAAACTGCAGCATCTGTAGTTTTGTAACATTTGCGCTATGTCGGACTGATAAGAGAAATTACACTGTCAGACCAGAATGATATATACCCTTACATTTCCATACTCGGCATACTTTCTCCCTTCTCTTCCCTTTTCCCGGCTATGTTGCTCGATTCCCTCTCTGTTTCATTCCCCCTCTTCTATACATTTCCTCATTTTCCACACCGTATGCACAGACAGCCAATTCTTGTACAATTCTATCATCCCCAGAATTCTATTGTAAGTTCTATACTGCTACTCTTATTTTGTCACCGTGCAAGTTTGATTAATTTCACAAATTTTGTTTATAGACACAACGGCATACTATAACAACCACATTATATTTAACCTGTTTTCTGTTATAATATTATCATATGTCAATTTAAAAAAAAAAAATATTATTTTATTAGGTACACTATAGTAACTACCTAGTTTTGTTATTTTAATATTTAATCAATAATATCATTGGTTTATTAAGTGCATAATTTAACAATTGCGTGTTCGACACCATAGTATTGTGATATTAAAATGCGCGACTTCGGTATAGTACAATTTAAAACATGACAAATAAACTTTGTTGTTGCCCTATAATGAAATGTAACATTAAAGAAAATTAAAAAAAAAATCACAATAATATTGATTAAATTAAATCTCATTGTAGACAAAAGTACAGCGTGTAATAACACCAATAATTGAAAAATACAATATAATAGATATAATATATATATAACATAAATGGCATAAACATATTATATGCGTGTGGAATTTTATAAAATAATAATATAGTAGAATAATACATTCCAATAAGCCCAAGGAGGTAATAATAAAATCCCAGCGCAAAAAATCGAAATTCTTATTTATTGCGACGACGATGAGTTGGGGAAAAAGGCAATAAGGAGGATATAGACAGATCCCCGTTGAATACAGGGTTGTAACCAGAGAAAAGGGAGACAAGACGGATCATCTTGGCCGACACAGAGAAAAGAGAAGTAAGAAAGTGTGTGGAGGAGAGAAGAGGAGTATGATAGGGTGAAGTAGCGTAATGGTGGCTGGTGGTGGACCCGGGGGGTAGTTCATTAAAAAGGTGTTTGGAAGACTATTAGGGCTCCTATATTACTCCGCCGGGAGTCGTTGTGTGCAATGCTTCTACTATGTTCTATATATACGTATATATACACCTCATGACTAGCGAAATGTTACCACTACCATTGTGGAGTTTCTGTCAAGACAAACTTTCTCATATAGTACTAAGATCAGTAAATCCCTCTAAAATTACCTTTCCTTTACTATCAATTACATACGAATTACAACTTACGACCTTAAAAAAATAAATATATATATATCTACTATACTTTGAAACATTTATTAAATTTAATATGGAATTATATATTTTAACAACTTACTACGTGATATATATTAAAATAATAACTTAAAAAATCATTGTAACTTAAAAACATTAATTTTCATAGTATTCAGCTTTCACTGTAACATTGTTAATTTTTTCTTTTGTTTATGTAATTCTAATACATAACACAAATTTAAATTCTATCTTATTTGTTGTTTAGAGTTTAAATTTTACAATCCGTTTAAAACATATGTACCTATATACACTTGAGACAGTTTCGATTTATTTTATAAAATAGTCATAGTTTTAATAAAAATACAATTTCTTCGAACATGACCTAAAGGGTCGATGCGAACATCCCTTCTAAAATAACATAGCCCCTGTTACGGGTTTAAGTAGCCTCTTATATCCGATTCGAAATTGTTTCCTTTTTGCTCCCTGTTTCATGCCAAATCTCCGGGTTTTCTTGATGGTATTATTTGTTTGCAGCAAATCCTACAAATAATGATTTATTTCTAACGTTTGTAATAGCCCTCCGACAAACGTATTAGGGGATATAGGGACAAAAGTTCTATTGACATTACCAAACGCATAATTGGCAACACATATACGTTTATACATATATTTAATGTGTAATATATATATATATATATATATATAAAGTATACGATAGTAAATTACCGTTTAACTGCATATTTTAAACAATCAAAAAAAAAAAAAAACAAGCGTTTTATAATAATAGCATATTACAAATCGTAATAATCAGCTGAGTTTGATTATACCATCGATTAAAATGTTAATTTTTTTTGTACGTTCTTTAATTTGAAAAAGTACAAAATACTAAACGTATTATAAGTGCGCATGATATATATAAAGTATTATTTATGCTAATGGGAAACCTATAAAAGCGGAAACATTAATTAGTGATATCCGTCGGGAAAAGCGAAATTCAATTGCATTTCCTTAGATCGGCTGACGGAAGGAATACACTCGTGATTATGTCTTGGAAATGCGGTCATTTTCTCTTTAAGGGATGGGGTGGGAAGCTAATGCTGCCGTTGCCGTCGCCGGGTAATTACCGTTAAAAACAATTAGCCAATGAGAGGTCCTTCTAAACGAGTTTTATGTATATCTCGTACACGCGCAACAGATTCCCTTACACAGGACGTAATACTAAACAATTGTCGGTTATTTTGCCCCAGGGAAACAACTACTACACTCCCTTTAACTTTTCAGTTTAGACGTTCCGTATTTTTATCTCAAACAAAATAGCAAACTTAAAATATTAAAAAAAAAGAAAAAACGTTGAAATTGAAAAAACTTCGACAAAAATACTTGTAGATATATAGTTACTCTTATTATTCTACCCTGATAGAAAAATTATCATTATTTCAAAATTATGCTGTACACAAGATTACATTACACCTACTTCTATAGGTATAATGATAAATTAAAAATAATATAAATATATTTAATATATTATATATAACATATATATTTGTTTATTCAATGAAGAGTTTAAGATTTTATGAAAAAGGTTAATGCTGCAACAGACGAGAATTTTTTCATATAACATTCGTGTGAGTAACTGTTTCATTTTTGATAATGTTCCAAAATTGCCGATGCATATTTAATTGGAATTTTCGTATGTATATGTATACTATAGTCGTGCTCGTTTTTTTTTTTTATAGGCCGATTTCGCACACACGCACTATTATAATGTGAAAAAAGAGAGAACAAAAGAAAGAGGAAGCATCCATAAAGAAACAAATTTGTCCTCCGTCGTAACTCTACTGTGTATGAATATTTTCCGGGTCATTCAACATTTTCTCCATTCTAGCGCGTATATACTCGCTCGCTGCCGATTTACCGAAGGAGACACCCTCCCATATGAATACTTGAAAAAAAAAGTAGCAGCATCAACCCCCAGGATTCATTTTTCGTTTATTTCGAACAAGTAACGGCGCGCATCGCAATAGCAAATTCTCGTTACGCTTCTTCCGTCGTCTTATCACATAAGTTCTCATCTTTCTCAGGTGATTTTCAACCTCATTTCACTTCGCGCCTCATCCCCTACGGCACGTAATTCCCATTCCGCCTATTACTTTTAAACTTTTATTATCAAATGTTCGTCGTCTCCTTTTCTCTGATATAAACTTTCTCACGTTTTAAATTTACCGGTTGTTCTTCCACAACGGCCCCTATGCAATTGTCGTCACAAACTTCCTACCTCACTTCACCTGTTGAGTACACACAGTTATTCTTATTTTGTTATTTTCATTTTTCTCAGCTTTAGATTTTCTGTAAATATAGTACACTCCCTTTCTACTGTCGTTTTCGAGATAACTCTGTTTTTATTTCGTTTCTTATTAATATTTAATGAGAATTCGTTTTATTCCTATTATTTTTATTTATTACTCACGCGCGCATAAATATATATATATATATATATCTTCACTTTTTTTTCGTTTTTTTTTTAAGTCGTCTTTTCGTTTTCTTATATTATAATAATATCTGTTTTCATCTACCCTCTCCAGCAGAAAGGAAGGGGGACATTGAATGAGAAAAACTTTTTCGCTTGCTTTTGCCAAGCGTCGCGCGGAATTGCGTTTTGTAATTTATGACTTAATGTGTTGCCTTCAAAAAACCCACTCTCTAAACTCGATCTCTCCGTGCCGCTATCTTTTATTTATTTTTCCAATCCAACTCCCCAAACCTCCACTACTACTATACTACTACTACTACGTTGTAGCGCATCCCGATTCCTGAAACGTAATTAAGAGCAAGTCGTTTAAGTTCTGCGTATCGCGGAAAAAATCTTAAAGTTCGCAAAATACAATGCATTATTATTATTCTCTAAGTCCACTCTCCAGAATAGAACCGTTATCTCTCTTGATTCCAAAATTTAAATTTCTTATTCAGTGTTTCCTGATACAGATATATATATAAATATTATTTATTACTCGTACATAGATATGTATATACAATGTTTCATTTTACTTGACGAATAATTAAATTGCCTATTATAGTCATGCTATCTAGTGCTTCTGTCAAGACCATCATACTCAACACAACTTATCATATTAAAACCAATGATATGCAATATATACTCATATTATGTATATTACAATGAATTTGAAATTGTATGTTCTTTCTCAAAGGTATTAAGTGCATATTAATTGAAACAACGTTTAATAAAATCATCGTAAGACGATAGTGATGTCTACGTTATTCTATATACTCGCAATAACAATAATAATATCAAAAATAAAAGGGGAAACGAGCACAAAAAGTGTCTACCTATATAATATATTACAACGTATATAATACGGGTCTGCATCTGTCTTCGTGTTGATGACCTGGCATTTTAAAAACCGATAGATCGACCTACAGCAGCAGTAAGTTAGGGTATATCTCTCTCTTTCTCTCTCTCTCTCTCTCTCTCTCTCTCTCTCTCTCTCTCTGTATATATATATATATATATACATACATGTACACGCGAAGAGCCAGTTCATTTTTAGCAGTTTCTAGAAGTATACACTACTGCAGCGGTAACGGTGGCGCGGGCGGCGTTATCGTCCGTGTCCCCTCGTTAGCCTTCGGGGAATTGCCAGGGTGGTTTTTATCACTTTCTGTAAAAAATGGATTGTCATCATCATTTACGCGGGCATGAGCGCGTGTGCGGCAGCGGACAGGGTAGGTGTAGTACGCGCACCGTAAGGCCCACGGGACGGAAGAATTCCAGTCCTGAAATTATACGCGTGCTACACTATACTTTTTTTTCTCTTCCACCACACTACCGCCACTTACGCCTGTACCTCCAACGGCCCTGGGTTCTGACAGTGTTATTTTTCCTTCGATTCACACGCCGCCGTTCCTATGTACGCCGTACAATATAACGTGGTTGTCGCGTAATAACTAAAAGTTGTCGTTATATTTTTTATATATATGTTTCCTGTACACATATACACACATACATCATATATATATATTTATAGAAAAGAAACCGTTGTACATTTTCCCATGAGGATCTGTGAATAAAAATGTATATATAAATTTTGTATGTGTATGTGTGTCTGTGTGTGTGTGGGTACATTTTTTTTCCTCAGCCCCGAGGTCGGCCAAGCGTAAAGAAAAGCTTACCGCCGTCATTAACGTTTTGCGGCGCCCTCTCTGTTTGGGGCCATAGTAAATCATTTAATCTCCGGTCGACGGGACCCAATGCAAACGGGACGTGAAAATTTTTTCGATAGGGTGTTTCGACCTGCTGTGAGCACCACGCGCGTAATATAATATCAAACCAAGTAAAAAATTTCGTTACTAACACCCCACGCATGTTGGCAAATAATAATAATAATGGCAACAGAAAAAATACACACTTCCTTTCATTATTAAAGTGTTTTATATCATAATATCACATACTAAAGCGAACACGGCGTGTCTAAAAATAAGTATACTAATTTTCCTCAAAGGTGGGTAAAAAATAACTATAGAGTTAGTTAAGTTAAGAACGTTAATCTTTAAGTTATTAGAGAACAAACAATATATACCTATTTAACTTTAAAAGTTTAAATTTATAATGAAGAAAAGTATCAACTTAATTGAAAATAATTCATTTTTTTTTTAAATAATTAGTAAATATTTTGTTTAAAATGCATATTATACTATTTCTTCTTATTGCAGCATACTTTATAGTTTTAAAAGGTTAGGTATACTTACATATTTGTTTCAACTAAATTATTAAATTATTATTATTATTTGCATATATTTTGTATTTTATAACATTCCTTTATATTCAGTGATTAAATAAAAAAATAATTAGGTTTAACTATATAATTATTATAATAATGTTCTAAGTAATTTAAGTTGTTACAATTAACTTTTGTATTACTAAACTTAAGGCCAAGTATTATTTTTTAACGATGAAATCTATGAGCGTAAGTCATATTAGGCTTACATCAGGCGATTGTGATATACATCATATATATACTATATAGATACAACACAGGTAATTATGTAGAAAAAAATTATGCACGTACATCAATAAATATTTCCGACTTCCAAAAATTTTGGGTAAGTGCCTGCCATAGGCACGGAAACGACAAGACAATCTTTTGAATTTAGTGTAAAACTGTCAAATATTTTACGTAAAATTCCACATAAAAAATAGGATTTGGGCGGCGGCGACTATTTCTTATACACTATACTGTATACTGTATTATAGTGTATAGTGTATATACATGCACACGTACCGCATATCGTCGCACTGCAGGACTGTGTCGGCGACCGTTTTATTGGCCTTTGCTGGATTTTTATGTCCTACTGTAACGGTTCGGGTCTCTCGGATTTTCACGGTGTTCCCTTTGAACACGCTCGCGTTTTATTGCGCACCATCAAATCTCAATCAAGAGTCAATTTGCCGGATCGGCTGTTTGAGACATTTAGCTCACGTTAGGTACCTTAAGCGTTGATTTATAACCGGGTGGTGAAAACATTACTTAAGTTCAAGTGCCCACTGCAGCAACGTTCGCCAAAGCCATTCATATGACAATGAATCCGTAAAACGAACTTAATACATTTTGTAATCGCCATCATTTCAGTCTCACTATAATTATAAAGTATAACGAATACCTACGATTGTCATACGCGGAATGATTGTAAAAAATAAATATAAAAAAGTTGTAATATATCTAAAATCTATTATACTCTGATAATGTATATATTATTATCAGTTTTAGTTTAAGTCGATTTTGTAATACGAATAATCGTTTAAATTATTTAACCGGTCGGTCGAATATCGAAATGATGGTGCGACGGTATATCATTTATAATAACGTACACTAAAAATATATACATAGTATAGATATATAAATGTTACGAGATAGCGAGTGAGCGATTAGAGTGTACCGCATTCACCGTTCTGTATACAATATATATTTTAAAAGCGTTCGTTTCGAGTGAGAATGTAAAAATTCGTCGCACTCGACATTCCCAAATATATTACATATGCGTAGAATACGACGTGTATATATAATATACATATATTTATATATGTATGTATGTGCATGCGTGTATGTGTATCTGTGTGTGTATAAGTAGATGCACACGAAATGTAACTGTAACGCGAGGTGGAGAAAACCGAACGCGAAGAAAAGCGCACGCACCACCGAAACAACATGGCGCCGTCTACCCCCTGCATGCCCGGCAGCCAGCGTGCGCATAAAAGCCTCGGTAGTCGCTCTCTCGCCGTTCCCTTCGACTTCTCTCACTCACTCACTCTTTCCATCCGTTCCAGTGGAATTTCACGTCGGGGGTCGTCCCAACACTCTGATGAATGTTTGTAATTATAACAGTCAGACCCGTTCTAATTTCGCCGAATACACACTCTCGCGTATATATACTTTGTACACCCACTTGCCTGCATCCTATACACTATAGTGCTGCCCGCCCTCTCCAAAACACTATAACCCACCCGACAGCAGTCTTCCCGCCACCAGTATTTATATGTATACAGTGTATACGTACACGGCGCGGCGTATATTACACGGGGACCCGTTCCCGGGGTTACTGGATATAATCCCGAAAGTTCCAGAATCCAAACTTCGGAAACTACATCATCCTTGAGTTGCCGTGACGAAACTCCAAGCCAAGGGATTAAAATTATTTCTCCGGACATTCGCAGAAACAATGTAAAATGCATACCGGAATTATAATTGATAGTAAATAATAAATAATTTTATTTCCTTACATTCTTATAATATCGGAGTTCACGGCGCGTCAATAATAAACGAAGAAAAAATTAGTTATAATTGGTTTTTGTGAAAACTATATTGTTCCGATATACAATATTGATAGAGTTAATTAATTTTTCGTGTTTGTAATCGAAGCTATTACAATATTAATATATACAAATATGTATATTAAATTAAATTATACGGATTATTATTTCTATATAAGAATTATGCCGTTAGATTAATGGTTTTCAATGTAACACATCCTCGTAGCTCGCACTTACTTCAGTGAAAGCCCATCACAATAAAGAGAGTTGCAATCATTAAATGCACTCTTACACGCCGTGGCGGTACACAGGTACACATTTTCATAATAATAATGTATGCATTTTACAGTGGTTATTAAACTTCTTTCTGTACGTAGATTGTATTATTATAATGTAACCAGTGCAGGGTAAAACGTCTGCGTTTCTTTTGTTATCATGTCGAATATAATATACGTGAAAGGTATGCGTCAGAAATGACTAAACTCTATACACGTTAATATACATTTTGATACTCTAAGACATACCTATAGATACTATACATAGTACGGACAAGGGAATTGGAATAGAAGAGCAGTTGTTCTTTTTTTTCATAAGTGAATGATGATTCAGCGTTTTGTTAATACATACTCAGATTAGATGGTCTTTCATAATTACAGGTTGATGGTGGATTGGCGTTTTAAAACCATTAAGGACACATACACATACACATAAACGCGCACGCGAGAACATCAGGCTTATCTGTGTGTAACGTAATATAATATAATATATAATACACACACGTGTGTGTGCGTAAAATAGACAATGATGAGACGACGTCGAAATCAAGTTATAAAAACAAAACACAAATTGTATCGTAATGGTTTTTGAAGTATGCCATATTAATATATATTAACGATGATCCTTAAGATAATGTCGACTTACCAATTGTTGACTTGAAGTATAGTCAGACCGGTGTCTTGAGCAAGTTGTTTTTTCTGATCTTCCGATGGGTAAGGATGCTGAAAAAAAAATATTAAGTTATTCGATAACGGTATATATAAAATGAAATCCTTTTTATAGAAACATCTGACATATACCCATACATAGAAAACATTTAAACGTTGTACCTACGTCTACATTATATCCGTGTACAGTTAGCCTAAACTGTTAAAAATCGGTTTGTGTTTGCGTGCGATTTCTTTAAAAACGATATAGTTAATATTATTATACTTGTGGAGTTCAATGGTAATTATTTAATGATACGTCGTCAAACCATTTTTTTTTTATACATAAAATATAGTATAATAGTATTATAACTGTGTTTAAATAAGCTCAGACACGATGACGTTTCGAACCAAATTATATATATAAAGAAAAAAACGGTTTGCAATTGGATCCGGAGGCGTTCTAAGCCGCCCACTTTTGACAAGTGACTTCGAGGTAGAGGATATGTTATTTGTTGTATAATGATGCGTTGTCGAGGTCGCGTGCTCTATACGACATCTCCATTATTCTTGAAAACATCACGTACAATAATAGGAAGGGAAAAATCAGTAATATCAACGCCTCTTTGTAAAATGTATAGCGTTGCCATTTCCGTTGCATCGTCATATCGATGTTCGCGAGAATTATTCTCGACTTTGTAGGCGTATCCCATGGTATACAGCACCATTAACGCCCAAACGGCACGTGACATCCAATATATCAAACGTAACGCGTGTACAGTTATGAGCGAATTATTTTTAGAACAAAAATGTATAACGATAGCGCATGCAGTCGATTCCGTTGAGACAATTATTAATATTTTATTATAGTTATTATTATTATGGCTACACTACAACAGTGGGTGATGTTGGTGCAAGCACATTTTTATTTACAAATTGATATTGAATAACTGAACGAAACTCGTGCGATGTTATTATATTTTATGTATCATAAAAGGCGTACGTTCATACATATGTATATTATAAGGTAGGTATCCCGCAATAAAATCACGATATGATATTATGCCGGGAAGAAATTTTCTATCATTTTCATAAGGTGATGTATACCCCCTTTTTGTCGGTAGACGAGACCAATAACGATTGAGGAAGAGGTTTTTTATCCCCGTAGCTCGTTGGAAAAGCAATAAAAGCATTAAAGCATTGCCTATACAGACCGATGGGAATATTGGTTCCCCTCTTTTCACATATTTCCCTATTGGTAAGAAAATATATATACATGCGTATAAAAATAGATGGAAGAATGTGCACGAATATTTTACAGCACGACAGCTCTATATATAATAGTGTAACTCAAAAACCCGAATCTGTGATTCAAATATCCGATCGGTAATAACATACAAGGTACCTAAACTTCCTACACAACATACTAGTAATAATATACGGATTTGGAGTTACTCGAAACATATAGTTATTTTACACTGACACTTGATAGATGTTAATAAATTAGTTCAGTGAAACGTTAAAATAATGATTTATTACTACAAAAATACGATTTTATATGTTTTAATATTTATTTTATCATAATATTGGTAATTATATTAATGCAATATAACGATATGATATTTAGATTTAAAAAACTTAAATATTAAGATAACATTTATGCAATAAAACTATCACGAATTCAACCATATAGTTAAATATGTTTGCAATTGATTGGATTTTGATATGTAATTATTAATTAAAATCTTATGTTATATATGGGTGAATAACTAACGAAACATCAATAATGTTTGAATACGAACTTAACCTGCACCGAATTGTTTAAACACTGATACGACAAGCGTGCATCTAAATTTAATTCCGAGGGTCATTTACCAAAATAAAAACGGAAGGGGAGAAGAGTGTGCATTTGAAACCGCTGATAAAGCACGAAGATTAAACTTCGAAAAATAGGTCTGTGAGCACGTAGTTCCATTTTTGAACTGAATCCCAAATATCCACGACGGTCGCTGAATGTTTAATGGAGCCCGATTGAAGCCTCTAGGGGCCCCCGGGGGTGTGTATCCCCCCGCCGTTTTAGGACCCATTACGAATGCCAGTTGCATGATCCTTTAAACCAAAGTGAGATAGAAAAAGAGAAACAGAGAAAGTGAGAGAGACGACACGACGGCGAAAGCACTGAGATAAACATTTTCCATCGTATACCCGCGGGAACCCATCGCTGGCAAAGTTGAAAAGAACAGGTTGATTGCGCGCATAAAACCACCGTACTCAAATGTGATTGAATAATCGGAATTATTATAGTTATAATTATTATGATAGTAATAATAATATCATTTAATTAATTAAAACTTATATCTTTGAAATTATATACTAGAGTCGGTATATAATTGTGAAGACATATATAATATATATCGTATATCAATGCCATTTAAAGAAACATACGAGAAAACAAATGTATTATATCTTTTAGAAATTTAAACGATGAAAAGAGCAAAAATATTTTATAGTGGTATAGAAGCCGTTTCCTTTAACAACTATAACACACGAGGATTTCCTGAGAAGTATAAACCACAGCGCACGTTGTAGATGGGCTATTTCGTTCTTCGTTCAGCCAATATAACAAACAACGGCAAGGGGTCGGCGGAAAAGAAAAGGGTCTTCGGGGAGTCGTGGTGACTATTTCCTTTCCGGATAAGCGACACAGAAATGGAAAAAGGTTTTTTTTACTACAATGTAATAGTATAGCGATGTTGCTGCTAGGAGGCAGTTTAGAGGGACGACTCTTAGCGGCCGCATTGATGCGTCGTTGAGTCATTCACATATTCATAGAATCGCCCTCGCCGAGGCAGTTTTCCTAAGCAATTTCCGCACCCCTCTCTGGATTGCTATCTCCTACATATACGCATATTATGCGCACCTCATCACCATTTCACATGTTATAATAATAATTCCGGAGTTTACGCGCAAATCGGACGAAACCCGTTTTCGCGTGCTTTACATGCGTGCCTTTTATTACTATACTCTATCGGGTTTAATCTAAATGAATGTACATAGAATTTTTACACAGCAATACAGCACACGAGAGGAAAAAAGATTTGTATAATAATAACGTTATTATCATTATTATAGACGTGTACGGATTTCCTTTAGGTATAAAAATATATAAAACATGATTCGATTATATTATGTTACGACGGCAGCAACGCACTATCAATTTAGAAGGTAAACAATGATTATTCACCCATTACTTTTTATTTATCTGGTAAATTTATTGTCGTTACGACCGTGTAACAGGAACTCACCGATCAAAACACGGGTTATTACATCAAGGTAAAAGCTGGGATCGTAAAAATCCCATCAAGATGCAATACAGGCTATACGGAAAAATCCATCCAAGGCGGATGTATACGCCATAAAATTCAACCCCTGTTTTAACATCAAATCCACGACTACTATAAAGACAACGATTAGGGTATTGTTATTATATGTAGAAACTTTTTTGATTTTACTTTTCACATATTGTAGATTTTCAATAGTATAGACGGTTATAGGTTATTACGCGTACACAAATACACAATTATCAAATTATAATAAATAAGTCATAATTAAAAATGTATAGGTAATAACTAATAACTAGTATACTATATATATATATAAATTATAATATACGATTCTCAATGAAACTGAAATTATCGTCGTATATTATAGTGGAAAATAAATTAATATTACAAACATGCCGTTCGTAATAAAATTCAATAGACGTGTTTTCATTGCATACAACAATCGACAAAATATAGGTGGCAGGTACCTATATTTATATAAATGAAACGTGTGAGAACAGGTACTGTAATTCTGGTGTCCTAACGCGTGAACGCGATAAAGAGAAAAACCCTCGGTACTTTGTTTTTTCCCTTCTCTGTCCAGTTAAATTTACGACGCTATAAAACTAATATTGCATCTGGTCGTAAATCTTGACGGGGTTAGCAAGCTTTCCCGTTATATGCACTTCAATGTGATAGACTCGGCATAAACACGCACTGGTTATGTAAGTATATAATGATACGTCTTTAAATAAACAGAAATTAGATGGCAAATCAAACGTTAACTCCCATTTATAGGCATACCTATAATAATATAGAACATATTTATATATAATGACGTAGGCAGGTATATATTTTTATTATTATAATATTTAGTCTTATCATATGAACAGTATGCTTATTAAAATGCAATCAAATTCAAAACGAAATCGTTCATAAATATTTATGGTTTTAAACGTTGGAATATTGTAACAGAGACTTGTAACCTGTACCACCTATATATATATTAATTATATAAATGACACATATATTATATTTGAACACTTGTGATAGAAATATGATATATTTCATAAAGCTTCAAAAATTAAACAATGAAATAAGGAACATTTTTTTTGTAATCAAGTATTAAAATATTTTTAGAATGTTAAATTTACTTTTGTAAGAACATTGTCATTAATCGTATTAAATTCTTTTCTAACGATCATGATAGCAGCAATCGAGTTATTAAAAAATAATTATGTACGAAATATAAACTCGATGTTCTCAAATTGAAATAAAATCAAGAAAGACTCATCGCATAAAATAAGGAAAAACACTTAAATGTGTACGTACTATAGTGTGTTTTATAAGATGTATTTCGATATTATTTCCGGAGAAAATAAAAATTAAGGAGTTTTATTTTTAACACTCTGTCATTAGTCTATTCACCCAACCTGATAAATATTTTGCATTGAAGTTTAAGAATTATATTTTTATAGGTGTATATACAAATGTAATTGTATAAAAGAAAACGAGGTGGTTAATTTATTGATTTAAGAGATACCAAAGTAAGTAATTTCAAGAAAGGTCATTGCATTCTTAAACATACACGTTATAACGAGTAATCACAATAAAATGCGGTTACCGCGCCATTGTTAAAAACAATCCCAACGGAAAACGTCCTACAATAGCCAATTAGAATAGCGTCAACAGCAAACTGGAAACAAAGCTTAAACAATGGTCATCTTTGATTTTATTTCTGGTAGAAAATCAGCGCATACCTGAATAATATGCAATGTAATAAAAATTTATCGATAAAGAATAGTTTTACACATTGAATAAAAAACCTTATTATACTATTAACCAATCCGATGATGTCACAGTCTGTACATAATGAATTATGCATTGTAAAAATCCTAAACAAATTACCATGATATACAAAAATGAATAATAATGAAATGGATACAATTACTTATGAGTTATGATGAACTTCGGTGATAAATCTGAATTTCGTAATACTATAGGTACCTTCACGAGACAACTAATAATAATATCGTTAATTAATAAACTATTTTTTTTAGACGTTTTTATTTCACTATCAATTTTGTTCAAAAAATATTCACAGTTTTTATATTGATATTTTGTTTTTAATGGTATATTTATTTTCATAATATATATACATGACATAATAGGTAAATAGTGCACCTATACTTAGTACATAATTAAAATTCGAAACAAAATCAACAACAGACAATTTTATTTTAAATTTCACGAATGAATGAATAAAAAATAAAACTGTATTGCTGCAAAGTACTGGAAATAAATTATTACTATACAAATAAAACGATTTTAGCTAGAACGCAAAATACTGAAGCGGTCGAACGACGCCGTCGCTATAACCGTAGTTAAAACAGTTTTCGAGTAACGCGCGGTGAATCGGAAGGGAACATAACGGAGCAAAGGGAACGTTGCTAAAGAAAGAAACAGAGTATATTGAAAATTGGAATGAGTATACGGAGAGTATAGGCGTTAGCCGTTAAATTTGTCCGGCAAAAAGGGGATTGAAAGGTTCGATAGGAATTTCAATTCAACCCGAGTGCATTGGACGCCGACAATTCGTCGGGGGCAGCAGCGAAAATGGTTCAGAAAAAGAATAAAAAAAAAAAAAGCTCTGGAAAAAAAGGAAAACTTTAAGACCAGGAGTGGAGAAACTGTGAGCCATTAATCTTGGCAGCCAACAACTGATGTAAACCCATAAATTACTTTCCTCTTTCCCCTTTCACTCTATCACTACCCTGCTCTTTTTAAAGTTACCCCCTCTCTTTATCTCCACCCTCAATAGCAAGATTGAATGTGCGTGGATAAAAGCGT
The DNA here is from genome assembly GCF_003676215.2 of Rhopalosiphum maidis. NCBI lineage: Eukaryota > Metazoa > Arthropoda > Insecta > Hemiptera > Aphididae > Rhopalosiphum > Rhopalosiphum maidis. The sequence continues at coordinate 26,104,371 of NC_040879.1, forward strand.
ATATATATATATAGCAAAGATATATATATATTTATCCAAATATATACGGATATATATGTATTTACATTATACACAGAATATAAATATATACACATTCAGAGCATATTTAAATGTGAATTTTGTTCGCTTAACGAAACTAATATACATCCCAAGTGGGTATTCAAAACGGTTGTTCGAAAAATAAATTGATAAATTAAAAATATAATTCAATTACGCGTAGAGAAGGTTCGAATTTAGTGGAAAATAATCAAAACCTAAATTGAAATATTGACTGATTCCATTACAATAAGCAAAATATAATTTTCTATCATAATATACTATGTGCACAACAAATATACAACAAAATACTAGATTATGAATAAGATTGTGAATATTCCACAATAGAATATTATATCGTAAAAAAATAATATAATGCAGAAAATTGTAAGTTTTTAACCATAAAAAGTACTTTGTGAATGTGTATCATATAGACATATACACTTGTCCGTATATGCACGTATACGGACGCATTAGTATGCGCAAACACGCTTTTAACCAATTAGCAATGATGTCGGAAATTATCTGTTTTTGATCACAACTCCAACGCTAGTCACACGTATTACATCGACAAACCGTAATTTATCATTAGATCAAATTTGCATAACACGGCTAGTTAGTTATAAAATTAAGCGTTGGAACCAACATCGATGTAACCCGTAATATTTTATGACACATAAAAAAACTGAATTACCAATCACCACACATATATTATATACACTACACACACGTAATGAATTTATATGAAATACATTATGGATGTGCCTGACGATGATAATAATAAATTATTGTTATTATTTATTATTACTATTATGGTATCGTTAATATTATTTTATCATCGTCAACATAATTATGTATGGTAAATATTAAACGCATGTATAATACATTTATTTTTTATTATTGTTTGAAAGAAGAAATCAATAGAAAGCAGTAAGTACAAATTTTATTAAATTAGTCATCATTATAAACGAATTATGATTATTTTATCTGTTTATTTATTTTATGTTGTTTGATAAATCTTCGCTCATAAAAGATAATAAGTCCCCTAGCAGGACACGCTTGTAAAATAGTAGGTGTATAAATGGGATATGCAAATAAAATAACAAATTTCACGAAAAGTGGTTAAAAAACCAATTGAAAATAAAATATAAACGGAGAAACTAAACTAAATATGTTTGGAGAATATTATACACAAAAAAAAAATATATTTCAATAAAAAATTAATGTTAATGCGAATGCGTAATTAAAAAAACACGCGAGAATTTTTTTTTAACCGTCACATTTTATTCATACAATATAAGTTACAACATACTATTTAATCATTCATACATATATATAACCATAATAATATATATTGTATTTCTTTAATGTGTAATGTCAATAATAAACGAAACGTACAGTTTCAATAGATTTAATTGCCACTAAAGGACCACCTACCATTATTAAATAATGTTTACATATTATACCGTCTCGCATCTCGCTCGGGGCCGGCTAACGGAGAGACATGAATTGGAGTAATGACAATAATATCCGTCTGGGGGGTCCAATTTCATTTAATTTATAAAAATGAAAGACGCTAACAATGGATGATGGACAAACGCACTTGTACACGCGTTAAAACAATGATACACGTACGCACCACGATTGACGTGTATTTAATTGTCGTAATTAAACGGTCCTATACGTAATATTGGGATGCACATATCAACGGGTATAATATGATAGTCACTAGTCGCCTTAGATGCAGCTCGCATGGGAACGGTAAAAAATATTGCACTAGTTATACGTCACAAATCGTTTAGTGTACCTACTAAATATTATTGTTTATCATATTATGTTATACGTTTTGTACAAATTCCCAAATTAAATCAACGCATTCATATACTGAACGAAAAAATTATGTACTATAAAAGTAACAAAACATAAAACGATAAAAAAATAAACACAATAGAAATCTGTATAATATTATACGATATAATGTAGGTACAGACAATAATGGTAACAAAGATTTTAAAAACCATAAGAAAAAGTTCTTATTTTGCCAAAGATGCAAAAAACACAAAGAAGAAGAAGTATAAGAATAAAAAAAATTCATTATAGTATCGTATTTTATTTGGTTATAACTGTCGATCTTCAATATAGACCACTTAACTCTGTCGGTTATTCAATCAGTCTCCGATACTTTCAGACACTGCAGCACGCCGCTCAGCGTGAAGGAGGAGAACTCATTAGACAAGTCCAGACGATTCTATTAACCACGTTCATTCATGTCGTTCCCATCAAAATATATGTTGTCGACGTGTTTTTCGACATGTCCACCATTATATATATATATATATATGTACAAGCCAGCCAACGTTTATACTGAATATGTAATTCATATTATCTTACACGCGGCGTGCGCGTTCATCGACAAACGCGACATGAAGCGGTTTTACTAAACATAAAAGCGACTACACACAAAAGTTATGGCGGTAAATCATATATACAAATAATAACTACATATGTGTATGTATGTATATATGTATATATATATAAATATATATTTTCAAGTTAGGTGGAATGGTGGTGATGTTGGAAAGAGAGAGACACAGAGAGAGAGAGAGAGAGAGAGGTATGTCGGTTGCCGGGACAACGAGGAATTTTAATTATTACGATCAGGCTTAAGGGGGCAAGCGTCGCTGGTGCGACCCATACCCAGTGTTACCAACGGCAACAGGGAATGGTGCCGACCGGTACGAGAAAAAAGGGGTGGGTACATATATATATATATATGAAGAAAGAAGGATAAAAATATAACTAATTCCAAATGTCCATTTGAATCCCACAATCACATCCTCGCTTGCTAGTTCTCTATCTCTTTCTATATATATATATATATAGAAATACAAACATGTATACATAACATCCACGCATAAATTAAACAAAGTTTTTTTTTATTGTATATATAGAATGAAAGAAAACGCAGTCGGGTATCAAAATCGCAAAAAAAAAAATGTATCATATAAAATGTTACTTTTTGGTAGTATACTAAATTGTAATTCAAAGAATAATAATAATAAAAAAAAAAAAACAATGAATTCAACACAGCAACGGTCTAATAAAATATGGTTATCCATTACGCGTGAATTCGATAAAATTACATTTACATATTCACTGAAATTACATAGATTATTTTAACGAAAGTAATATATTAAAATTAATTCAATATTTCTATGTTTTCGAGAGAACCATTTAATGTAAAATAAATCTATTTTATAAAGAAAAATATCACGTTAATTCTGATTAGTTGATGGCAAGAAATATTAAATGTTAATACGACGAAAAATCACAAACCTACTAATGTATGTACTTATATATATATTTCTATAGTATAAAAAATATGAACTCATTTGGAACAATAAATATTTTTGTAGTCAAATAAGAATAATTACAATATTATAGTTAGATAATTTCAACGGAAATCTCGGTTTTTAGTTTAACTTTGATTCTCTTTCTCTCTTTTTCGTTGATTTCACTACATCGCTAATAATTATCATTTACCAACCAAAATGAAAAGAATGTAAAAAAGCATAAAGATTTAATAATTTCTCTTGAGTTGGTATAAAATGAAATTTAATACCAAGAGAAAAGCTCGACAGAGTTTATGCTCCACCCCTCAGGACAAGATGAAGGACGTGAATACATTCCAAGCACCTGGTACTCCACGAAAGTACCATAGCAGCGGTGGCGGCGGTGGTGGCAGTAGAAACGGCTAATTGTTATGCAAAATTTAATTTCAAACGAAAATTTACCTTTTGCACAAGAGGGCCCTTTAATTACCCCTTTTTACGACAAGTATACCGAACACGGCTGGAGCTACAGTGCTCGATGGAGGGTAAGTACGTCACTGCCACCAGTTATACACAACTCGGGCGTTTTTAATTAGGTCTTGGTACCGACTTGTTTTACTGAAGGAAACTTTTCTGCGACAAACATCCGTATCCAAATGGATAAATTACACTGCTAGTTTATTCTCCCTTGGTAAACAAAATTAAATTTCAGAAATTCTCTCGCGTACCATAATAAAACAAAGAATTCCAAACAATGACAATTCTACTGGAACAACACGTGTCCCATGGAACTTAATGTTGGAATTTTAACAACATAGTAAATGTTCCTTGCGTTTAAAATCAACATTTTATAATACAACGATAGTATTAAACGTACATACATTTAAATCGGATACAAGATAATAGACATTATTTGTTATATTATTTATCTATACGCTATGAATAACTATAATATACGTTCTTACGCATTAGCTATACATTTGCCAATTAAACGTTATTAACTGACATAATTTCAAAAACGTGCGTTGAAAATAATAATTATTTTGTAAGTAATAATAATACAGTTTATTTCTTTCTATGTATTTTACATCATAAATCACTGTAATGCAAAAACAACCAAACCCATGGAAAATATTTACTTGTATATAAGTTATAAGTTTATAACTTTTAAGTATACGATGCAACTATTTAGAACCCATGCATTAAAATTAATATATTACAATAATAATTATAATTAAATAAGGAAACATTAAACAACCATGCATTTTTAGTATGTATAGTGTAAGGTGATTAATACATTTTATTTGAAATATATATGACAAAATCATGGGATAATATCATAAGTTTAATGATTAAAATATAATATAGGCTTACCGTTAGATGCTGAAATAACCACGCTCGAAGTATATTTGTGGCCACTTTTGGGAATATACCTCTTTTCTTTTGGTTCTTTTTTCCACCACTGGGATCGTCGTCATCCTCACCCGTACCATCACCACTACCGACACTGGCATTACTCGCATCACCTATGTGTATAAAACAAAACATAACATAACAATTCATTTTATTTTAATAACTATCGATATAACGTAAGGAATTTACGTCAAAAATGCATTTTTTATCCTATTAAAATCGATTTTTTTTACTATAAACTAATGTTTTTTATATCGTTAAAGACATACTTAAAATTCTCGTATTTAAAAATTTCCAAAAGTACTATATTTGTTGACTTTTTTTTTAATTAAAAAAATGAAAAGAGCCTACGGTTATAAATTCGTCTGTCTGCGTGTGCAATTGGTAATTTTACGGAAGTTAGGGGTCGTAGAGCTTGTAGCCGCCGCCGTTCTCCCACGCCGGCGGCACTAGTGGTGGGTAAATGTGCACCGTCGCTATCAGATTCACTACAGAAGGTGATCAATCACTGCTACCCACCCCCTCAATCCCTCTGCATTGCTCTTTCTACTCACTTTACCGACCAGAATACATACACATACGCACACATCGTACAAATATATACAATATACGTATATACGTATACTTATATACACTTCACACACATACGAGCACAATCAAAACAATATCTCTACCCATACTCTGCTCTCCCTTATCGCATATATGTATATACCTTTTACCGTTGCACACACGACGTGGTGACGGCGGATAACACTATATACACGACCGATAAGGGAACTCCACCGCCCTACCACCACATGCAATACATGGCTAGATGCAGCAGCGCGTTTCCAAGAGACCGTTTTATTCGAATACCGTTTTTCAACAAAAAACCGAACATTTTTCAGCCGAAACGTTATATATTCTTACAGTAACAAATAAAATCCACTATCGGTTTTAACAACGATGACAATGAGAATTGCGACATTTTATTGCACAACGATAATAATTTTATTTAGATTCATTACTGTATATATAATATTATATACATTTGTAAATATATATATGTATATCAAAAAATAAAATAAAATCAACAACAGAATACACATTCAGTGCGTTGTTTTAATGTTGACTGTAGATAAAACAGCCACGCTGCATACTGCGTCCGATAAGAAATAGTTGGTGGTTGGGGACATAAACATATTATACGGCTGCATATTATATAACATAGAGTGTGTAATGACTCATACACACTAAATAAACAACAGTAGTGGTAGTATAGTGGCGGCGAGGAGTAAAAACTGTTTATCTAATGGGTTTAGGTGTTTGTTTGTATTTGATTGGATTACAATATTATATCCGAGGGACTGACCCCCTAAACACATTAGGAAGGAAGGGTTATCTCTCTCGACCGCGCGTCGTTGTGGCGGACCCGTCGTCCCGTATCATTGTCAGAGTTCAACTTTTGAATTCGTAATTTATTATAAGTTAAGCTGTAGCACTATGCGTGTCCCCTTCCTAATGTGTTTTTGTTGCACGTCAATTAAACACGGGATTTTGGTCATCACAATTTCTTTTTCTTTAAAATATTACATTTTTGAATTTAAATTTAAAACTACCTATATATTATTTTAATAAAATTAAAATTGTATATAAATAAATGTAGGTAAGTAAATTTGTTTATAAGATGACCATCTACCCTATACTCATTTATATACATTAATCTACATAGGTATTTATTGATAATTTTTAATTATTTTGAATCGAATACGTTAATAATCATTAATTAAATAACAATTAACTCGTCTGACATTAAAATAATTAATAAACAATCAAATAAGAATATTTTTTTTATTAATATCTAACTATACAATATACATGTTGATGTTTTATGTTATGAGAATTGGTAAAAGAAAATGGGCGGCGGCATATTAAACGGATAAGAGAAAACGAGTTTATGGTCAACGACTTTGAACAAGGCAGCCATTAAAACTAAAAAAGAAAATAACAAGTAATGAAATCAAACTCACTGTACAACTTAGGATTACATACATGCAAAGTATAAAATATGAATATAAATATTACATCACAACCTTTATGAGATTGATGGACTATACCTAATGAGTTTAACTTGTAAATATAAGTAGGTAAGTACTGCAACCAATGACTAATGGATAAGGTAAAGTTGGATGTAATTTAAAATATTATACGCCAGTTATATTCTCACCGAATTTGTAAACACATTGTTTAATAATAACGATAGGCATATAGATGTTTTATTATATAAACGCTTTAATATAATATTATAATAATATGTAATATAGTAAAATAATAATGATAATAATAATATTCTTAATCATAGCTTAAGAGAATTTACTAAGGGGTTTAGCGACATAAAACATAAGAAAAAAATCTCAACCCTTGAGGTTCATACTAAAAAAAAAAAAAAAAAAAAAAAAAAAATAATAGCGTTAAAAATTACTTGAAAGTCTTATAAACGGAATATTATTGTAATACATCAACGTTAATGTCGAGAGAGAATTAACCACAAAAATATGATGATAATGATGATGATGGTGGCGGTGCCTTCGAGATGAAACAAGTTAAAAAAACAACAACGAAAAGAACAGAGTGAGAGAGAGAAAAAGAATCTAGCCACCAACACTATAATATGGTTAAGGTCAAAAAATGCCTGCAGACCGACAACGACCCCGACTATAATGGAATATATTATAAACGTGCCACCAAAGAGTTAAGTAATTTAATGTAAACCATCTATGGCTATAATAAAGATTAAAGAATGTATAATACATAGGTACGCTACATCATATATGGACATAAAATAAATCGATACATTTTAATAATGGAATTGGTGCCGATTGTGTAATATTTTTAAAAAAATTTTTGTTTTCGGCTTTATATAGCATTGTTTATTTAAATTTATATCATACGACAGTTATTTGAAAAAATCATAAATACGTTATCGAATTAATACATAACTTAAATATATTATGACAACGGTAAATCAGTACTTCTATTTAGAAAATTAAATAAAATGTTTGATGAATAACTGCAAATGCACAATATAGTCGAATATAATAAATCATTTTACCGTTAAGCCTGTTTAGACAAGAACAAAAATGTCAATCGTTTAAAATGTAAATAAGGCAGTTATATATTTTCCCGTTCTGCAGATTATAGAACAAGGAAACGTTTGATGTATAATGAACTTTTTTTTTCAAAAAATTCTTTATATTGTGTTATAAAGTGGCCCAATTACGTAATTTAGGGTATTAATATGTTTTATTTTTTAAATTGATCATAAATAATACTTTAAATCAGGATATTGAACAATATTATTACTTACTATTATTTATAAATTATCAATAAAAAAAAAAAAACTAACGAAAATAACCATATTTCGAATAAAATTACATAAGTTTTCAAATTAAATTATAAGGGCCGACCTAAAACATTGGTCTAACCTTACAGCTCTAACCGTGTGAACAAATGTCCCTTTTTCGAAAATAAATTTAATATAAGCCTTGACTGAACTCTGGAAGTGTTTATTATATACTTTTTCTACAACTTAAGATAACTATGATATTATTTGATATAGTATTATAGTTAACGCAAACCGAAACGAAAATAAGGGGGTGACCAGCGTTCGTTCATTTCCTGGCTGTCACCAACACACCTCCGTTTTACCAGTGGTCCGGTACGCGTACTACACCTCCATTCCGCACACACAATCACCCTATTCCTACCCTTATTGAATGGTATAATATATATATATATATATATATTTATACGTATACTATAATTGAGACCTCCTCACTTTATGGGCTGTTTTTGATATCATCGTCGTCGTTGCCGTTGTCAGCCTGAAAACGGTACGCGCGCACCAACCCACGTAGTAGCTGTCATATGCAGCAAGTATAAAGAGAAAATAAGTACAAACGAAAAAAAGTTCCGTCGGTTGCGGTTACAAGTACCGCTAATCGTATTTTCACTTCTTTCTAGCCCTTTACACATATACACGATACATATATATGTATATTTCAATAGCTTAATATTTCTATATACATTTATATGATTTGCGGTGTATATTCAACAATAGTTATATAGACGGCAGTGTGTAGAAATAACAGAACCGACATTCACGCATTCCAAGATTTAGAATTACTATAAATATTGATATTACGTTAAACCTATCAATATATATACTTTAAATAAATGAATATTACACAACAAACCGCAAAAAAATAAAATTATTCTTTTAAAAAAGCAAGATATTTTCTGTATTTTCATATTTTTTAATAACGATCACAATTTTCACTGAATTTTCAAACTCTATATTATTATATATATAATGGTATTTTTTTAGACGAGTGTTTCGTGTTTCTCTAAGTTCATGTTCAAAGTTTCTACTTATATGTTGATTGGTCAATCAATCTCTTTCGGGATATACGAAGTAACAACAGTAATTGGCTCCTTCGAGACCAGCTGGACCCCACTACCACAAATAGTTATCCCTTAGGGGGTTTATTATCATCGTTATTCCGTGTATCTCTTATAGCCACCATCGCCATAACCATCTTTATACCATTATTACGATCTTTTATCCAATTTTAAATAAAAAATAATAATGTAACCTACACGTATTTTAAATAATCTTGTAAATATGATAGGTTGCAATTTATTTATTTATACAAAAATAAAACATTTCATAAAATACTACATTACAACTTATATAATCAAAAATACCAACTAAAATATAAGAAATATATTTCATAAATATTATTATTACAAATCTTAAAAAAAAATTACATAAGTAATGTAAATTCATCGTGTTTATTATAATTATTGAAAAATAATTAGCATTTTAAAACGCATAGAAACATTACGTATAGGTACATACATCGCACGTGTCTAAGTATACATTTAATTGGAGTTTATATTAGGTATTATACAGTTCATTGTTTATTTATTACTTAGTTAATTGTATAGAAATATTATACTTAATAGTTTTCACATTTCATTACGGATGAAATGTCATCAAAAGATATTTTAATTGATATCTCGCGTGTATCTACACGTACCACGGTTAGCCAATATTTTCAACAAAATGTATGCGGAGTAAAAAGGGCAAGACGCACATTATATTATCGTAGCCGACAACCAAAAATATATATATACACACGGGGGAGAGATGGATGGCTGCCTGGTTGACTGCATCGCGGCGCACGGCGCTCGCGCGGTTCAGGTTTTCCATGGCAACGACTACGAACATTGGCAAACCGGGAAATGTTTCCACACTCATACCCACTCTCACCCTCTACTCGACCGCCCTTTCCTTCTCTACTTTACATCCTCTATTACCCCTGATACTCTTTGACAGGGGTTTTCCATTTTTTCTTTTTTTATTTAATAAAGGGCACAACAAACCTAAACGTACACGTCAAATGCTCATTTTAGTGGCGATCCTACAGAAAACCCTTATTGACGGTCAGTAAATACCTTAACTCACAGCCATTTATAAATATAAAAAAAATCCCATCGTTAATGGAGAAAAACGAGGGGCACAATTTTCGTGACTTTGAATAAATTAACCTATATATAACGCTGCCATAGGTAAATGAAAAACGGCTATAAAATTTTCCATAAATGTTAATAATATATATTTAATATGTACTTACACGAGTTGTAATCATTTGGGCTACCGCCGAGGAACACAGATTGATACAGAAGACCGCGTTTCGCCGCTTCCGCAGCCGATGCCGCTCGGGCGTCTAGTGGTGGAGGCCAATCTCGCCTTTGGCACCATTTACCTGGAAAAATATGAAGAATAAGATAAAACAAATAACAAATAAGAAAAATTTACGATATTATTACACAAGTAACATTGTATAATGTATACAATAATTTGAAATACGTCGAATATACCGAATAATAACGTTAAATCAATAGATCAAAACATGATAATTTAAAAAAATGTATACTAAATTTAAAATAATAATACAAAATATTACTTAATCTGACTCAATAATATTTTTAATATCCTTTATGTGTGTATAACATATTATATCGTATAGGTAGGTATGTTTAAGTATATAGATGTGCCTGTGCCTGTGTGAAGAAAGAATTAAGTCGGACAAGACAACCTATAATTTTAAAACTGGTATTTTAAACGCGTAAAACGTTGAAAAAAAATAATATCTGTCATGTCCATTTCGACTGTTACGAGCTGTCGTTCGAAGGGGTATTTATTTGTATTTATGGGAGGAGATTTCGAAAGCGATAATTACGAGTTTGGAAAAAAATCTATTAAAACCACTGCAATCGTATACATTATTTTATACTTACGGTGATAATAAAGAAAATACTATTTGTATGTACTTATATTATGTATATATATATTATATTACTACGCACTCGGAAACGTGTGTGTATATTATATATGTATTGTTGGGGGAGAGGGGGTCATTATCAAATATATATAGGTGAAGTTTCTATGATTATTCATTTGTTCTGAATCAATACTATTAATTAGTTACACACACATATACTCGTATATATGCATGTACAACAATATTGTATTATTTGATACATATTATAAGTTTATTTATAAATATATATATATTAATATTTTTTATGCGTTATCTTTGCGGAAAATATTATATTATATAGGAGTATTATCGATTAGACACGTATCAAATATCAATAATTATATATTAGTTGATAAGACCTAAAAACATTTAGTTGCTACGTAATTTTAATTGAAAAATATTTAAATTGAAACTATCGTCAAAGACTTTTCAGAGAAAAAAAATCCGGTCACGTCATGACTTTGTATTGCCAGATGTCGTGTATTTCGTTGTACACTGAATACAAAATGTGCCATCACCCGTCATCAAATTTTATATGCACGTGCGTGAACAACACGCCGCTTATTATTCTACAACAAATAAGGCCAAATGTGTTTATTTTGTAATATTTTATCATAGAGAGCGTATAGAACACGAATATAGTACCTATACTTTTCATAGGACGCACGACGATGTCCGAAGAGATAGGTACGCTAATACGTGCAATATTTCAAATTCACAAAAAAATTAAAAATTAATTGAACTCAACGTATTTTTTACATTGTATGTAGCATTTTGTTCTCCAATACCTACTAAAAATTAAAATAATAATATATTGGAATCATGTTCGTAAAACGCAAGAAAAAACGTGTATGAACCATACAGGTATTAGGTAGCATGTGTAGTATATGCACGTTGTACGAATATATCATAGCTGTTAAAAGAATGAAATAGAAACGTTCAACATTCCACATAAAACAATATTCACGTTCTAAGTAATATTGATTGAGAAAAATAATTCAACGAAAAATATTTAAATTATTATAAATAACGATGTAATTTAATATTTATCATTGTTATATTATTAACTTTTGAACGTTTAAAGATTAACATTTTTCAAAATAATATACGTCAAAACTCCCTCTAGGCAGTTACAATAACCTCCGCCGAGTCGTCTCAACCGCACTTAGATCTCCTCTCAGACTGCATGCAGGTAATCCTACAGCGGTGTCGACCTTCTATATATTTAAAAAAATATATTCCCATAAATCAATTTAGTATTTTTTGGATACAAAAAAATATATATACATACGCATTATATGCGGTTAAATTTTTACAGCGAGCTCCGTCGATTTGAAACGAGTAAAATAATAATATTAACAAAAACGCTCCAAGCTGTCAGCCGACTAAATAAAATATGTGTATGTGTGCGTGCTGTATATGTGTATTATGTAGTCAGATGATAGAAGTACTAAAATAATTTTAATAATAATATTATTGTTATCATTATCGTTATTCTTCTTATTATTATCATTATTATATTATTATATTATATCCCAATGGTACAGTAATGCGCGCACGTTACAATGATTGACAGGTGTTTTATTTTTTAGAGAGAGGAACAAAGAGAAAGACGTACGCGATACGTCCATGCGTCTCTCACACGCCAATCCACGAACAGAGTATGAAGTCAAGAGGTCAAACTTATACTACCGCTCGAGGATGCAATGAAGAGTGGAATAAGTTCTGACAACGTGCACACGCGAAATAGACGCCCTCGTGACGGCCATGATCACGACGAAGACGACGGAGACGACTGCGGTGATGATGATGTTGATCATTATAAAGATGACGGTGTAGTAAAGTTATAGTGCTGGAGCTGGCGCGCGATGGTAATAAAAATAATAATGATAATAATAATAAGAAGAAACGAAAATAATAATAATAATAATACGAACTGAAATTATTTTTTAAAACGAGTTCTATTATTTCTTCACGCGACGCATTACATATATTATAGTACACTCGTAGTGTATTTAATACGTACAAAGTGTGTTTGGCCCTACAGTTTGCGTACATGATGGTAATAATCCTACACTTCTACAGCATGTGATCACAGAATGCGGAGACCTCAACGAGACCAAATAACATATACAAAGTTCACAAACTTATTGGACACACTATATAATGTAAATTTAATATATGTGTGTACAATATAATATACGTTTAAAAAACAGTACATGTATAATATATTTTAATGTTTTCATTAAGAAGAATAGAGAACACGACTGGTCACGAATTTTGGACATTTGAACACTGTACTTGGCCATCGTCATCGTCTCTTCGTACGCTCCTCATAATACATATTTATTATCATTATTTTTTTTTTTTTTGTTTGTCCGCATTCATAATATATTCTCTGTACAAAACGCCTAAGGTATATATATTATACACTAAAAATTGTTATTCACAATATATCTAGTATAATATGATGATGGACGCAATGAAACAAAACTCGCGCACGCCGTACACAAGTCGCCAATTACGAGACGAACGGCGATTTTTCGATTTTTCTTTTCTTGTGCAACCAACAAAAGAGATAAAATGTAAGATAAAATAAAAATAAAAGATGGAAGGTAAGAAAAACACGACTGCGGTATATTATAAATAGTAAGAAAAACTGTCTCCATTCTCTTTTACATATATATATATATGTACTTGTGCGTATAGCTGCATAGTAGACTCCTTTAAAAATTACCATACAATAATCGCCGCTGCTGTCGTCGTAAACAGACTTTAACGAATAACATTATCTCGCACACGGCGGTAATTACAACACTATATTATTATAGAACGTACCTATATAATATATACCTATTACATTGTTCGCACGAGTGACACACACTATACGCGGCTATCGTGTATATGTTTTTACGTATAATTATTAATAATATAAAAATGTTAGGTATATAGAAACCGTACAAGCGTTGTATACATGTACCACGTTTTCTATTTACGTATTATATGTAAATATATTATGTACACGTATTAGCAATTTGAATTTTGTATATATGGATATATTTAACTCGAAACGGCGTACACTGCAATAGTTTTAACGATTGTTTGATGAACATATTATTAATTGTACACTCAAAAAATCAATATTATGATCAAACGCGAAAATAAATAGCCAACTTTAATATTTTATTTCCGGCACTGCACCACGCCAGTAAAATATATAAAAAGACATATTATTATATGTCTTTGTTCACAGTTATATTAATGTGAAAATATTATTGTATATATATAAATATTATCATCATCATTCATCGTTTTCGTTCCACACAATTTCTTCCTAATTCTTACTTCGGCCTACCGACAATAATCATAATATATCCGGTTTGTAAACTTATATTATTACTTACAAATATATCTTTGTTCGATTAGTGTCTACATTTAATACACAGGTCGCGGTATAAACACATATACCTTTTTATATAATATGTGTATACGCGTATTATATATGAAATTCAGCCAAAGCATTACTACAGTTCTAACACCGCAGATAACCACTGTCGCTGCTGAGTTAAATGAGCCATCACAGCAGACTTTATACATATAATATATATATATATATATATCCACGTTTTCTTAAATTCTATAAAGAAATAAAAATAATTCGTCCATGGTGGTAATCATGGGAATTATGTGTGTATGTGTGTGTCTGTGTTATTTTTATTGTGTCCGTAGCCGGAAGACACCCACCTATTTACTATACAGCTACGACGACTACGACGACGACGACGACGACGTGATTTTCTCCATAGTTTTTCTCATCGCGTCGTGTCCTGTTTTGTCGTGGTAGAATAATCGCGGTATACAAATACTTTAACAGCTTCCGGCGTTTTGAATACAATTTTTTCCTTTCTGTTTTCATCGCGATCGAGGTGGGGATATACATAGAAATGTGTGTATATTTCACGTCGAAGACGATGCAAAAATAAATTGTACGATGAAAATAATAACGGCTGGCATTGCAGCAGCCCGTTACTCGTCGAAAATATCGAAAAAAACGTTACCCAATAATGGAATTTGCACAAATTTAACAAGCATAACTTTTATGAATATATTATATTATAATATTATATGCGATTAAATTCTGTAGGAAACCTTATATTACCTACAAAGAGTCTCGTGTTACTTCAATAACATGATTATGAGGTTTTATCATTAAAGTCAACCGTTACTCTTATACTTTAAATATAAGTAACATATGAAATCTTTTTAGAGTACAATTATTACTCATCTAAGAAAACGTACGAACAACCGTTGATTACAATTTTCTACAGTCATCTATGAGGCTATATTATAAAAAAATTAAATGATATTTTCTATCTTATTCTAGTCTATATATAGTTAAGTGTTTTTGTTTTATTAATTTATATAACATTATGGAAAGGATATAATATCATTCTATAAATAAAAATATTTTTAATAAACTGTCAAGAAAGATAAGAAAATGAAGGTTTAATCTGAAAATTTAGTCCCTGTATAAAACTGAAACCGAAGTACTTTGTTTGGCCTATACTGACGTTAATAAGGGATATTAATGTTTTTGTTTATGCCGCAACCAGGAATCCACTAACACGATCTCACAAATTCAATTACAGTTGATGGATTTCTGTTGTTGAACATATATAATATATATATATTAATAGAAAAATATAATATTCAACTAAAAGTAAATTTATTTGGCAATACTAGACAAGAAATGAAACAATTAGGTACCTACCTATAAACTGCTTGAGAAAAAAAACTATAAAAGATAATAATTTAAGAAACTAATTCAAACTAGAAAACAAATGTACATGCTAAACGTATAGTACATTTATTGTTAGATTTCTATATTGTTTATACGAAGTACCTATTCCACAAAACTCAGTGCTTATCCTAATATAAAGAAATTATTTAAATTAATTTATTACAAAAGGTTAAACACCCAAAATTTACAATAATGATAATGATTTATAATAATAATAATAACAATAATAATTCATAGTTTGAAGAAAATTATATTATGATAATTGGAATGGTTAACAAAGCGACGATGATCGTTGCGTGATCGCGAGGTGTACAATTGCTCGGTCAGTTGTATCGTATCCTGTAATTACGTGCATCTCCTCATCATAATGCCGTAATGACATTAATCTTTTGACATGACGACTGTCAAGAGAGACGGAAACATAGAGCAAAGCGACGGACTCCCTGTTGTCGGCAGCGATTCGACAAAAATACGTCACGCCATTTATTATGGAGGCGGTGATGGTGAAACCACCAATTACCATTACATGCGGTGATGATAATAGGTAGTGGTGTAATAACCGTAATTGTTTATTTTACAATCGTAATTTCGGGGTACAATGAAATATGTCATCGAAAAAAAGACTTGATAGTAAGCTTGCGTCGTCTCCGCCCTCTATGACCACGTTAGATATATTATATATTATATTTACATTATCTCCGAGCTAGAAAATAATGTCAAAATATTGTAGAATAAAATATAGTACACTATTGTTGTATATTGTACTTCGTTTATTGAAAACCTAATACGAATCTATAAATGGATATTTTCAAAGTAGTCCTTTTAGATTTTATTAGTCTATCGGAGTAAAATAGAAGAGAAAGAATAAAAACATTCTTCTACAGTTTATTCATAATTTGTTATATGATAATAACGGAAGTAAAATTAATTTGTGATTGTGCTGCGTCGCCACACCGCTGTACGAGCATCGTGCGTATATCGCAATTAAGACCAATCGTTATATAATCAAATATTAATTAAACACAAAATCGTTGTCAATAAAACCGAAACCAATCATGATTATAATTGAAATAGCCGTTTGCTAATGTTAACACAACGACGCAGGACGTGTCATCGTTTCTGTCCATCAAGGGTTCCCCGCTCATATAAATAATAAAAATTATTATTTATTATTAGTAATAATATTGTGCCATATAATAATAATAATAATAATAATATACATCATCGATAAGCGATCTCATGAATTTTCCACTTGTAAACAATACCGTATAGACGTCGTGATGTTATATTGCTATCCAATGGTTTTTGTCACGCGACTTGGTCACACAGAAAAAAAGTCGATACTGTTTTCAGAAATTCCGAAATAACGTTATATTATATTACCTTTGTTCCTTTTGAACAAACCTTTTGCTCACGACAACGATCTTATTATTATATTGGTTCAATACATCGCGTGTGTCTACCCATATATTTAAATTTTTATAGGTGTTGTTCAATATTTTTATTGAGTTAACTAGCTGCAATATAGGTATATTGGTGAGAGACTGTATATATAATGCCGCTACTGTTGGAATTACGAGAAAAAAGTTAGGAATAAGATGGTATCAACGCCTAATGATTATGATTATAATATATTCATTTCAAAATTAATTAAAATTTAATTATCGACAGTGAGTATCATGTAAAAATATGATGATTAAGCAGCGACGATGCGTTATTTTTCCGGTTATAGTGGGCGTATTCTCTCGATAATATTTATACCTGCGTGGTTTTTAATATTGTTGGTGAAAAAATAATTTCTATATGTGTCTAGGATACGTCCGCTTTTTAATGTTATGTTTTATAATTGATTCGTCGTATATATACTAAATAATATATGAAAATAATGTTAAAAAAAAAAAAAAAATGTTTTAATATTCATTATTCAAAAAAATTCTGGCTTTTATTAAAAAAATATATTCGAATAGCATATCCATAATATTATTATTAAAATATAAAGTTATCGATTGAAAGTATGAAGGATAAAAATTTAATCGTTATTATTTTTGGTAAACTAAATAATAATTTTTCTATAAATTACCCTACCCTCGCTCAAATGCGCATTTTATATAAAACAAAATAGAAAAGAAGCGAGGAAACGAATAACAATCTCGCGGCACACATTCATTCGAATAACGAAAACGTAGAAATATTTCACCTCGATAAGTATTTTTTTACATTTTATTATTTGCCGCGTGTAGACTTTAATTTCAACTCACGACAATCCCCTTGCCCCGGGGAAATATAATGGTATACATAATATAGACTACTACCACGTAAATGGGTATTTTTTTTCTTTCCATCATCCCTTCTCTAACGTCTTCACACACATACACACACAATATGATTGTACATCGCATGTATACATATATATATATATATATATATATTTATACATATATAAACAATATACATATAAAAACACGTATACACTATATACATGTATGATATGTATATAAATATATATATAAACTACGGTGCAACGGCGGTCACGAAAACATATAATTCGATAAGTGAAAATATCGACTGGCCCCTGCTCTACTACTACTACTGACACCGCTACCCCGACAAAAGCACTTAGAAAAAGAACAATGAAAAAACATAATCCAATCCATTCGCTTAATAAATTAAAGGGCGCTGACGGTGTTTTTTTATACTTATAAAAGCCTATACAACGTAGTTTTGGGCGTAATTCGTTTGGATCCATTAATATTATTGTATTCTCTATAAATATATTATAAATATAAATATAAGTAAAATCTATGACACGAAGAGAAATTTGTTTTATAAATGTAATAGCTTTGACGATTTAAAACAAATATAATTTAAAAAATGAACAATGTTGTCTTATACATTGTTTTATACATATGCATGTATAATACATAAGATACAAGAGTATATGTTTATTTTTTAATGGAATGTATAAAGTCGAGAATAAATTTAAAGTGTAGGTAGGTACGTCGTATTACGTTTAGACGCATCAAATCAAGTAAGTCATAAAAAAAATTACAAACGATTTAAAAACGTCAATTCGTCGAGATAAATAAGCCATAAAACCAGATTGGTCAATAACGATAAACGACAAATACTGAACAGAAAGAAAGTTGTGCGCGTATATGACGAGTATTGCAATCAATTTAAGGGCGTGCGAGCAATCCCACCACAGGAAAAAAATAAACTGAAAAGGGGGACTGCCGCACAAGTTGATTGACTTAAACGCAGCTTTGTTCTTTTAACCACGGAACACACAGCGTGTAGTCACAAAACGCGGAAAACCACACATTACGTGTATACCTATACGGATAGTACATACGAAGGTATACAAAATGAATGCATGTGGATTTTTTTCAGTATTTTATTTAGCGGGCGAGGTAAAGAAAAAAATGCAAAACCGTACTGTTTACGAGAGGAGAAGGAAACGTGACTTGAACAGTCAAGAAGGATTTAATGGAACTTTTCCATTGCGCCGTCGACGATAAAACCCCTGGCTATATTATAGGTATAATATATATACATATATATATACATGATGACGATGATGGTGCGCGCGTGCAGCAAAGACTGGGGCAAGTATTCATTTTTCGATCAGAAAAAAAATCCCAAATGTATTATTATATTATTATTTGAATATAGACGATGTAATAAAAACATGGTCAGCTATTTTTTGAATTATCGGGCATAAGACGAAGAAAAGTGCGTCATTTACTTACCACGGAATGCATTATCATTGTAAAAGTGTTTGTAGACTTTACTTGTACACTTACCCAATTCTGAAAACAAAAAAATCTTATTAATACATTTGTTTTTAGAAATACACGGTGTTTTATTATCATTAATAAATTATTTGAAAGTAATCAATTTTAATTATTAAAAAAAAACAAGAAATAATTTTCGTTTTTTTCCTTTAAAGTAGCACTAACAGTAGGTATATAATACACCTATATATATATATATGTGCGTTTGTGTGTGTGTGTGTGTATGTATGTATATTATAAGGTCTACAATACTATATGTACAGTGTAAGTAGTTGAAATGTAGGCGTGGTTATGGCCATGACGTAAGATAACAATCGCACTTGTTTCCACCATAGGACCACCGCGTTTTGTTCTATGTCTATATAATGATGGGCGTTGTTGTTTAACGCTATAGGTACAACATAATTATAACCGTTATATTGATGTATATATAGCCGATATTCGTATGCGTTTGTGTTGGCGGCTGCACTTTACGTAAATCGTCATCGCGTACGGCAGTATGAATATAAGCCCATAACGAAAACAACCACAATCGAAATTCGAATCCTTCGTAAATACCTACTTGGGCTAAACACACGCACATATATAAATATAAACTTGAAATCTACGTATGTATTTTGAAAGAAATGTAACAACAATTTGACCCTTGCACCGCGTTGGACGATTATATCATGTGGCGAGAAGAGCGTCTGTCAACGTCGGAATATCGACATGCCAGGACTTTCCATCCCAGCCGTTTTTATTGACCGTTTCACCGCGGCGGTGGCGCGACGTATTAGTAGGAGACTCTTAGTTGAAAAGGTCAAAAAAAAATCGAAGGAAAAATATAAAAGTGGCGACTCAATAACATAAAATCGACGGCTAAAGGAATGTTGTCAGATCCAGATGTTATTTCAGTTGGCGTACAGAGCACTGAGCTGTGCCGCGCTGCTACAGTATCCCGCCGCGTTTTCTAAATCCCATAGGTTATACTTTCGTTTTCTCGATGTTGCATGTTTCCTCTCCACTTCTTCTTGTATTCTCTTTCTAGCGATGAATTGATGGGTCATGTAGATAACGTTTGGTTTAACAATTATTATCATCATCCCATCGACTGTGGTACAACTATACACATTCTCACATATATATGTATATATGTATATATTTATATTTATTATGTATATAAATAATATATATAAAAGGAATGTAACAACGTTCGAGTCGGCTCAAAAAGAATTTCTCCCACATTTTACAAAACAAACCAAGTAAAATAATAAACTAAACGAAAAGATATGTTTTGTCTCGTACACGGAATGAAGAAATTGTGGATAACAAAGACAACGGGACCTCTCAATAAAAATCGTTCTCCTATATATAGAAAACCAAGTTCTGCATACTCGTCCGACACCTTATAATAAAGCCAATGTGTGTGTGTGTATAATATTTGTGAAACCAGTTTACAAGTCTCATGTTCGTTGTTGTCGTCGTAGTCGTCGTCTTATAATATGTATATCTATGTATATAATATATATATACCTTCACATTTACATTCAACTGTTTGCATATTATATATATATGTATGTATGTGAACGTGCGTATAAATATATATAGTCGCAGTTTTTATTCTCTCTACTTCTCCGCCGTCTTTTTAAGCATAAATGTGCGCGTGTAATATGTATATTTAATTCTACGGTTCACATTATTATATATTATATTGTGATAGAACAGCCAAACATAACGTTGATGTCTTCTGTTTGCGAGTTTTCAAAAAACACCTACTGTCATGCGCGTATGTGTATTATGATAGTCACTGGTACTATGCAGAAAAATATGCAAAATTCTTAAACCTAATAAGGTAATATTCAAAATTCCCAATATAGGAGTACAATAAAAATGCAAACAACCGTTATTTTACTATACAAATTATATTACTTTCACACTCACTCAACCCCCTCTAACATACACATACACTGCATATCATATATTTATTTAAACATATTTTTTTTAAATAAAATTATGGGAGAGGACACGGAAAAATTAAAAACATTGTACAACGAACGCGATTATTCGGCGCGGGCTATCCCTCCACTATACAACCGGTTCTGCGATATAATTTATTTCAAAAAATTAATTCGTTTCGTTTTTTTTATACTTCTTATCCATGTATATATATTTTTTTCCCTGTTCATTCCATGTGATATTATGTTTTTAAAACGTCGTTCCCCAGACGTCTACAAAACGACAGGTGTTCCCTCCTAATACACACACACACACACACACACACACACACACACACACACACACACACTCATGCACACGCGCACGTATATATACACACATATATACACATACACATATATATACATACATACGTACAACACACGTCATCAGACACAATGGGTCTCGCGTATAGTAGTTATGTTAATGTGTGTCCAATGATAAATCGGATTTTAATATATTCCTGGATTTGCTGTTGTTCAAGAATGTCAAACGAACGCCCGATGTTTCCCATAGGATATTTTTACTTAAACTCAAAACTTAATATTATAAAACTCATATTATTTAAAAAAAAAAAACTCACTATCACACTACGACGACGAAAATGACGAAAAACTGATTTAATTCACAATTCATGTTAATGTTTATTTATCATATTAAACTAATAATATTCATTTGAGATAGGTTTACAATGTAGGTATCCTAATTCCGATTTAACTTAATTTACAAATACGCACCAATAAAAATTAGTGTTATTATGAGATGCGGTAATATAGTAATATATATATATAAGTATTTACTATGCCCTACTTACGAACATACGTGCTCAATTTATTAGTCCTTACAACATAACGACTCCAGGTTTATAGCAAAATAAATAAAAGTTAAGGTCGAGGCATATGGTGTAAAATTATTAAAACTTTACAGAACACCGATGAATCGAATAAATTTTAGTATTTTTTAGTAATTTATATTTATAGTAACAAATACGGTCTATGGTACGTTGTTAGATAATTATTATTCTTGAAATGTTATACTCTTCCCTTTCGCATTTACGAAATATAAGCTAATGTAATATATAAGGCGCTATATCATATTTCAGTATCTCATAATACCCGGCACGAGGCTCATTTTTTAATTTAACTGTATTATAGATCATTGCCATCCGTATTTAACGAAAATAAAAAGAGTCGTCGTATATAATTATCATAATACATTACATACAGCTAGTACTTACATAAAAAACAAAATGTCTTTTTATTTTCTAATCATATATATATATAATATTTTTTCACATATAATATGTTTTATTATTTTTATCGTCATTATTATTGATATAAATATAATAATACGCAAGATTTTTAATATTCTACGGTTTAACGCGGTTTTCCTCCAAAGAATGCATGAAATGACCATCATGTGTGTAACATTGTATACGTACCACACGTTATAAAATATATATACCTACAGAATAATATAATATTCTGTACCTCAATATATATATATACACGTATACACATCATCATCATGTACACGATTTTTTTTCTATTATCTAGGACTTTTTTTCATTCTTATTATTATGATTCCTATTTTTTTTTTTTTTTTCATATAGAAATTTAACAGCTATTTTTTTATTTTTATTTTATTATTTTTTGCTCATTGCTTTCCCTCATATGTGTGCGTGCGCGCCCGAACGCGTGAGGATATCTAAAGACGAAACTGGCGCGATTGCGTTTTTATGTGGACTACGAACCAAACCTGTCGCGTAACGAATTATTATTATACTTTGGAAATATATATATATATATATATATATATATTGAATATACACACACACACACGCGCACGCGAGCGCGCGATCGCTTGTTCATATACATAATATAATAGTTTCTGTATCATAAACGCGTATAACACGTCGTTGTTAACGTCGATATCAATTTTATTATTTTTGCGAAAATATTTTTCGTTTTTATAAACGAAAAGTGTTATACATCTAAATCGACAATATACATATTATTTTCTCCATTCTCTACTTAAAATACACGCGTCAGTCTGGCACACACTTATTTTAAATAATATAGCATACTATATTCTATACTCTATATAGATCATAATATTTTAATATATTCGCATCTCATATTTTAGTTTTGTCCCACTGACCATGACGGATTGGAAAATCGAATTGTATTACATTAGGTATAATAGTTTACGAAATGTTCTTAAAAAAACCTAATTTAACCTAATAGTAATTTTATAATTAATAGTATATAAACCAACGATTAAAATAATTGTGTAGATAATTGTATTCTATATAGACTACTTCAATTGATATATGTACAACAAAAATCGCCTGGAAAACAAATAATATTTATCGGTATACCCTAACTTCATTTAACAATCATGCACGGCAAGAGCATTTCACATGTAATGCAATAGTAGTTTTAATAAAAATAAAACACTACTATGAAGGGGAAGACGGCATTACAACCGTTTACTTTTGTGTATATTATATAGTCCCAAAATTCGTGTCGTTGATGGCGACCACGATTATGCAAATTCTACACTTGAAGAGAATGAAAGGAAATAATACAGCTGTAATTTACTACGCAGGCAACGCGCACGACACGTAGGTACATAATAATATTACAATAAATGAAGGGAGAGCAAAAGAGCAACAAAAATTGATAATGTCCGAATCGAGTAATAAAGATTTATAAATATTATTATATATTATATTTAAGCGTACACAACTTTTATATAATATAGTCAGAGGAAAAAATAAAAAAAAGCATAATGATTAATAACAATAAGTCAAATGTTTTAGGTAAAATAAAAATTCAATAAAATTGAACATATAGCGTTTAATTTTGCATACTAATGTTGTGTTAAAAATCTGTGTGGGAAACTTTAAAACAATGTAGTCGGCGGTAATGACAGCAACGACTATGAGCATATACAATTATTAAATTGCGTTTCAATTTATGTATAATAATTTCATCGTTCACTACCGGGGTTAACGAATATAATCCCCGAAGAGCATACCCGTAAGATTATAGTTTGTCGCGCGCACGCTGAATTCTAAAAAGGCGGTGGTAAATGTTGCCACCCTTTGCCCCGTGAGATACACCACTGCGGCGATCAAATTTATAAGTGAATCGTTTTACGACGTTTTTCCGACGACGACCCTATCGTAGGTATGTATAGTAGTCGCATAAATATTATTACCATTATTGTTATTATTATATTTTAGAAAGAAAAGAAGACGTGACTTTTGTTAAAGTACCCCACTGATCTATACCAGGATCAGCATCAGCCACAGCCACCGTCGCTTATTTCTACCTGCCTACCTGGGTGGTTTATTTACACTTTTTTTTTAACATATATACCTCTACATACATGGATGATAGATATAATATAATATAATATATATTTTCCCCGAACCAACGGTATAATCGGTCGGCTATGTGCCCATGTGCGTCCCGCTGTTTCGTGTTATTGGAGCCCCCCATCGAGTTTGGCAACGAAAACCACCGGCCCCGGCACCGACGTGCACCGCGTCATGTATCTATATGCCATCATGCAGAGAGAGAGACCAGCAGTGCCGCATTTATTATTATTATTATAATACTCTGTGGCGCACGACCCGTGCATTTTTATACGTCACTAAATACTTTGTGTCGGACACACAACGAAGATGACTGCTGGTTATTTCTATATAATGTAATTGTTGTGGTAGGAAAATTTTTTTTCCGAATTTCTTCTTCACATCGACCCAAACGATCGCATTCGTTGTGTCGGAGATGCTTGTACAAAAAGAACTATAGAGGAACGTTCGTTGTTTGTATGTGCATGTGCGTGCGTGTGAGTAGTGAGCATCGCGCTCACACACAAAAACCTTTTTGTCCCCTATATAGTCGTTGTTCGGCATACAGTTCTCTTTTGGTGCAAGACCGTTTGAAAAGTAATTCGACCAAAAAATAAATTCTTTGGCCAAACAACGGTACCACCTTTTTTATCGTTTATTTTCTCCCCTCGACATTTGATACGTCTAAAAATTACATTTACAACGCAAGGGATGCATTTCACGTGATTCAAATATTATATTATATTTATCATTATATTATTATTATTACCGATTCATTCTCATTTAATTTTTTTTTCAAGATAGAATAAACCAAGAAACGGCGAAGAAATAAAATTATTAATTTTATTTAAACTAATAATAATCAGAAACAATAGGCGGTAGATTATCTCACAGCCAGCCAGCTGTGCTCACGACAAGCTTATACACACACACACACACACACACACACACACACACACACACACACACACACACACACATACGCACGCACAAGACAGCCACACAACAAAAATGGCCGCGTCGCCTCGGGGTCATTCCACAAACACACACACACACACACACACACAAAATAGTCGTAGCTGCTGCATCATCATTTAAGCGCCCATCATCATCATCACGATTGTGTTTAAGGATATAATATATATACGTATAATACTAACCAAAGAGCAGTTATTATTATTGAATAATATTCTGCATGAAAAGATTGAAATTTCATAATAAAGCTTACGCATGTACAATCAATATATAATGTATATAGAACATAGGTAAATATAATAAATAAACCTAATGAAAAGATTTTGTTTTTTGAATTAAGATTTGTTATCACACATAATAAAATGATAACAATTTAAATTCAAATTTTGGAATAAAAATAATGATTAAATATTTTTCTTTTAGAAAAAATAACATAATAGGTAGATATTTGTCTTATTTATGGTCGTATTTTAACAGAATCATCCATAAAAAAATAATGATGATAATTATCTTTGTTTTTAGATTAATGTTTTGTTTACATGCATCATTTTGGTTTGACAAAAACAACGGTGATAAAATGAAGAACAATGAAAAGAAAAAGGGGTAAAACTTTAAGTGCTTAAAATAAAAAGCACCATCTGAATTCTTTTGTTTTCGTTATTATAATATAGGTATAAGTATAAAAAAAAAAATAAAATAAGAACTTGTTTAGTACAAACAGATGTATAATTAATTTATTGATGAATTTTGATATGATAAAACGAAAACCGTCACGTTGTTATAACAAGTACCCAAACCGTATTTTACTAGTGATTTTTAATATTAACCTCAGAAAAAATATGGAAAAGCAACGAAATAGTAGTATAGTCGTATAATGGCATTAAATAATGTATTATATTATATTAAAAATGTGCAGAGGCAGGTATACAAAATAATAACAAAAGGCAAGACATTTTTGTCGAAAGGTAAGCAAGCAACTCTACCTATGGTTAGGTTCGCCTTATGTTCGTGTATACTTGTATTTGTCGTATGTGCAGCAGTATTAGTGTGTGTGTGTGTGTTTGTTATATGTGCGTCTCTTTCTAATGAATACACGTCATAACAATAGGGTCTCCTGCACTAGGTAAAAATGTTCTTTTCATACAATATAATATAATAGTGGAGCCATTGCATTGTCAGATAGCCTTATATATCATTAAGAATAATATAATATAATATTCAAACCGGTAGGTACAATATAATATATAGAGTTCCATTAAGAGAAACGTAGTTTTTATACTTTTAAACGTGGAAATATCTTTTAAATTTAATAATATATAATAAATGTATATTTGTACATAATAATAAAATAAATTTAAAAATATTATATTTTAGTAATATCGATCTACCTACTCATTCATATTATCGTTTACTATTTATTTTAATGTTGTGTTATAAAGGTTTTCATCTTAAAATATATTATAATCAGTATAAAGAATAAAAGGTGTCATATCCCCGCTGTTTTTCATTCTGAAATCGCATCCCAAGGGGAACATTTGACGGCAAGGAAAGATGTTGATAGAGGAGGAATAAAACGACAATAATAAAACGAAAAAAAAAGGAAGACCGACGAAATAAGCTCAAGCGAAACATTATTTTTCCCCTTTAGAAAGCAAAAAATGTGTGATAAGACTTAGTGACTTTAGGGGGAGGTGAAAGTAATTAGATCACAAATTTCAAGAAAAACGTGGTGGTTATTTTCCACCCACCCATCCTTGATCTCACGTGGCCAGGCCACCACCACCGCCGTTGCCGCCTAGTATTCTCATTTAATCCCACGGGAGACAAGTGACAGGGGTGGCTGCGTACTAAAAATACTTATCAGTAAATAAAGAAAAAAGGCCAACATCATACTACTGCTGTTGCGAATATCATTATAATTTTTTTTTGTTATTACTAAATATTTTTTGTGAAACAAAAGCAGTAATAACTTATAAACATTAAAAATATGAAACTTTAACAAACCAAATTCATCGAAAAAATTATATTTGAACCCAGGATAAATATTATATATATCTTTTATTGACGCAAATGGTGTAAAGAATAACTAATGTTATACACTAAGCACTTCCGCGTTCAAAAACTATAAAGATATAGTGACAATTTCCAATGTTACACTACTACTATATGCATATAACACGAAATCGGAAAAAGAAGGAAAAAATTGTGATATTAAAGTTTATCACGATAAAATTATTTTTCAGTAATACACCAAGTCATATATATATATATATACATATATATATATGTACGACGAAGACAAAACTTGAAATTATGAAGGCGTCACTCCTGCTACTTCCATCGTCGCCATAAACTGGCGGCAATACTAGTATTAAGACAGCATCCCAACAGCAAAGCGAGCAAAGAGAAAACCTTTTAAGAAGATGGGAAAGTTTGTTTTCCCACTGCGGCGTCTAAAAGTTTCTACCGCCTTCCTCCTTTTCTACCAATATCAAACAGCAACATGTGAAATACTCTCAAAACCACCCCTTGTCGCTGTTAAAAACAGCCACTAAGATGAGTTTAAGTTAAACCTTTAATATTACATCGAAATTATTTTACGCTTTTCTGCTTTTAGGTAGACAGTAGTACTGGAATTGTTGGTATTTCAACGGTGATGTGTCGGAACGTATTAAACGGCTGAATGCTCAACTGTCTTAACATATAACAAAATTTATTTAAATACCAAACAATATTATACGATTGCTATTTTAATTTATTGTATATCTTTCAGAGAAATTAATGTCTAAAGTACAAATATTATATTTAAATTGAAAATATAAATTTATAATATATAATATAATATAGTATATGATATAATAAAAACAAACCGTTCTGTGGGTTATACGTTATATTTCTAATTTTCTAAATTAAGCTTATGAGAAATTGAAAATATTATTTAGAGTTATATCTAATCATTAAAATTATAATGCATGAATTTAAATGATAATTATTTATAGATTTAAATTTATATTTTATTTTATTTTATAAATAATATGATTGAGAAATGCAATCCATGGTTTTTTTTATATAGAATGGTGTATTCAAACTAAACGAAAATATTTTAAACTATATTTAGTTTATAATCCTATAGTCCAAACTATACTGTTTATAATTCTAATTATTTGGCTATAACAAAAGTAAAATTAATTAAAAAATAATTATTAATACACCAACCACATATACAGTATCATAATAGATTAAATCGTCAAATTTCGTAATCGTTAAATAAAAATTAAAAATAATGTTTTGTTTGAATAAAATTATACTCAAAATATTCAATCCTATACATTTTATATTTTAAAACATAGTTAAAACTCTTTACCGATATTCTAGGTAATATGCTCAGCATAAATATTTTAATATTATTATCTCTTAATATCTCAATATCACATAATACATCACAGAAACAGCATAGTGGTGACGGCCGGCATAAAAATAACATCAATGTCTAAGACTTAATATCCGATTATCGTTGACGATTATCGAAATAAACAGTAATATAGTATATGATAATATTCTGGCTGTAGGAATTGTCCCCATCCATATAATAACAACAAGGACACACGCAGGACAAACACTCAAGATGATGGCACTTGAACAACGTATGTGTCCAGGCTCAAGTGACATACACGCGTAGGTAAACATGTTACTATACAATAACGTTCCGTAGGGGTTCAAAAACTCCCTAAATACAGGACGAGAACCACGCTGCAGTGGCGCCTCAAATGTTATTTGTATTTCTGTTAAGTGATATTTCTAACCATAAAAAAAAAAAAAAATACAAATTAAGTGTTTGTCACTTACCAGGATCACCGTGGTCGAGACTTTGCTGTGAGCCCGGTTGTTGTGACATCGGCCCAGGCGTGCCTCCCGAACCGGGAGATCGGTCATCGTTCCCGTGTCCACCATACGATAATGAAGATGAAGGTGGTCTCTGAAAAAATCAATTAATATGTGCATTAAAGAACGGGTCATTGTAATATTACGTGTGACTTTTCTGAAAAGTATAAATAATCAATTGGTATATACGAGACAAATTTTAACCATGTAATGGAATAATATGTTTTTCAAGGAAGAAAACCACTAACAAATGTATACAAAAACCACCACCGTTGCAATATAATATTTAGTTTCACGGTTTCCCATGGGATCCAATACGACGATCTTTCCTTCTTCCTATACTTTTACTACTTAATCGTATGATAGTACTACTACTGCTGAAACTGCTGCCCCAAATGTAACCTTTTTCTGCTTCCCTTACTACATTTCGTAATGTTTCCTCATCGTTGTAGGGAATACCATCCTCTAAGGGATAATATTCTCCTACCCTCTCGTACAAACGTACGATGTCCTAGTGACCCTAAAATGTCAATAACTCTTCATATATATATATATTTTATTATTATTATCATTTGATTAAATATTAATAACCGTTACTGTCACTATAATATAAGACTATAGTAAATTATAAGATAAACCAAATTAGAACTAACTTCCTCTTTCCTCTTCAACCAAAAAAATAATAAAAATATAATGTACATAGTAATTGTATTTAAATTATAATAAATAATATTTTTTAGTGTATACATTGTAACATAATTTATTATCTTATCGCAGTTAAATATTTGTTATAATATGTATGAGTGTTTATTGTTGACTAACAACTGACTACTATATAAATGAAACGTTGAGGAAAAGGTATTATAACACCCAAAGCAATCGTCGTAAAATAAATAATGATTTTTTTTTTTTATTATTATTTACTGAGTACACAGATAAAACAAAAATCCATCTATATACCTCGCTACTGCTATTATATAGGGATATCCTTTTTTACTTTTTACATTTTTTATATGTTATTTTTTGATAACTCAGTATGACGACAACATATTTATATAATTTTGTTTTTCTAAACGGATTATACCAGCATGTATAATCAGTACCTATATAGATACAGCTACGTATTTCTAGAAAAATTATACAAAATCCGGTTTTCTTCAGTTAGTATTTTAAAGTAACATATAAGTAATGGATTTTGCGTGTACTCATGATCAGTGTCGTTCTATTAGGTATACAAGATAACGTGGGCGTGAATGAAAAAAAAAATAACAGCTAGCTTCAACGGTTATTATTAACCTAAACAATACTGTCAATTTTACATGAACCAAGTCAATTATTTCATTAATACAGCCATTAAATTTAATAAAGGTTTATGCGCAATGAATATGACTTCAAGATTTAAATATTCAGTATTTATCAATAACCACCGATTATAAGAGGCGTATAAGCGTGTTCAATTATACACTCTTTATAATAAATAAAATTATTACTGCACATGCACAACATTAAGAGTGATTTTCGTTGGTCTAAAGTGGAAATTCTATCAGTATACCCACATGTATATATAGTTATGTATTTATAATATTATGTATCATAATAGCAACACAAATGACGACGATTGCGTGTTCTTTTTGGCACTTTGTAGTATGACGTGAAGTAAAGACTGCGAATGTGGGAGAGAGGAAGTATGAAGATATACCGTAAAGGCGGAAATAGCAATGTGCACACATGTCGATAGATTTTTAACACGCGGGGTGTTCAGCACACCCATGAACCGTAGTAATTTCTTGTAACGCCGACTGTGTGTTTCCGTTACAATCCGCCAAGTATATATATATTTTCAGAAATAACGAGAACCATACATGTATTTTTCTTGGTATACTCTCTCTCTTTAACACACACATATGTCATATACAAGTAGTTTACCGGACATTTTAAAGGGTTAGACTAAACGAATTCCCAGGTGTGTATTTACTTCCGGCATATTTTGAGTATTATTATGTAGAAAGAATGAATTTGCCATAACTACCACCAACGTACCAACGCCGAGAATTGTTTTTATTTTTTCATTTCATATACAGGACGATGGCGGCAGAGGATTGTGAAAAACGAAAGGGTCTATCCCGTACCAACAGTATAGACTCTGCTTCCGGTCTTTTCATAAACCCTCCCACACATGCGCGCTTTAGGCAAATATGATATATTAAAAAGAAAAAACCACGATTATATTATTTTCGATTGACGACGGGAACTGTAAAAACATATTTCATTTTATATATACTACATAACTACTATTGTCTTTGTGCAAGTTGTCGGTTCACTGAGACCATTGTTAAGTTTTTTCGTATTCATATTTTTTTATTTTTATTATTATTCCATAAACCACTTTTGTCTAAACAGACTAACTACCACAGCAATTTTATTATAATTTATAATGTATGAAAATCGTATTTTATAAGGAGACAACCGGTTTAAAATAAGCAACGGCTCAAATCAATAAACATCATTTAAATGTTTAATTTAATTTCCTTTACTTTATTATAGTATACTTTCAACGCTAATATAAATATGCAAACTACGGACGGAGTTTAAATTTATAAATACATTTTATTGTCATATTGTGTTTGCATAAAAATTATACGACTGTATAAGTTTCTTTGCTATTTCTCTCATTTCCATAAATAGCAATAATTAGTATTTACAAAAAGTTTTTAAGTAAATTACGTAAAACCATAAATTATACAAAAATATATTGGCCCACAAGTTTGCTGAATTGTCCAGTGTCATTGAAGGCATTATTGTCTCAATTCTTATTACATGGACTCAAGGCGAAACGAGTAAAGCATCAATTTTAATACTTTTCAGGAAACTATAATACAAAAATAAATTGTAATAGTTTTTATTTAATAAGATTTTAACAAAAATTATTACGTATACAATTGTAATAGTTTATAATTGAATAACACCGCAGTAATATGCCACTAGAAATGCCACTCACATTGGCTGGAAAGAAACAATTTTCAGTTATGTTTTAATATCTACCGCGTTGCATGAATTCTAAAAGTCACTCTAGTCTTTAACTAACCTACAAGTTATACAGCCTAGAAAAAACAGAAGTATACTTTCGAGGTTATTTATATTCTAGCGCATAAAACAATAATTTATGTTTGATCATTTTTAATTAATTTCGTTTTCTATTTTATTTCAATAATACAATTACCTAACTATATATGTATATATTTTGTATATTAACACTGTTATGGCATCATTACCTAATACTAGGTATTTATAGAAACAAAAAAATATATACGTGTCTATGTATTGTATATAGACATTTTTTATCAAATTACTGAAATGAAAAAATAATAAAAACGGCGAATGTTAAAGAACACAATCATGTTTCACTCGTCTTGTACCCTGTTTTATACTTCGTATCTGTACACTTTGACAACTCAATTCTACCGTACAGATACATAGGTCTCACGGGTATTGCAACTGCTACTTATGAAAATTTTATGAGTTCGGTGGTCTGCTGTGCGCCGTTTGCTTCTAACTAGACATATCTCCAACGTGGTCGCGTAGTTGCAGTATACATTTTTCATGGTCGTTCGGTATTCTGTTTTTTACACCACGGCAGGCGTTTGCTCTTGCCAAATTAATGATTGACACTCGACGCGTTGTGTGTACGTATAATAAAGTATGTACAAAACCTCTATCGTTTCTTTTTTTTCTTCCGATTTCTTTTGCAGCTAGTGCTTTTCTATATCTATCTTGCGTGCCAAGTATATGAATTATTTAATGCCTGCATGCAGTAGCAAAATTCACTCAGTCCGTGATGCGTAATCGAAACAGAGAGCTAAAGGGGTGCAGCCTAATAGTTTGATAAACACATCATGTACTTTCTACGCTACTCTATGTTGTTGTTGGTTTTTTTCAGTTTCCAACCCTGTCGTCTTTCACTATTTATTCTCCGTGCACCAGGATTTTACTAAATAAATTATAATATTGTCTACACGTGTTTTCTTCTTTTAATATCGTGGAATAAACAACACAATAATATGATCTCGACAGCATCAACGCAGGTTTCATATTATATTATATACTCCAGAGAAAAAAACAACACTAAATATATAATTTAATAGTATGTTATTGAAAATAGGTATAGTGTAGCGTAATTTAAATTTAGGTATATAGTGATTATAATAATAATAATAATAATAATAATAATAATAATTACAACTAACCTAAATATTACTGAGTGAAGTATAATATCATGTGGCGTCATAAACAATAGGGAAACATAATAATAATAAATAAAAATCCTCGATAAATGCTAGTATAATATATATATAAACAGAAGTTAGTCGGTATGGGTGGAGGGTTGGCCGGCCGACCGGCGCGTGTCCACCGTCACCGCTGTCAGTCGCAGAGCACAGGCAGACATGTCCGTTGCAGACGCGCAGCAGCTACGGCAGAAATAAATAATAATACAAATAATTCTTTGGCTACACGCGCGCGCGTGCCACGTACATGCTTACTTCCTGCCGCCTCCCCGCGAGAGCAATGTTTTCCCACACGCGCTCACTCGCACAAACACACACAAATGTATGCATATCGTATGTGGAGAGAAAAAAGCACGACATACATATAATAACGCCACTGCAGTGTAATTTCGAAACAGCCAATATATATGCACAAAACAAAACGCGTCCGTTTCGGTGGTCCAAAATGCACAGGGCGGGATTTTCTCGTTTTTTTCCTGTATATTGTTTTGTTTTGCCATCACGTGTCTGCGTATGTGCCAACGCACACGACCCCGAAGGCTGACAGACACCAGAATAATGTACCTATACATAATGTAATACCGCCGTGGTGACCTCAGTTTTTCCTTCGTCAATGTCCACGTTCCAACAACACACGTATATAAAGCCATCGTTCGCTTTCAAGACTTTAAGATGGACCGCGTAGACGATGGGTATAAACTAAAATGAATTTAATACCCACATTTGATATAGCATGGTAGTTTTTTTAGAGTACAAATATGAATATCATGTAGTAATTATGTCGCAATTCCGGTCAAAAGATCATTTACGTGTATTGGTGACTACGCGCATTTGATTTCAAAATGTAAAAAGAAAAAGAAAAAAATCACCGTATTAACTGGTCGGTGAAGAAAAATACCATCGTGTTAACTGTATTCGTTGCACCCGTTTTAAAAGCGCGCGACGTAACGCGGCAACGGCAAATATTGTATTATTATTAGCACAGCTGCTGTGGCGATGCAATCTATATTGACACGGAGACACAGACCGACCGAGCGAACGAGCGCGCGCGCGAACAAATAACGCGCGTCGTTCTGGCGGTTGATTAATATTTCGACGGCATAGCCTCCGCCACCGCAGCCGCTCACGCAAGTGTTGTGTTAAACGCTCGTAAATAATATTAACACAGTCGTATGGTTGGTGAGTGGCGTGACACGTGAAAAAAATCTGGAATAACGAATCGTTGTTTGTTTACCGGGGTGTACTATGTTATAAATTTCGGAATTTGTCTATTCGAGCAATAATAATTATCGTTCTTTGTATTTTTCTCTTTTCGTTTGTCAACGCATATTATTTATCGTCGATTCATATATTATTATACAATCGTATTACATATTATGTGCGCACAGACGCCATCATCACGTGTCGGTCGCGTACGCGCAATACATTCGAATCGTTCGACATCTAAGATCGATTAAAAACCGCACAACCACCTGACCTGCGCCTCGTCACGGCTGCGTTATATATACATTAATTTTTTTCTTTAATCGTTCAATTAGTATACACACACACACACACATACACATACACACACACACACACACATACACATACACACACACACACACACACACATCAAATATATATATCGACCAGTTGAGCGATATAATGGGAAACGCCAAATAAGAGATTGATCTCGACCGTATACAAACATCTGCAGTGCCAGCAACGCATTCCAGTACATTCTTCATTGTTGTATAGATCACACCGCCGGCATTGCGACCAGCTATCACCAGCACCGATATATATAAATACATCAGCTGTATGCTTATATAGCACGCCGTCGTTTTTCGAATCATCATTGTTTTTAATTGCTGCCGATGCGTTGTGCATTTTTCAACGACCCAGTCTACTACCTGTACATACACGCACACTATATTACAGTGTATACACACTGTTCTCTTTTGTAAGTGGTGTCCGCGAACTGTTGAATTTTTTTTCATACATATTTTTTTCACTTGGTATGGTACCACATTTTGCAGAAGTGCGACTGCCGGCGAAACAACTGAAACAATTCTCGACTACACGTCTTCATTTTATTGATGTGACATTGGATTTTTTTTCCTCTCGTCTCGTTGCTACTCTACACATGAATATAATAATATAGTTACAGGTAGGTGATAGCCGCTCTCCGTTACCTAACACTGAAATTATTATGTTTTAAACAATATACGGGTTTAATAAAACAATTAATGACTAAAGACGATGGTAATAAAAACACTATAATAATTTTAAACTAGTTTCGAAATTGGTCATACGCTTGTATATTATGCACTTACTTATATATTTAACACATTTTATTTTTCAAAAACTAAACAATGGCGTGTTTGATTTTCAAATTACGCCGGTGCTGTTGTTGATCCAAAAATAACGAAAACAACAACCAACAACAATGATAAATAATAAATAAACTCTAGTATGTGTGTATATGTGTTTGATACGTGTGCATGCTAGGGGAGAGAAAAAGGCGCTACGACCTACGACCGATTTCAATATACCAGCAGCACCAAAAAAAAAAAAAAAAATAAAATAAAATAAAAACCGAAAATAAAAAAGAAATAACCGTATGAACGCGGTGCATAATTTAGGGTAAACCCCGCACAACCGACACGCCATCGTCATCGTTTTGAGGGGCAAGACACATTATATATATATATATATATGTATATAGTACAACGAGTAATAAAATATTTAAACCTCTGCAGGTACCTACGTATATACATATTATACAACGAACTTTCGGTGAATTGAATTAAAAACTTTGCATTGTCACGAAAAGTGTTAACTGAAAATATTAATACTACCTATATTTTAAATAATAATAATAATAATACGTATATAGAACGAAAATAGAATGGCCGAACTGTTGTTTTCAAAAAATATATATTACAAAACATATATACATATTACGCCTGTATAGGTAGTGGTACCGGGTAGGTTATATTATTATGATGAGTATATAATTTCATAGTTATCACGTTACCGCCTGCGCATTGATTATATTCGTTTAACCGAACGTATACAATTTAATGCAGATTACAGTGTGTTCGTGTACTATTTGTATACGGCGACTGCTTTGGCTGCTGTTAAAAAGACATTACACGCGCGCGCGTATACTCTTTAAACGTTTTTTTACTACCGATGTTCCTACATATTATTATGTTGATGGTATTATATCGTGACGACCTTAGTTTATCGCTTTATTACTATCTATTTTGCACCGGGTTATGTACTTAATTAAATAATCGAGAGAAAATTGTATATTTTACATTTGGAACGCACACGATAAAAAAATGAGGCTACATTACGTTTATATACTTTATAGCTCATTATCTCTTCTTTTATACTGGGGTTGTATCATAACAAAACTATAATATTAAAATAAAATAATAAATTATAATTTAATAAAACAAACTTGAATTTCTAAAATCAATACAAGTGTTTTGTAAGTTATAATATATACAAACATAATATAATTATATAATATAATATTTAATGTCATAGTGCTGCAATTAATATTTTGGAATTTGAATTTAACGTTATTATAGATATATTTTACCACAACCCTTGATTAAATATTTTTTTATAATTATTATATTGTGTGTGAATGCATGAATGCGTGTGTATATACATAGTGTTGACATATTTAGCAGCTGTTGAATTTTTAAAAATATATACATCACCGTGGCCAGATAGCGTGTATGTCAGTTTTATACGATATATACGGTGTGCATATAGTGTGTGTATATACAAAGTCTCGCCTTCGCTTAGTGTTCTTTTTTTGGCATCATCACACCCTTTTCACTAACTATTGGGGGCCTAAAACCGTATGTGTGTGTGTGTGTGTGTGTTATATATATTTTTCACATAATATATTTTCACACGACGACGATTGCATCAGTATACATCTCAAGGGCTGCTGTAAACCACATATGTTTCCTACATATTACTTACTGATGTTTCCATTCCTAAAATTGAACTCACAAAGTGTATCCATGTTTAAACTAAAGTAGAAAAAATAATGCCTATAACTTATTATCTAAATTAAAATTAGAATTCGGGTGACATCGTGTCATCATACCTACTACAGAAAACGGATATTTAAAACGAAAAAACGAAAAACTATACGAATCCGAATAATTAAATTATAATGGATATGATATAAATAAAATAGTAAAATTTATAGTAATTACGTGGTTTTGATGATAAGCTAAAAATAAACCTACATATTAAAATTATAAATAATCAATGGCACTGAGAAAGTACACACTTAAAGGTGATACAATTGAACCACGTACATAAATGCGTGAGAGTGTATATACAAATTAATAATTGGTTAAGACGAATACTTTTAGTATGTATTTTATATGAACAGAATTATTGTAATAACTGTAATAATTAATAAATATGAAATGCAGACTTGATATCACTATATTAAATAAAAATATTTATTTAGTAATTTATAATAATTATTGGTGTAAGGAATAATATATATACTCGTGCTATATTTATGTATTGGTTATGATACATTTTATTATAAGAAAAATTAAGAATTAATGTTTAAGTATTATGATGGGTCTTATAAAATCGGTGCTAACTTTAATTAAAATAAAATCTTCTTTTTCACCAGACTCAGCTCTACTACCGGTATACAGGTAATATTAAAAAAAAATATGTCGTTAAAATAATGTGTAACATATACCATTAAGCAATAGTATAATAAAAACACGACTAATATTGAAACCCTAGTTACCGCGTAGAGCACATTCGGTTGACTTTAAGTTAATCGACCGGCAATGGCGATTAACCTAATCGGATTACAGCGGCGGCGACAGTGCATGCGGTATGTAGTGTGCATGTGTCATGTCGGCGGGCTGGCTGGCTAGCTTGGCCGAACGGCGGCCGTGCTGTGCAGCTTGTGTGCCTCGTACAGTCCATCATATCGGGGAGTGAGGGCAGGGTTGGATTCGATGGTGACCGGGGAGAAACAGCAATATATATGCGATATACACGTCTAATTACGCGCAGGGGAAAATATACGCTAAGCGTCGCGCTCCCTTTTATCATTAACTATTGACAACATCTACGGCGGCGGCAGCACGACGAGCAATTGAGCAAAGTGAAAAACACCACCGTCTGGCTACAAATCCTATTATGTGTGTGTGTGTGTGTGTGTGTGTGTGTGTGTGTTGGCGGGGTGGACGAACGTGCGCATTTATTATTATTATTTCACTATACCTCCCCGTCCCAGGACCCGTCACAGCAAATTGTTGTACATTATCTAATTAGGTAGTATACACTGCAGACAACGTTCGTAGCCGCATTATATTACACTAGACTCTAGTAACTAGAGTTTTTTGAAACTGTGTATCGTTACATATTTATATATTATAACAATTTTATAATTATTGTTAGGTAATATAATCACCGAGAACGTTATATCGCACCAAAAATACGCATAGTGTAATTAATATTTCAGCACGAATGTATGCACATTTTATTAACGAGTGTATACCAACCTCCGGTAATTATACTGTATAATAATTATAAAGGTATAACGAGTTAAATATTTGGTGTTTTTAAATATTAATATACTGCTAAAAAGTGCCGCAGTACCAAAGTCAGTAAATAGTAGATTTTGAATTTTTTCTAGGTACATATCAAAAGTGTTTGTTTAACATTTTTACAAAAATATTAATTTTTTATAGCTTTTTTTTAATGATATTTGGAAAGCTGTATTTTATTGTTTAAAGCAAAAAACAAGGATATTTATTAAAATTTTAATCACATTAATATTGATTTAGTAATATTATAATTAATTTTATTTGAAACTTAAGGTATAGTATTCAGAATATATACATATTATACATAATATATAAGTATATAACGACATTACAATATTTATGCCACCTCGACTGCTTTCTTAAAAATGTCATTTGCAGGACAGGCGATGTCAAAGTAATTGAAATTAATAAAATTATATTTAGTGGTGATGGCCATAAAATGAAATAATTCACTGACAACGTCGAATAAAAGCGCCGAGAGCGCGTAGTCACTCAAACGAAAAAAAAATGACACACATTGAGTAGGGCGCACATATAACGAAATTATACCAATATAACATCCACCCTACGAAGAATTCGTTTGCCCAAAGTTGGGGCAAGAAGATTATCGTATTACACAATTCCATGCCATTACCTTTAAATTATAAATACTTAAAAACGCATTGGTTAACATGCGCCTCATCTCCGCAGTATGAAACGTACAGCAGCCGTCAATAATTGGACGCCCCACACGATTTTATTAAATCAAATCAAAAATTACCATACGCGCCACAGTATAATATTATATTATAGCGTATGAAAATCAGATTCGATTACGAGACTCAACTCGACGGTCCACTGAAGGCCTGCTGCATATCATAATATGCACCACGATGACTTTGAGTAATCAGTTAAAACTTTTAAAAGTTCCAACATTCATGCGCCTAAACGTTGGTGACTACGATATTTTGAGAGAGAAAAAAAAATCTATATAGCCAAATTCATTATTACATTATAGTATCATCGTCATCGATACTTGAACGGACGCATTTCGTCAACAAACCGCCTCGCAGTCAAGTGCCGTAACAGACACTATACTTGAATAAAGCGTGATGATCGCGATAACCCGCGTACGCGTTTATCAACGTGTACACACACATACACACACTTATACGTTTTATGTGCATTATAAGATATTATATTATAATATATATGTGGCAGTGGGCCGCTGATTTATCTGTACATTAATGCAAGATGAAAATATACGATGTCACATTGTGGCTCATCTCGGAATACACGAACACGCGCAGCGTTAGTATGGAGCGTTCGTTGGCATTCGGTTTCACGGAAATATCTCCTCTCTAGTCCGTAATGTCTATGGGTTGTGTTCGTTCATTTGGCGGTTCAAAAACCCAAATAGCCATGTCCCGCCGCCGCCGCCACCCCGGGCACATGTACGACGGATGAATATATAAATAGCGTCCCGTGTGTCTTTGTCTAAAAACTAACTATAGTCATACGCGAGTAGGTTCATACTCGAGGCGCGCAAAATAATATGTATACATTATACATATCGCTATGATATAATATCATGCAGCTGGTGATATAATTATAAAAATATATATTATATACAAGTACAAGTATCCGGAATAATTTTTCGAAAAAAAAAATATTATTATTGACGACATTAACGAGAAAACATATAGTGTACATATACAATATAGTGTGATGCATAATAGTATACACAATATATATATAGTAAAAAGATATTTTTGAAAGAAAAAATGGTTTTATATTATATCGAAGCATATAAAAACAATAGTTCATGACTTTATAACCAGTTCCGACGTAATTGGATACAAGAATTATAATGTAATATTTCTAATCGGTTGAAATATATTATATATTAGTTTACATCATTTTCTGTTCATCATGATTCGGCAAATAGAATGTATTAATCTATTCGAAAAATATTCCCGGATTTTGTATCATTGCAGTAAAAGACAAAATCCCTATGTCAATCAACCACGGTTTATTTTAACTCTTTTCAATAACAATTTCGTTATAGCCCACCGTATAGAATAATATAATACCTATACGACATTGAGATCCTACCCACTATGTTCGTATTTTTTGTTTGCCCGTGTAAACTAGTCTGACGATTGCGAACCAGAAAGGCGGCGGAGAGAAAACACAATGATGTACCACGTGTGTAAGCCGAATAATAATAATAATAAAAAAACCGATTTCCCCCTGTCGACGTCGTCATTATTACTATTATTGTAGTAGTGCAGTAGTAGTATACCCTCTTCGGTTTGACGGAGGGTGAAGGGTCGGAAAAGGGATGGATATATACGCGTTTGTACGGTGTGACGGCGGCGGTGGTGGTGTGAATGATGGTCGCCCGTCGAATTGACACCAATTACCAGCAGCGGCAGTAAAAACCCATCTCCTGCGCCACCACTGACGACGTGGAGTTTTTCGCTCGCACCCCAAAAAAAAAAAAAAAAAACGTATACACCGGAGTGGAATGGGGACATGGACGGGGGCCTCAGTCGGTATAATACACGTAGTGCGTATATAATACAGAAGCCACGGCCGCACCCGGTGTGTGTGTGTGTGTGTGTGTGTGTGTGAGTGTGTATTTGTATATATGTATATACCGGTAGTGTTACAATGCTCTCAAACGCGCACAAATTCTCAACTTTTTTTTCATATTATTATTATTGTTATTCCATTTCACGCGCAACCCTACACCCTCCTAACCCACCCTCTGGCGTGCATGTGTAAGTGTATATGCCTATTATTGTATTTGTTATAAACCAGTGACTATGCGTGTATATGTGTGAGTGTGCATGTGTGAGCGTGGTGGTCCCCCTATATATATATATATATAGTAATAGTAACACATCGGTCTTCCCAACAACGAAAACGTGGTGGTGCTACATATACCGTGCAGTGACACGAGGAGAACGTTGCGGCGACGGCTGCATATAATATTATTACATATATTATGTATACGTGTTAATACGCTTTAAACATTGTCGCCAATATCGACAAGAAAACAAACGGAAAAATCGGCCTATTTATATGTACGTATATCTACCACATTTTGAATACATCTATCGTCATTGCAGACGTTTCGTTTCGCGCGATTTGAATGAAATGATACGTGCTAAGTATATTTATTTTTTGAATCATTAATACGTAAAGTTCTAAAATTCCTATAAACTGATTTATATAAATTCAACACCCCCAACTACAGATTGCGGCCTATAGTAATTGGTGCAATGATGACGGTTTCAACAAGAATGATAAACTTTTTTTCTCTTAAAACGTGTACATATAAACAACATAGATTATATTATATTATACAATTATTAGTTAATTATTTGTGTACTTACA
The DNA here is from genome assembly GCF_003676215.2 of Rhopalosiphum maidis. NCBI lineage: Eukaryota > Metazoa > Arthropoda > Insecta > Hemiptera > Aphididae > Rhopalosiphum > Rhopalosiphum maidis. Next base: position 26,147,583 of record NC_040879.1, read on the forward strand.
ACGTCTGGTGTACTCGCCCCGTCTGTGTGCGATGTTGAATCCGCGTTACTGCGGCCGTCGTTATTGCCGTTAGTAGCGCCCCCTAGACCGCCCAAACCTCCCAGTTCAGACATGGATTTTCCACCACCTCCACCCGCTGCTGCTGCGGATGCTGATGACGACGAATCTCGTTCGTCAATCACGAGATCAATTGGCATTTTTCCCTTCAAACAACTGATGTAACGATGACAAAAGTTGTCACACAGTTCATGAACCTGTAAAGAAAAAAAAATTACATTTTTAAACGTATATTTCTATAATATATAAATACATACGTCTTTTATTATTATTATTATTCACTAGTACGTGTACCGTTAAAGTAATAATATTTCGCACGATATTGCGACAGCGGCCAGGCACACACACACGCACACATATGTATACGTGACGAAGGGCCGTTAGTTACGGAGGATTATGAAGAATTTTCCGAAAAAAAATAAAATAAGAAACACATGTGTGTGATGGTGTAGTATTACCACGGCCGTTGCAGATCGGTCACATTTCATGGTTAGACCACACCGTCATATATAAGACGGGTAACATTATTATGTTATAATAATATATATAAATAGTTATAGTGAATATGTTAGTTACATGTATGTATATAAAAAATAATAAAATAGTTGACTATCGTCATTATCGGTGCAAAAACCTTAAAAATATTTATCATAGAATTCATTGTCGGTTTTTTTTTTAACTGAAATCATATGTACGATGTACATATACCTACTAGTAGATTTTTTTTTAAACACTCATAAATTATACTTGCGCCTACTCTAATTTATTATATGTTATATGTTCGTATTTATTCTAATTAAATACTTACTTTTTCTAACTCCAATAGATGAAACCGTAACACCTGAATTGCTTGCACCATCTGTAAAAAAAGTCATATTTAATGATTTATTAGTCGTTAAACATTTTTTTACACTTATAATAAATCACGCCCAGTAGTAACACTAGTTACGTAATAGTAGTAGTTAGTAGTATAGTAATATAGTAACTATAATAGTCGTAATAGTATAAGTTGTAGACTGTAGTATTTAGACATATTATAGTGGTTGTAGTAACTAATAGTTGTTGTAGTAACATATAGTAATGATACATAAGTGTGTAATAAATAGTTTTAAAATCTGATGACGATTTTATTAATTTCTTAATTTTTATAACTTATTATTTCACTGTTAAACACGTTCACAAGAATGACTAGATTTTTCTACATCATATCACATTATAATAAAAATAAATTGTACATATATATTTATTTAAACGATAGGTACTAAATATTAATTAACAATTTTTTATTTATATTTTTGTAAATATTAAACCATCAGTATCTGTGTATAAGTAGTGATGACGAGCGTGGCTTTATAGGTATATAAGACCTGCCGTATGGTGTAACACACACAACCAAGAGACTATAATTCATATCGCCGTCGCCGTTGCCGTCCACCTCCTTACTACTCTTGTTACAAATTGAAACGTTATTTTTGATTTATATGAAGTGTACGTCATGTTGGTCGTTTTTTATTTAATCCGCGATTATATCGACGCGTGGTTTGGTGGTCGGTAGTTATAATTAATTAACGTGATCATCGATTCTCGTGTGTTGAAGATTTTTTTAACGCCGTTGACTGATGTTTGTGTACGCATTTTTCGTAATCAAATTATATACCAATTTTTAAAAAAATTTTATACAAATAATAAAATATTAAATATACTAGAATTCAGCTCTGTATAGTAAAAACGAGGTCAAACAGTTAAAAAATTTTGATTGGGTATTATTATTTATTATAAAATGTATACCTATACAGAAATCTGTATGAAATATATAGTAGAAATACACAATACACTGATTTGTTATAATATGATAAGTTTGAATATTATAAAATGATAAAATGTAGTTAGTCGCTTTTTATGAGAAATTAATGAATAAAATAATTCGAAAAGTTTTAAAGATACAAATTTATTAGCTCTATTACATTAATGAAAAAATGAACAAAAACAAACATTAGTATGGTTATACTAATATTATACATTAACAATGGTTAAAGAATTTAAATTATTAATACTAAATTATTTATTCAATGAAAAAAAATATAATAAATAATAATATAATCATAATTAAAACTTGTACCTATGTCATTCTCATTTCGATTCAAATGCAAGAAAAATCAAGAGTAGAAACCCAAATATATATGTATATATAGATTGCATGTATATGTGTGTATATAAGTTAAATATATATATATTATGTTCACCAGACTCCCATTGTCCAGGTAAACCGGTTTACAATCGCTGCCACATATTTTTTAATTATAAGCTATTTGTGAGCACCGCCGCCGCCGCTTTGCCCTTTGGGACTCTCATGAGTTGGAGACCATATTTTATTTTATTTTTATATTTATTAATATTATACAGTGTATTAAAAAACATGAAAATGGCGGCGGACAATCATAATAATGCAGTGGAAAAAGAAATCGAAGGAAAAACTATAACAACGTACTTATACGATATTATATATGAGTATTATATAGTAAGTATATTATAAGTACAACACGATGCTGTTGGTCTAAAATTAAAAACTCTATTAATAATATGTTTAATTGATCGAATGCCAACAAAATGATGATGGTACATTTATAATAACGAACCGTAGCCAACAACTATTCACTATACAACTACTAACCGTAGCGTGTGTGTGTATGGTGTATGTGTGTGATTTTATATTATAAGCATCGTGCACCGGAGGGATATACATAATATTATTTTGTTTCGTTTCGTTTTTTTTTGCTTCTTGGAAAGAGAAACGGTGGACACCTTCCACGAATTCGACACACCCTCTGCTACAGGTCGTTCCGTCGACTATAGCTGTTACAATATACGTACCCTCGTCGGCGGCGGCGTCGTCGACGACGACAACGACGCGGACGACGCGGACGGCGCGGACGACGTATGGTGTTGGAATGTGTAAAAATGTGGAAGAAAAAAACACACACATACGAGCGCGCGACACACACACACAAACTCAGAGAGGCCAACAACACATAAGGTCAACAGGATTCCATTTTCCACTCTTCTGCGTTGTGCTATAGCGATGATGATGATGGCGCATATGTTGTGTGCTGCTTTTATATAAGTAGTTGTCCCCCGCAGAGAAACATAATATATGTGTATAAGATATTTAGTATATATATATATATATATAATAATAATATATATAATATAATACATATATGTTTACACACAGGAGAAATATTTATATATTATATTAATATCGCGTTATTTGTTACGTTGTCTTTGGCCGTCGTCGTTATTTTTTTTTTTTAAATTTCGTGTCGTATGAGAAATATTGCTGTTGTCTGTTTTTTGTCTTTTTTTCGTGTTACTGAAGAGATACAAGTAAACGATATTGCCGCAACATCCTGCTTAAGTAGTATTTTCACGGATCACGATGTCACAATAATCACGGTCCAACAGTTCTCTAGCCCGTAGTATGCATTATAAAGATGTGCCACTCTATATATATTGGCACCTTTAGTAATTGTTATAGTTTCTGGTCAGTTAGGTTTCTGTTTTGGTGCTGGTTATAGACACACACCGTATACGCCACTACAATTTCCTAATTTTTAGCACCATCATATAGGATAGCTACACCATTCATAATGTCTTCCATCTCACCTTAACATCATTATTTTTAATGCGCTATATAATATTATAATCATTGACGGCGGCGTCGGTGGTGCAGGTAATACTCAATTTCCTTCTAGTTTATAGTTACGCCTCATTGCAATTGATCTTTATTTTTTCATCACCAAATTGATCACTACGGGGTTTTTGTGGAATTAAATAATAGTAATAACATTACATATATCTGTATATTATATTATAGTAGAAAACGCGACACGCGTTTTCTCTCTCTTCCTAGTCGCAATAAGCTGACAGAGATGACAAAGTTAACGAGCTGTATTTGTTATATATATATACACGCGCGCGCATTGTACTAACTTCAGTATATTGTTCACTTGACCATGATTCAAACAAGACAGCAGGGACAACACACAATAATATACTGGAATTAGCCAATAAATTTAGGTACATATGTATACACTAATATTTCCAGCAACCATACTATCCAGACCTCAATCCAATATCATACTTCCCAAAAAAAAGGCACACCACTTGATAAATTATATCGTATCATTCGTATCAATATAATATTGTAATTCAATACAAGTAGTGTATCTAAACTTGAAAAAATATCAAAACTATTTTGATCTATATTGATACAATAAAATGTATTGTGTATTGAGTTCCAACAACAGTTTACTGTACTATTATAGGTGTCTACGTAAGTATTCTGCATTTTAAAAACGATATATTTGAATCGTAAAATTAATATTATTATATTCTTACCAATGAGTCGACTTCAGCATCAGCCATATAAAACGGTTTCTCTTGACGTATCTAAAATAAAATACCATAATGTGATTAATTTTATCATATTAAAGAATTGTATATTCGTATAGTATTATAAGATTATGTTTCGTTTTTTCAGTAATTTTTCTATAAGTAGGTGGTATTCGAATATAATATATTGTTAACGGTGCCGCCGCTGTCACACATTGGTTATTTTATGGATTGGTTGTTAAAAAGAACAGCAGGTAATATAAGGCTCGACCGTAAGTCGTTTTTCAAATTTATTTCATGATTTTTTTTTTCTCGCATTTTTCGATTTAGCCGTAGCAATAAGCAACAACAATGTAACTGCGCGAATACGATTTTGTAGTCAGCCTTCCAGCCAGTCGGTCGGTCGGCGGGCGCGCGCGGGACGTGGTGGCAGTGGTTTTACGATGCAATTAAACCCGTCGTAGCCGCGGCCGTTGTTGGGGCGCGCGCGCATATTTTTCGCGTCTGTCTATAAATATACATATACATATATATACACGTATAAGTACACACACATACACATAATATATAAAATATGTAAGTGTGTTAGTGCCCACCGATGTGCGTATAGACAGCTTAGTACTTACATGCGTAATCTTCGTTTTTTTTATTTTTTTTATTATGTTTGTCATATTTTTATTGTTTTATATTATAATAAAAAACGTGTATTTAGAATTCTTTAACGTATTTCAATCAGACAGCGGATAAACTTGAGTAATTAATTAACATAGTAATATTAAAAATGATTATGGTAGGTATGTATTATAAATGTATCTATAAGCTTTATTATATAATAATCTACACTATATTACTTTATATTGTAATATACTGCTGCATAGTGATTAGGCTAATGAAACAGATCTATAAATCTTATTTAATAATAATAAGAAGAATAATAAAATAAGTATAAATATAAAACCAGGGTGTTTAAGTAGCAATAACAATAAAAATAATAACACTATGGGGGTAGAAATAGCAGCATGTGACTGCCGCGTTTATGAGCCGTTTACATTTAAATGCCGTGGCTACCGCAATAGTAATGAACCTGTGAGACGTCATTTTTTTTACGATGTTTATTTCAACAGATTAATTTTAGAATAATAATTTAATGTGATCAGTTTTAACGAATACCATAAAAATATAATTGTTTAAAGTATGCATATAAAAGAAGTTAATTCATAATAATCTAATACAAAAACATCTAAAAAGTTAATGAATTTTAATTGTAATGAGTTATTTTATACATATCCAAACGTCTTAACCAATTTAATAGATATATAAATATATTAGTTTCTTATTTTATATTAATCAAGTGCATTACATTTTCCTATAAATTGTTTAGTTATATTTAAAATATATACTTTGCTTTGCTTCGTGAATTATTAGTACGATAGTAAAATATCTGAAAACCTTTTTTTAAAGATATGGATAATCATACATGTATTATAATTATAACAATAATTCTCAAATAAACAAAGTAATAAGTTGTTTAATACATAAGATTAATAATGTGTATTTATAAAATATATTGTAATAGCACTGTGTAAATTTGAAGGATATGAACACAAAATAAATCTATGACACTACATTTGGGGCTATTTTCATCATTGTATAATTATCTAGTTTCTATAATAATGTCAATAAATTGCAAGTAATATTCTAATAACACTATACAAAATTCATTTTTACAAAAAATAACTAAATTTTAATCGCTTGAAGCTGCATTTAATTACTTTTTTTAAACAATAATTCATTGTTGTTATGCTCTACGCCTGTAAGCGTCAAAGTATATTATAACACCGCGGTAGACAAACTAATTTAATTTTTAAAAAAAATGAAAATCTTAAAAAATATGAACAACAAAATACATTACAAGTACTTCTACTATGTTTGTTGTTATTATTATCATTTTTATAACGTTATATAATATCACCTACCTTTAAATACATTTTAATACATTGTACAATAAATACTTTATATATATTATATTATATTACACTCTTTCTCAATACCGACTGTTGTTGTCCCGCAACGACCGTGGGACGTTGTGAAGAAATATGTTAAGGTGGTCTAATGGATTTTTTCTCTGATACGGTACACACAATGTACCTTTGGTTTTTTTATCCCCTGGATCTTATTATATTACTACGGCTTAAAAAAAAAAAAAAAACGACAACTACGGCATTAACGACGTAAAGTAATAAAAAAAAAAACCATGGTAGTATTGGCGAAAACGATGAAAAACTAAAATACACAATAGAAATAGGTGCATACAGTCAATATAATAAAAAAAAAATGTTATTTTCATCATAATCTCGATTTAAATATTATTTAAGTAGTAAAATCAAAGAAAATTCAATTCAAATTAATTTAATTCTAATTGCTTCGATATTTAAATTAAATAATTATACATATTATAATATACAATTATACAATATTAAACACAGTGCATTTTACAACAGTCTATAAAACCTTATAGCAGTAAATAAAAATTCAAAACGTCTACAGCCACCTTAATATGTTTATTAAAAAACAAAAACAGCATAAAAAGCATACTACAAATATGGTTAGACGATGAACAATGATCACTTATACTAATAAAAAATATATAATATAAAATATAACGATTATCGATATCGTTATTATATATAGTATTTATACGTATATTATCAATCGTCATTATATACGAATATAATTTAGTTGAGATGTATAATTTTTTTTTCATCGTTCTTTGGCTTGAATTCATAACTGAGAATATATATAGTTACTGAAGAGCTGCAGTACATGGATTATATTGATTTTTTTATGAGTAATAACCAGTTTCTAATGTACAAGTACAACTATAACCACATTTTACACAAAAGCACTTTTTAGTTTTTTTTTTATGAAAAGTATCACAAACCCTAATCGTTTTTAAACGTGTATAAGTGCTATATTATTTTATTATACTTAGTGTTCTGTAAACGCTTTACTCTGTTCAACGCAATTACGAAGCCTAAATAAGAGCCTTATATATAATAATTTATAATAAATAATAACTTTTAGCATTTAACAGTAACTTTATTGCAGTAGGTATTATTATCTAAGTTTAAATTATTTGGACTATGCAGTTTATAGTATACTGTAAAATAATTTTGAAATAAATATAATTACTCTTCGAAAAATAATTAGGTAGGTTGGTACAAAAATGAATTGAGATTTTGTTGTTTGGTAAGGTATATAGTTATAAAAAAAATAAAAATAAAATAATAATCGTATTAATGGGTTTTCTAGAACAGAATATCCGCGAACTATTTCAATATTTTTACCAAGTGGTCAATAAACCCATGTATTAATGAACGTTTAATATAAGCATATTATACTACATTAATGGATTTAAAAAAAATGATTATGATAGAAACAGGTTAATAATATGAAATAAATGTATTAATTAATATCGTATATGTATAGTGTTGTTAATTCTATGCAATTAATTATAAATAGAAACTAATACATAATAATGGAATATATTAATATATATTATATATGTATGTAAGATAATAAAACACATATGATAGAATGTTCAATAAATATCAAAAATATTAGATTTCAATATTTTTCTGTAGTAAGTCGAGTTCACCGACATCACTTAGTCGATTGTATTTTATATAATATAGGTATGTTATTTTGTCACGTTTTAAATATTATGTAATGTCATGTTGTCATATAATAGATTTTGTATTATTATTATAAGCGAATTTTTTAAAATAATTATTCAATCCAATGCACAGTACAAAATTATAAGATAATTAATAAAATTTCACATACATTAACGCCCATTTGGTAATAATAGTTCTCAATATTTTTATAATATCAGCTTTGTCTGCAGCAACGATAACGGTGAACGCCCTATTATAATTCGGACAAACGTGCCATCGTGATTTTTAAACGAAACCATCGTCGATCAATAGAAATAGTAAAAATAGTAAAAAAAAATCAACTTATTTTTTTGGATAACATAATATATTATTACATTATTATATGTTATATTAAATGTGACGTCCTGTTTTCTATATACCTACATATTATAAAATAGCCTCCGCCACCGATCAGATTATTACTGCCTACTGCTACAACTACTACTATGGTGTGAACGCATACAACTATTTTCACTCGCACTAATACACACGCACGCGTGCGCGCGCGTGACTGTAGCAGCACGTAAAAAGTACTAAATAAGCGAATGAGTAGCAGCGACGGCGGCCAAGCTATGAGTGTAGTGGCCTCGCTTTAATTATCATATGATTTAATGTATATATATATATGAGTGTGTGTTTGTTGCAGCAGCCGACGATTCGGCTTTACGGGACACTGGTGCGATGGGTTCCCGTTTAACATGAGACACAATATATATTATATATAACTAAATACAAAATCGCATGTTTTATTATATTATACACCAAATTCGGCCGTGGTCGACTGCTTAAACAGTCTATAAGTGGAAGAAGATCCCAATAATTAATTTTTAAAAAAATACGAGTAAACCTTTATAAGATATAAGATAAGTATATCAACGCCACACACTGACCGCATAAAAATGTAGGTTAAGGTTAAAGCGGTAAACTCGACTATAACACCAATGTGTACGATATATATCGTTCAGAAACGATTTGGAAAGAAGATCGTTGTGTTATAAATTATAAAATACGCACGCGACTGTATTTAAAACTCGATAATAATATGTTTATATATATAATGTATACACCGAAGACAGACAAAATACTGCTGTGATATAATTTCTATAAACAAATGAGCCTGCAAGTGTGTAACAACGGTATAGTCGATTTAAACTGAAGTCATTTTTTCCTTCTTTTCAACACAACCCCAAACCTAATGTGCTGTAAATTATTATTTTTAGGTCAAAGAATCTGACGCATCCCTACGTGTTTTTAATGTATACAATAAGTCACATATTGAATATATATAATATATATTCGACACGCACAGTACCTAATCCGATTAACTCAGCATTCGTGTGAGTACGACAACGATGTCGACCTCCCAAAAAGACGATAGAAGCAAAAAAAAAAAAACTAAACGTAGGGAGAATTCATGGACCCAACCCTAAAACCCGGGTAGTGAAAAGAAAAGACCATGAATGCATCTGCACAGCGGGAAACAACAATCAGCCAGCCACAAGGTAAAAAGAACATTATATTATATATATAACATAAAGAGGGAAAGAGAAAACAAGAATTTGTATGCCGCCTTACCATACCTGAATACTCAGAAAAACGTAAAGAAGAATCGAAATACTATTGTATGGGTAGTACAATAATATTCAACATTTTAGGTTAAAATACACTTTAAAAAAAAAAAAAATCACAATCGAAGATAGATAACAGCGTATAAGAATATTTGTGAAATAATTTGTTACACAAGACAAAATTGTGATTTTAAAGCAAATATATAAAATTGTCAAATAAATTAAAAAAATTTAATTATTTATATGAAATACTATTATGCCAATATCATTATACAATTATAATTAACTTTATATACACAGTATTAAGTTTAGATATATGTTATTTTCATAAACAATTATTAGATGAATGAAAACTATATATACAGAAACAACTGTGGATAATAGTGAATATGGTGGTAATAAATAACATCGTTAATCGTTCTACAAAGTGGCTAGGCAGAGGTAGACCAAACAAGGTATCTTCTACAACCATGCTGACGGTTATCTAATGTTGTATAAAAGAATGTTTAAACTAAGATTATAGTACTGATTTTAAAAAGAATGTTTCAAAAGATTGCGTTTTTTGAAGCGTAATATATTTATTTATTTTTTTTATTGGTATAATAAACATATTATAACAATGATAAAAATGATTAAAAATACCAATTAAAAACCTAAAAGAGAACTACACTAACGAAAGCTTTTTGTTAACAGTTATTCAAAATAAATTGGAATATGTTTAATTCTAAATACTCATATTCAGTTAGATAGTATAGTTGATTATTAACTTTTGATTTTTGGAATGCATCCACTGAAACTAAAATACGCTTGCGTGTTGTTCTAAAAATAATTATATTTATATACACACGTATATATATATACACTTAAAAATTGTGTCTTATAAACATTGATGAAAGGTTGCATAACTTTGATAAGTACCAACTAGAATTTGTTTATACGTATGATGTTTATTAGGTATATAACAATTTATAACTTAGTTGTTTAAATAATTGGTTTTGTAGAAGCAGAAGAAATATGATTACTAAAATTGTAATATGTGAAAATCAAAAGGTACCAAATTACATAGATTTAAATACTAAGCACCATCAACTATACTGAAGAAACAACATTTTTAACTCCTCCTCTGACATTGTGTAATGAGTATATATTATACATATTATGTGCAATGAAAACATTTGATATTTGTTTCAGGGTATAGAGAACATACAATCAGACTGTTGGAACATACAAGTATTGAATTCAAGTTTATGACGCGGGAAATAAATATACGGCTCTTGGGAATAAATGTAATACTCAGTTTAAAGTACTCGTATAAAAATATTTAAAAAAAAAACATTTATGTAAGTAATGATAATAATAATAATAGCAGCTAAGACAAGTTTATACGTCATCTCCTTTTTAAAATCACCAACGACATTATTATTATCGTTATTATTATAAAAAAATATATAAGTATAATACATAAACAACATTCCAAGCAACAACGTCAGTCGGATCTCTTATATGTTATTTTTTTTATCATATAAATTATTTTTATTAATATTGTTATTATTTTATTTGTCTAATTTTTTTACTAAACACTGCAGTACTTTATATAAAAATTATAAATTGTTAATGTTTTAATACATAGTAAAATAATTTGATATCAGTCTTTTACTACAATCATTAGAACATCATAATACTATACACACAACATGCACGCGTAACGTGCAAACAACATTTATTAAATCCACTTTTAGCTTAGTTAATACGGTTATTATTATTTTAATCGGAATGAAATCATTATAATTTATTAATAAAGGTATACATGAAATTAATCGAACGCACCTATCCACGCGTTAAGTATATACATTATACAGTGTTTGGGGGTTGTCTTCTGTATCGCAGCACTTTTGCGGTACCCATATATCGTCACGCGCCACTATATATTATATTATACCTACTACCGTTAACTCCTGGGTATCCGCCCTAAACGATGCGAGTGTGTCGTCGTATTTTTGTAATATCTATAATTATACGGACTATAACATGGCCCTACTATAAAATTACACACACGGTCATACGCAATCACGTAACACAGCAATCACTACCGTTAAACGACGCGACCGGCCCATTTTTTTTCGTCAGAACATCGTCTTCTCTCTAAATGGTACGCGCGCGGCTTGTAAAACGTGCGCAATTCACTTATATATATATATTTACGCCAAAATAGCCCAAGGGTCTTGCACTATACACGGTATACACACAAACGCGCGCGCTCGCCGAAAATGTACATATAGTATATATATATATATTGGCCGGACGTTCTTCCCTCGCATTATATCATTACCTCCTCCTCAACACAACACCTCCGTCGGTCTCAGAAATACAATACAAATTATTTCTCGATGAGGGTTGTAAATAATATAACGGCGGTAGGCCCGGCGATAACGCGTATTATTGACTACGTATATCGGTAAATTGTTTGTTTTTATTTTGTTTTTTCGAACGCCGCAAATATACGCTATACATATATATATGACTAATGGTTATATATATAATATAGATAGGTCTATATAGTTTAATGGTAAATAGAGTGCATCGTGCGGTGGTGTGTGGGATAACGTAAACTCGGACAACCACCCTGCGTTAATCGAAATCGTGTGGTGCCACGGTAGACGTAATTGAGGAGAAAAGGGAGAAATCAATCAATATTATTATAATAATAATAATAATAATAAAATAGGTAATGTTGTAGTGGTATAGGTAAAGCGTTATGCGAAAAACGACGACCTGGAAAGCGTAAACCATAATATATTATTACCTACACAGAACTATAATAGAAAACGAAACGATTTCGCGTATGTGCCACCACTGTTAGACAGCTTGTTTTTATTCAAACGGCCGTACACGCCTGCTGGAGCTGCAGTATGTGGCTCGAGAATAACGCTTAAAGTCTTAAAATGCTACATGTACACGCGCACTAATAAAATAATTAAAATATTACCTGTTTGGAAAACACGGCGATGTCTTCGTTGAAGGACTCGGACGAGCACACGTCACCGCCCGCTACGCCTGGATCCCGGGGCGTGCACGTGGCTAGTTCGCATTTTTCAAATATCAATGCCAGAAGCGGGAACAGCGGGTGCCTAAAAAGGGGACGGTAAAAAAGAACACACGACAATTAATACACAATGGTTAATGTTTGGTAAATAAGAAAATATTAATGTAAGTGCGGTGGTATTGTATGTTGTTATATTAATTATTATTATACCAATAATACTACGACAGGTACACTTTAATGTACCTAGGCGGTCGCATTATCGTCGCTATATATTTATATACACAAACGGAGGCGGTCAAGAATAACAATAAAGGTGAACCTGGTGTGTATATAATGAACACGAAATATTTGATTTAAATTAACATTAAACACGCGAATACGACAATGAAAAAAAAAATGAAACAGTTTCGATGACGTACGAGCTAGAGAGCATGTAATATATAGTATAATGCATATAGTAGAAGCGGCGAAACGGAATTCGATATACTTACACCGAATAGATATAGAAAACAATTTTAGGTTGCGCGTATCATATTATATTATTAATATACGTCCAATTTTTTTCCACGTTGTCGCGTCAAAGAAATAATTAACTGCAGTATGTTATACGGATTTGTATAACATTTAAAATACACATATTATTCAAGTAAAAAATAAATGTATCCCAATCGATTGCCTAAATGTATAGTACGACAAAGTTAACAATATCGTCAACGGACGTCGTAGGACGCGTGAAATACAAAATACTAAACGGAATAAATAACAATTGTGGTACCTGTAGCAAGCCAGCGGAATATTCAAAGCGGTGCGTTTATGTTTTTACAGCACCGTTTGATAGACATCAAGATGTGCTCGATCCGTGTACACGCGAATATGATGGGTATATTATTATTAGGGTCAGAAATCAAAAACGATGTACGAAAATAAAAACTACGATTATTGTTCCGCGTATTTAAGACGCTCTATATCGAATCGTCAGAATTTAGCAAAAACCCTACGATGGTGCTCACAAAGGAACTAGACGTGTTGGAGGGAAAACGATCAAATACTTTGGTCGTGGTCGAAGAATGATTTGCGCAAGGAGATTCCAAACGAAACAGAAACGTGCAATCGCGCGTAAAAGCATGATGTGTCTAGCTGTACCACTACCGTAGTTTGTACCACATGTGGTCCATGTTCATAATTGTATTTTTATATTTTTTACTAACTATATTGTTGTGTACGGGCAAAACGATTTCACGGGTAATTATTAATGAGTAATGACCACATATTTCGATAACCACCTAACCGCTAGTATGAAGCAGTCGAACGCCTTCAACTACGTTTGTCGTTTGCTATAATATTGGCCATTGGGTATATGATGATAACACGCACGGAACACCACGGTGATATTGCAGATAATATAACACCTTGACAGCTGTGTCGCGGAGGTTTACGTGAAGGAATACCATACGGACTTTTACTTTTTTTTATGAACTTTTGAAAAACATTCTCACTCACAACATACGCACTGGCTACCAATACACTATAGGCTTACCCGTAAATCGAATCCTTGTCGCGTTTCTGTGCTTCAGGCACGACCACCGACGCACCACCGGATGTGTGATTGTTGGCGGGCGTACCACCGCCTGCGGCCGGTGACACGTGGTTTGGCGGTGTGGCGGCCGCAGCGGCCGCGGCCGCCGAATGGAACATAGCCGATACTGGGTGTTGCTGCTGCTGTTGTTGCTGCTGCTGTTGCTGTAGGTGCGCAGCTTGCTGTTGCTGATGATGGTGGTGGTGCTGTGCGGCCGCGGCAGCTGCTGCTGCCGCTGCGGCCATGTTTTGGAGGCCCCGATGGGCGAGATGCTGTTGCTGTTGGTGTTGGTCATACATGCCACCGGTCCCGGTGAGCCCAAGACCGCCAGGAACTCCACCGCCGGGCACCACGCCGGGCGGCACTACGCCATTGCCGGCCGCGGCCGCGGCGGCCGCCCCGACCACCGCGTCCATGTACTGTTGCTGCTGTTGCTGTTGGTGTATACCAGGTTCGTCGTACTGCAAAACCGAAAAGGAACGCGCACACACAAACAACACAAACGTTTTAATAAGGTACGGTAATGATGGCATAATAATAATAATTATTGTAGGTAGGTAGGTAAGTAGGTATTATGTGCACAACGGCGGGCAATAATAATAATGTGTGTAACGTTGTACAGAGCGACAATAGATAATCATTATTGTTATTATTGTTGTTGTTCTTTTTATTGTTTGTTAAGTATTATTCATTGCAACACAAATTCAAATGTAAGTGTTAGATTTAATAGTAGAATAAAAATAATTTTCGTAATGTTCATTCATATAAAAAAAAAAAAAAAAAACAATTTAATCGATATAAATCGAATACCTGTAAGGAATAAACTATAGTACTTTAAACTATATATATTCACTTATGAACTATAGTGGCGCCTATACGTAATTTCAAAATCTATACTCATTGCATTAATTAATTATAATATATTGAATTAAATATTTTATATGATGTAACGAAGAAGAGTATAATTAAAAAGTATCTAATCTAATAATAAAGTAAAAATGGCAATGTATTTTAAAAATAAAACATGCTTAGTGATTTTTTTTGGTTTAATTTTTCTTATTTATAGGTAGCTGTTATTAAATTATTATTTTATGCGAACCTAAAAGGGAGTTCACGCATGATTGTAAAATAACAATTTATAAAGTATTCACATGTTTTAAATGAAAAAAATCACACAACGGTTTATGTTTTTCAAAACGCCATGTGTCTTGTAAGTTTACGCCTCACCCGATATAATAATATATTATGATATAATAAAACATGGAGATGTTTAACATCATGTCGTAGTGGTATTATGACAATCATATTTTTAATAATGATTTGACAATAAAAGTATGCATTACAATAAAGATAAAAAGTAATTATAAGACATGTGATATTATATTTCAGATTTCTATCGTACTCGAGTTCGTTATAAAATACTGAAGTATCGCACTCAAAATAATTTATAAAATACGAATCATGCATAAACATAATAACAGCGATAATATTATATTATAATATATATTTTAAATATTATGGGTAGTTTTTATTATTTTTTTAAGTCTACGTTTATTGTAGATACATTATAATACATTTAAATATTATCTATGATTAAAATGAGAAACAGTTTTTCCATAATTATTTTCCAAAAAATAATGCAAAAAGATATATACCTTTAATATGTTCACATAAATCAAATTAATTCTCACTAATAATGTATGGTGCGTATTCCTAAATAATAAAATATGTTTATATTAGGTAAAAATATAACTTTATGTATCAGAATAATATTACTTTTTAAAATAAATAATACGTTATAAATAATTGTTTATAAAAAAATGTTACAGAATATAAAATAATAACTTATATTTTGAATATTGATTATCATATAATACCTATACTGAATTAGTATAAAATAAATCTGATTTATTTGTAAGTACCTATATTATAATTTATTTTATAGTTAGTATACAAAAACAAGTATATAACGGAAGTAATATCAATTTTTCAAGATTCAATTGATTATTATTATTATTTTGCTTGATAATTATACATACCTATTGCATCAATGATTAATATGAAATATAACATTATATTCTACAATATTAGTGTTATTTAAATCCTTTTAATTACATTTTATATAATATAAATGCAAAAAATGAGTTTTATCATTATATTAATAACTGTTTGAAGTATGACCTTTTTTATGATCTATATGGAAAAAAAAATTTGCATGAAATACATTACGTACCTACAATTAAAACGTCGAAATTTTTGATCGATTGATGATAACCCGGGGCAACATTTATAATGATTTATTATTATTTAAACGATTTCGTAGAATCAGTGCGGTAAAATTATGATTAGGTAATATATAAATAATGAGTAATTAGATGACGACGAATTAAAAGAATACCAAAGGCGGCTGCTATGGCGATAGTATATATAAGTTGTAATTGCGCCAGCAGCGGGCGTGCATACTACATCAAAGGTTTTATTCGCTTTAGCCATCGCGGTTGCTATTAATTATGAATTATAATTAATAACAATAATATTTTCCTAGTATACGACCCGAATAACCTAAACTATTTCACGCTGAAGTATAATCGATCTATTATGCAGAGTAATCATTGTTAATTATTTGGTATCACTGTTATACATAAAACTAGGTTCTAGATATAATTTTTTAAAGTGATAACTATAGTATAGTTATTATAATAATAATTAATACAATTATAATAACCAATATTTATATTTAATAGGTAGGTAAATTAAGATTTTATTGATTTTTTATTATGTTTTGGTATTTAATTTTAAGAATGTTCAGTTTTATATAGCTGATATCTTATAAAAATGTAAATTCTGAATTAATGAATCATAAATATTTAAACATTTTATGACTAAAAATAAAAATATTTTGAATATTGACTATTACTAATATAAATCAACATAAAGGTTAATTTGGCACATATTTTGATAATATTCAAATTAATTGTCTAAAACATTAGAAAGAAAAATATTATACTTCATATCAGTTACAGGTCTATTCTAATCATTAATAATCAATAAAAAAAAAATAAATTAATTTCACGAAACCAAGATAAAAATTATAAATATATTTTGAATAGTTAGACTTTTGAATAATTTTAAAACTGTCAATAATTTATTTATAGAATATAGAGATTGTAAAATAAATATAAATATTTAAAAATTTCCGTAATTAATAACTTTATTGTGTTAGTTTTTAGCATACTGCACAATAACAGTTTTACTTATTTTGAACTTAAATTATTTAGTGTATAAAAAATATTTAAAACATACCTAATATTCTTTTTTCATGCACAATTAAAAAAAAAAAAAACTATTATCAAGTATTTTATTTTTTTATTAAATACGTTAAATTATATAATTTAGGTACAAAAGTTGAATTGTATTTTAACTTTTAAATTAAATAATGCATAGGTGTTATTTTATAATTTTACATTAAAATGTACATACATATGCATATATATTAATAATACATTAATTTATATGTAAATAATATTTATTTACTGTGTGATAAATATAAACCCTGATAAATTTCATTGAATATTATATATAATGTTATTTTTGTTATGTTTATATAAAATTATACGTCAATGACCTATTGGTAATCAAGTTATAACGATATTATGGGTTGTTAAATAAAGATATCGATAGAAAATGGAATGTGTTGTACTTCTAATCTAATGTTTGATCTGAAGTCAATATAATATCACATTTTGATGTCATATAATACGGTGAATATTTTACTATTTTATAAAATTGTAGAGTCAATAACCAATATGTATTCAACTAGAAACTAGTTCATACGAATATTTCAAATAAACAAATTTACTATTCATAAAATGTCACTTTAATATTCACCGACGTCAATAATAAAATCAATTATTTGAGCACGTTACCAGAATATCAATAATTATAACTGGATAACGATATATTTTCTCATTTTGAAAACTTATAAGTAAGCATGTTTTTAAGTCATAGGTTCAAAATCTATTTGCAATGAATCAATTACATTTATCATATTTTACCTAATGATTTAGTCGCCGTACAATTATACATTTTAAATTATCAAACATTTAATTGTATGTAAGATGAGAATGTGAATGCTTCAACTTACCTACCCACCTACCAACTTATTTTTAATTTCTATTATAAATTCTTAATACTATGTAACTGAATATTTTATATCGAAATAATGTGTGTGTAAATTAACAATAAATTCCTATACAACTATAAAATATGCGTTATAGCTTATAGGCGATTATAATATATAAAATAAATACCTACTATAAAATAATTTAAGTAATGTTAAAATCTAGAATGTTAAAAAACAATAAAACGCCTATTATTTAGTATTAAAAGTATTAAATGGCTATTGAAATATTTTAACGCATCGTTTTATTCACTCAATACACTTATTCTCTGATGTAGAATCTTATTTGGGAATAAATTTTAAGAGTAGTCGTTTTCCGAACTTAAAAAAACAACTATTGCGCGCGCGTATAATAGGTTATAGTAAAAACTAAACATAAACTAAAGTTATATGTATAACTAAATTATTACTGATTAGACATTAACGTATCATTCCTATTATTTATAGGTTGCTTAATAATAATTACTAATACACAATACGTGACAACAAAATTACATCAGTGTCGAAAATAATATGTTGTGTGTATTGTTGTTGCGTTAAAAGATCCATAATGACAGCAAATAATTCTTTTAACACAAAACATTGTCGTTATTTTTTTAATATATAAAATATAATATTATTAGTTTATTACATTTTCAACGACCAATGATTTTTTTAAATTTTATTTCTTAAACTAATACATTAACCGTAATATTCGTACACAAGTGCATGTATACAGACATATCATACATATTGTTATGGTAAATGTTTAATTAACCACAGTAAATGTTATTCTTATTATAAATTATAATATAATATATGTATAATAATTTAAGATAAAACACGAACAAATAGTAATAATAATAACAATAACCACAATAATTGTACACACACACACATCATTCCGAGCAAAACATAATACGCACCATACACGGTATATACCTATTATTCAAAGTATTATAAAAAAAACCCGCAAGTACCTACGTCTAAGTGACGACGGCGGTGGGCGGAGGCGACGGCGGCGTTAAGACAAAAGTGACAAAACGAAGGAATAAAAATAACAAAAGCCACATGGCCTCGGTTTATACACGCCAGCACTTCAAAGGGTGGTAATACTATTATTATTAGTTATGTAATACTAAGTCATAGTGTATAGACCGTTTTATACGTACGCGGAGCATACATAGTATTCGAAAAACACTAAACACATTGTTCACGATATGCCTAGTTGTCGTTGAGATATAAACTGTATAATATTTTAGTTAAATATATATAATAAACATGATATTAGGTATAACGATTTACAAAATCATTGTTGTTATATATGTAGGTATAGGTAGGTACGTTTTGTTGACGCGGTTATTGATGATAACGTCCTGGCAAAGTACCTATACCACAACCGCGTTATTAATAGTCGATCGTTTCGCATACTATGCGGGTTTAAAATAAAATAATCACCGTCATAACTTGGAATGTCGCATAAACGAAAACGAATCTAACGCCGCCGATGCAGCCACGAGTCTCAATGACGAACACGCGGCTTTTTAAACGGATTATTATTGTTAAATATAAAAATGTTGTTCAGCACGAATAATAATTATATATATATATATATATATATATATATATATATTACGACCGGACCGGTGCATATTATGTTTTATTCGTCGTAATATTATTGTCGTCCATATAAATAATATTGTATACATAACTATAGCTAGGTATATAATAATATCGTAATCTTAAGTAGATATAAAAACGCACAATAATACATACATAAACACTCACCCTGGGTTGAGCCATGTTGCTGGAGGAGCCGCTGCTGTTGCTGCTGCTGCTGTTACTTATGTAGTTGTTTATCGCCGTTGTGGCTGCTTTTGTATACCAACAGCAGACCGTTTAAAACTATTATTATTATAGTTGTTGTGTATATAAGATCAGTCAACCAGTTAACACACGATATTGAGGACTATTTTTTAAAAATTAAGCTTTTTCGAAATATATTATATGTTGCAGTATTAGTATATTATATCAACGACAAAACAGCGTGAACGACGGTATAATACAAAAATAATTGCAAATATAGGTATGTAGGTACGTTAAGTGAACATTAAGACCGTATTAGGTATATTATAATATACACAGATATATAATTGTCAACGCGTATATGATACACTGCAGTTGCAGCTGCTGATCGCTGTCGTATAGACGGGTTTCAACAGGAAAAAGAAATATTTTTTTAAAAAAAATCAAAAAATATGTATACAAAACGATCGGCGGCACACTCGTGCATATATAGCATATATATATGTGCGTGTGTCTGTGTGTGGCAATAGAGGTAATCTATATTTTTATTGAAAAATGATAATAAACAGAATGATCGACGACGACGACAGCGACGGCGGCGGCGCGGCGGTTATTATCTTTCGCAAAGCAGCGTATTAACTACTACGACGGCGGCGTCGGTGGCGGCGGCGACGACGGTACGATAACGGCGGTGGCCACTACTGCTTGTGCTGCTCGATACGCTGCTGCTGTTGCTGTTTCTGCTGCTGCCGATGCTGCTGCTAATAGTGCTGCTGCTGCACGCCAGCTGATCGGGACGTCGCATTTCGGCGCGCAAAAACGTGCGGTATACGACGTGCCCTGTCCGATGCGGCGTATCTCGTCGTGGTGGTCGTCGCAGCAGCAGAATATACAGAGATCAGGGGGCACACCACACCGGTGGTCGTCGAGTACGCGGGTATGACTAAGTTGTTAGTCGTACCCCGGTGTGACGGTCGTGGTTGCGCGGTCTCGCTGGTCCGGTGGCCGCTGTATCTCGTCTCTTCCCGTCGGATCTCTTGGTGCCGGGGGGGAAAAAACTTTGACCGGCACGCGGAAACACCACGCGCTCGCACACACGAACTCACAAACACACACACACACACACGTACGTACGCGGTGTGACGTGCGTCTTGAACACGCGAGAGACTGACGGACCGCGGGTAAAACGACTGTTCCGTCTGCTGCCGTATATACGATATAATTAAATGCGGTCGGACCGAAAAAAAAACACGCGCGCGTAGTACTCACACGCGAAAATCACACAGTCACGTAAACGCGCGCGCGTTGTTGATATTATTATTATTATTTTCTACACGGACGAAGATCGCAACGTACGAGCGCGCGCAACACACGACGAGTCGAATACTAAACTGGACGACGGACCGGCTGTGTTGTGTAGTGTCGGCGGGCCCGTGTTCACGACGGCGGCGGGCGTACAGAGTGCGCGCGCGATCGGTTTGCGATGTGGCGGTGGATACGACGGCGGCGGCGGCGGCGGCGGCGGCGACGACGGTGACGCTGTGGGTCAGGTCGGGGCGGCGGGACGGGGCCTCGCACGCATGTGCTCGGCATCGCGTAGTGGGCGTGACCAACGCCGCTTACGACCGCCCACCGTGTGGTGGTCACGTGACAAAAATGGAGCCTCACCTCCGCCCGTGCCGTCGACCGTCCGTCCATCCGTCCGTCTGTCCGTCCGTCCGTCCGTCCGTTACGCGCGCACAGTTCGTCCGTCTGTCCGCACAGCCTAACCGACGGCGGTGGTGGCCGCCCGGGCCCCGCGCCCGACGGCCTGCCAGCCACCCGAACCGCGCACAACCGACATGCCCCACCCCTATTTCCCCGCTTACCATCCCCTCGGAGCCCGTCCGACAGACAACACTCCGTACCTTCCCGCCGCCGAGCTTTGTTGTCTGCGCGGCGGTTGAAAAGTTCGATTTCGGTTGTGTGTGGTACGTGCATGCCGCGCGCGCGAACCGGACCCGTCTATTATCTCCGCGCGCGCGCTCGGAAATCAACACGACACGCTCTTTTGTCAATACCCACCGTGTTGGTGGTGGCGGCGTTTTTTTTTCCCCAGCAAACTTACCGAATGAAAATAATAATATATAAACTGCCGCACGACACGTTACATTATCTTTTAATTGTTATAAATCAATGGACTACCTACGCACGTACATTATATTGTATACAATTACGCCGTCATCGTCGTCGTCATGTTGTGTACCTATATATAATAATAATAATAATATACTCGTCAATATAATGTGCAATAACGTTTAACTACGTAGACAGCATTCACCACGTACAACACTTACGATTTATACATTAATACACAATACATAATATATATATATATATATTTTTTTTTATTTAATCGTATACGATAGGAGACGATTCTGATTACACTGCGAATAATACATACCACAATATTATTTTATAATAATTTAATATTTATATTTGTGTATACGCGGCATGTTTGTATAATACGAGTGCGTATATAGTGTATAAATCCTATACATCTACACATACGCTCCGCAGATATTATAATATTACTATTATTGTAATAGGTTCCTGCGAGTACGGCCCGACCATATAATAATATTATTATATTATATATACCGCGTGTTTATTCGAGAGAACCACTCGAAAACACTGTTACAATATAATAACATTATAGAGGTATATATAGTAGGTATACACATTGTTGTAGGTATCTATTTATTTCTGCGATTACACTTTACTTGTGCACATGCAGCACATAATATATAGTTTTATGTATACCTCTATCAATGTACAATGAGACGAAGGAGCGAAGTGCGAAGATAGAGATCTATCCGTCACTATTGTATATATATATATAGGTATAGGTAAAAGTATACTTTTTAACACGTTGTCACATTGCGGTCGAACAGCGGAATATTCATAAATGATGATAGTTGGACATTTATACACACGTTAAATTTAATTTGCGTATATAAAGGAATATATAATATCCCTATATAGATGTTGGCTATGTTGCGTGCTCATAGGTATTACCGAATTGATTTAAAAAACGTAATGTGGCGTATCTGGATATGAGTACGTATATTATATGTTATACTTGTATACTTATTCGCGGCTATACTCGTATTTATGTGTGTACGATGGGGGACAAACCCCTCGAATACTTATACTGTTTTACGCGATATTTTTTACCTCTATATACAATATAGACGAGTTCGTAATGTACAAGTAATAAAATGCCCTAACCATGTACATATACAGTGTGTGCATATATATAATATACGCTATATATAGATTATTATGAGCAGTACTTATATATATATATATTTATACGCACATGCACATATTACATATATATGTATATATATATTGTAATAATATATTAATCCCACCTCCGACGTTAACGCCAATGACGACGACGCCACATGCACACACACACTCGCGCACGTTCACACCACTGCTAAACACCTGGCTACCCCGTCGGCGGCAATCGATTTTCGCCACCGCCGCCACTCTCTACTCTTCTAAAACCACCACCGTGGTCGTTGTCGTCCTTTGGTTATCGCCTCCCTTTCATTCATTCTCGTTCTGTCTCTCTCGCACTCTCTCACTCACTCTATCCTTCTCTTCTTCATTGTCACTATCTCTCTCATCTATCTCACTGTCTCTCATTCCCTCTCATGAACTATATACCTATGTGTGCAACCCGTAGCTGCTGGTTTGGTACACTCGTGAAGACCTCCAGCCCGATCTATCTTTACTGTTTATCGTTACACCTCCAGGTATATGTAATATGGGATCTACATACATTTAAATACCATTTTTTTCCTGGTCGTAAATATATCATTTATAAATATCCTATATTTATATAAGGCATATAAAATATATATCATATTTTATAGATATAAAATATGATCTACGACTTGTAATTAACATAAATTATAAATACAAACAATATTTAAAGCTATATAATATAGTTATAGTAATAATTTGTATACATGTACTCGTTAAAAAATATAAATTATTTAAATCAATTACTATAATGCGATGTATATAGGTAATAGGTGCCTACTATTGTTATACATATAACTATACTAAATGAAATAATTAATCTCGAATGAAACGAGGATCTACTGGACAAGACATGGGTACCTATTATATTGTATAACTATTGTACCTAATAAAGACATATAGTTTATATGAACTATATTTCAAAGAATTGTCTATTATCCGATCAACTTAGCGGATATAAACTAAAAAAAAATTTCTTAAACAAATTCTTTATTTAGTTTTAATTATTCTTTATTATTAATAACTTACCTATAAAAAAATTAAATTAATTGTTCCTTTTCAAAAATTCAAAAAGGAATTTGAAAAAACTTCATAATAACCTGTTGTATTATTCCGATTACATTGATTACAAACGAAATAATTTCAACGACAATGTATAAAAATGTCATCTATTTCTAATGATGCTGTAGTATACAATACAATGGTAAACGAATACAATTTACAATCAAAGTAATAAAATATTGCCAACGATTAGCAAAAATGTACAATTAGAAAAAAAATAAAAATTAATTAGTTATTCATTACAATGTGTATGGTACGAAACGAATTTATTTAAATTAGATAAATATTAAATTTTTATTGTATTAATCGCAAAAAAAGACATTTATATACTATAAAATATGAGCTTTGTTTTAGTACCCAATAACAAATTCTTCAAATCTTAATAAAAGAAACTTTGATAAGTGTAATAACTTATACATATTGTTTAATAATTATTATAGTGTTACACGCATAAATAGCATATTATATATAATATCACTATTTGTATAAATGTCAAGTTATTAAATATTATAAAAATTGTTCCAGTTTTATATTTCATTATTTCATTTAAATGTCTTAATATTGTGGAATATTTGTGTATAATTAGGTATAACAGTGTTATTTAGGTAGTTATAAATATTTAAAATACACAAATAACAAATATATTATTATTATATTATATATCGTAATATATACCTATGAATAAATTACCTGTACATTAACCTTATTTAAAATGTATACATGGAATATGCAACCGTATAAGAGTATAATTATATATATAGGTACTTAAACTATAATAATGTATTATGCGATGTTATACATTTTATAATATTTAAAATATTTTTGTTAAATACATAATTTATGTTTATTATATAATCTATAATATTTATTTATTTACTTTTAATGTGTATATTTATGTTCATTTTTATTCTTAGTTTTTAATTTTTTTGTTATCTATAATTTCATTAGTATATATAAATAATAACGTAATATTATAAATGTATATATTGCATGTAAAATCAGTTATCATATTGTTAAGTGATGTCAACCATCATACTATTATTTAAATTAGTCAAATCGCGGAAATTTTATCGTATTCACTAAAAAAGTTTATAAGGTTATAGGTATACAAAAGTTTAGTTCTGTATACATAATAAAGCAAAAGTCATTCAAACGTTCTAAACGTCAGGTTATACGTCAAGCGATTTTCAGAGATTTAAAAATAGTTTATCCGGTACATCCCTTCTATATACAACATATACATGCGTATGAGTTTATTTTATATATACATATTATTTATAAGCATGTAGACATGCAGCACCGGATATGCGGAGGGGGCAAATGCCAAATGGTGACTCTTGCCCTGCATGGGCACCGTTCGCTTAACACATCACGATGTCAGAGCCTATTTACCATCCTGTGTATATATGTACCGGATGATCTACTGAATAATTAAGATATAGCCAAAGACATATAAAACAGAATTCAAAATCCCCTACTATATAATGTATAGTGTATACCTATATAATGTACAGATTACAATTCAAATGAATAAAATATACATAATTATGCAGTACCTATGTAATGTATTTATTATTTACCTATAAATACGCATTTTTCAGTATTATTATGATGTTATTATTGCTGTAGTTATTGCTTTACGTCTGTATCTCAAACAAAACATATCATGTAGGTACTTAATATGTATAATAATAATATTATCCATATATTATAGACGATAAACATGATTTCGATTTGGAGGAGCGGTGTTTCTTTATTCATTTCACTAATTTTATATTACTCCCGGGCTCCAAATACTTCTATCGTAGAATCTATATAATACAGATATGATCAATTATGTATATATATCGTATCAGTTGAAGTACACTTACATATATATATATATATATATATACTGCTACAAACGTATTTTTAGGTATCCGTATATAATGCGCTCAGTATACTTATATACCTATTATATATATATATAAATTCCGTATTATACATAATATTATTTTTCGTTGAGGTTACAAGTTTGTGAAATATTATGACCTGTACTGCAAGTGGACAAAACGTGCATTATTATATACGTATATGTATACCTGCAGCTATATATATATATATATATGCATACATACCAACCTTAACTAACCAATGTACAATGGTCTTCAGACATGTGCAGCGTTATACCTACCTAAAGTGTATAATATGTACCTCTATATACGTATATTATGTATATATTATTATACATCGTGGGATCCGCTTATATAAAGAGGAATATAAACGGGCACTGAACACATACACACACACACACACACACACACACACATAAACACCACTAAAACCGAACTGTCAGCTACAACAAAATATAATATTTATGTATATTATACATATAAAGGTACGTCTCTGATAACCGACGATAGATTGGCCGGCCGAGTATTATATTCATGCGGTGTAAACCCGCGTATATATATATATATATAATATGCGGTATCGCGCAGCGGCGACGGCGACCGGGTATACGGAGTTAAAAACGCGTACGCGATAAATATTAAATCGCGTGTATTTTAGAGAGATATTTCGTACAGATATCCATCGCTCGCGCGGTCCGTCGTCCGTCAAGAGGTGCTGATGCGAGAGCGACCGACGACGATACGGCGGTGCTGCGCGGAGAAGGTCGCACGCAGAGATGGCAATAATAATATAAGGTACCTTACCTACCTGCCTACCTACCTATATATACAATATGACATTACGTGTACACCATACACACATACATACATACATACACTCAAATATAATAATAAGGGGATAAGTGAAACAACAACAACAACAACAACAACAGTCGTCAGCTTCGGTTTAGTGTGATAAATCAGCGCGCGGGACGACGCCGACGCCGCGACGCCGCCGGTATCGCGCGGCGGTGTGCCGGCAGACTTTTGCAGCGCGCTCACAGCGGGAATCCCGTTCGACCGCCTCCGCCACCGTAGCCGCAGCCGCCGCGACCGCCGCTCGTGTATAATATAATATAGCCAATGCAGTCGTGTTACTGGTCTTCGGCGGCGGCAGTATAGGATTCCGTCTCTATGTGCGAGAGATAGCCGCGGACGGGATGGGTTTTTTCCACACACACACACACAGAAACGCGCGCGGCGAGTCACTGCGTGGCAGCGCACAGACATCCTGCTGAGTGCCGCAATGTACAGTATAAAATATATATATATATATGTATGTGTGTGTATATGTATACATGTATAATATTCAAGTATATACTCGCATATACGACGATATTATATATATATATATATATATGTGTGTGTGTTTTTAAATCCTCTCATTTAAATATTTTTTTCCATCACATAGGTGTATGTGTGTATATATATATATATATACATTAAATATACTCGCTCGCGTACGTGTGTGTACACGACGCGCGTATTATATTATTACCACCGCCGACTCGGTTCCTTTCTAATATATAATATTATATTTTTTATATATACGTTTGTCTTCAATACGTAGATTTATTCTTTTTTTCATCACTGTCTTCTCTTTCATATTTCTTCTCGTGTATACATAATATATACATATTATAATAACTGCTGTAGTAATACATTACACGGAACATATTTTAAATAATAATAATAATAATAGCGTATTTTAATACATAAATATAATATATTATGTTAATATAATATATATATATATATATATATATATATGCATATTATACGCGCGCATACCTGAGTATAAAACGTTGGAACATCGTTTGGTATATTATAATATAATAATATTATATAAAGGTTTTAAACGCGCGGGAGGCCGGCACCTTTATTGTGTATACGCATATACAGGTACAATTGCTTATACGAGAAAACGTAAACGTATTTTTTTTCCAGCCCAAACAGTATTGTTCGTATATTTTATTTTTTGGGAGAAAAAAAAAACGTACGTTTCATATACGTATATAGTATATATATCTACTATATTTATCGAAATCGGTATTATAGTCACTATAGTAATGAGTGAGACCAGAGCTGTAATATATCTAAAATACAGTATCTATAAATACTTTCTAAAAAAAAAAAATCTGTATCCAAATTTTAGATACAAAATATATCAGGTACGTATCTAATAGACACTTTTTAAGGTATTTACATTAAGTTATTTCTATATTAGTTTTTATAAACATATAATTACATACCTATATTATATATTTACCCATTAAGCCTGTATTTTTATTTTATTTTGTTATACTATGATCTATATATCATAAATGTATGGCTATTATTACTAAAGATCATAATATTTAAATGATAATTTCATTGTATTGCATAAATATAAAATTATATTTAAAGACTGACATAAAAGTTATTTTATTTTAAATGTATCTTAAGATATACTCTCAAGATGCTTTTGAAAAATGTATTTGTATCTCCTAAATACTGATTGAGAATATCTTACTAAATCACTGATTTGGCCGGACATCGATATGAAAATATATCATAATAAATGTCCATTATAATTATTATGTGATGAAGGTTTTGTTAATTGATGCTGTAATTATTAAA
Organism: Rhopalosiphum maidis; assembly: GCF_003676215.2. NCBI lineage: Eukaryota > Metazoa > Arthropoda > Insecta > Hemiptera > Aphididae > Rhopalosiphum > Rhopalosiphum maidis. Next base: position 26,176,827 of record NC_040879.1, read on the forward strand.
TATTAATGCAGGACAAATCAAAAATAATACATAGGTATTTGTCGCATCAAAATTGCAGTTAAGATAAAAGTTGTACCATACGCATATCGATAGTTGCAAGAATGGAAACCTCATTGCCACCGACAAGAAAATGCGTATCGGCCGCTGTTAAATTAATTAAATATATTAGTGGTATACAATTACAATAAGTACTACAGTCCCAGTTCTCGCAATTAATTTGATACGAAATATAACTATAATGTATATATTATACTTCATCTATGGCCAAAGACCAACCAAATCTAATTAATCGTAAACTCTTTTTATAATTAAATAAATTAGATTATTTTTATTTTTATCTTTATTTTAAATCAAAAGTGAAACATAAAATCTACCAATTAGTTTTATGCTGTAATAATACTATAATAATATAGTATGCTATTTTTGCTGTTTAGTGGTAAAAAATCTGAAAAAATGTCAATTCAATATCTATAGACTATGATGTGTATTGTGTATAAATAAATAATTATACCTTTAAATAGGTTTAAAACTGACTAAAATATATAAAGATGGTATAATAATATATACGTATATTATACAATTTGTGAACTTTCAGTTGTCATAATGGTTTCGAAGATATTAAGAAAATCAATGAAAATTATAGAGTAGAATTATGTAAACCATTGTATTTTTAGTTAAATTTTAACAAAAATGTTGGGTAAACTGAATTGTTTTTAAAATCTTTCTTTGATATATGTAAAAAATCTATACAATAAAGTTTCAATGAGCCCCGGATTTTTTTAAGGAGTATATCTTATTAAACTAAAATTTATTATTAATAAACATATATTCACTATTAATAGGTACATTTATTGAAGTGCGTACAACTTGTAAGGATCAAAACATTATTAAAATATAAACTACACTACTTAATATTTCTGTAACACTATAAGTGTACTTCAAAACAAAATATTGCTCATTAGTCATTCGAAGGCATAGGGTCGTAGTTAAACAATAGCATCATGAAAACGGTCGTCTAAAACGTTAAATACAAATTACAATTTTAAATCATGTTTTTTTTTTTTTTTTGTAATGAGTTATAATATATAAACAGTCCGCAGCAGGTTTATGGTATATGATATGGTTAAACGAAAATAAAAAATGCATTATTTATAATTTTATAAGTCCACGGAAGAAAATACGCATTTTTATTATTACCATTGAATGAACAATCGAGGATACATAGCTATATATAGGTGTAATGAGCTATACCTAACACATAAATATATAGGTACTTACCGAATAATAAATATACCTTCATCATAGTCGTGTAACTATGTTATTTAATATTTTCATCATATGATGAAAGTTCGTATAATACAAGTAAAACGAGTTGTGTAAAATATGAGGTAACTTTGATAACCAATATTGACACGTGACAATTATTTTGCATATACTCGTGGGTACATCTAGGCTATCTGCATTCCCTCCATAGTCATTACTCTTCGCCGTTAAAAAATAGTGGTATTTTTTCTTCTGTAGCTGAACTACTTTAAACTCGGATATCAATTGTTATCAAAAGTTTGAAGGTGTATAAATAATAATAAATAATAAACATATATAATGTTAGGTATACAATGATGACATGATTTATTCGAGCAGTGTCATTTTATTAAATTAAATTAAATATCAACTTTAATTTAGTTGTATTAAATACAACTTTACATGGCATTAATAAATTAAAATATATTTTATACATTATATTATTATCTTTACCTTAAGGGTTTAGGCTTGAAGTATATTTCAAGTACTGTATATTATAGGTGCCTAGCTATGTAGTATGTAGCTACATAATATTATATCATATAATATAGTTGTCACGCCATCGTGACAACTGACATAGGTACAGATTAACCATTAGGTATAATAAATCAAAACGAGAAAAAAATATTGGCATCACTAATGTACTACGTAGTACGTGACATATTACACCACGTGGACCACTGGGCTCAGTTTAATAAAAATATGACCTGCCAATTTTAACCTTATAATATCGTTGGCATTTATTGGCTTGATATGACAGCTGATAACTGATATATATTTTAGTAACTATAACTGAGCACTAAGCTGCAATGAGTTCTAAGTAAAACTGTATTGGTTCAAACTTCAAGTATGATTGAATTATGAATGACTAAACAAACGTTTAAAAAATAGTCGAAGTTGTACGAAATATATACGGAATTATAACTAATATTATACTATATTATATTCAGAAATATGGTTCAACAATTAATTGTATTTTATTATATTTATAATTAATTGCAAAAATGTCTGACGTTTCTTCATCGGTCTTTTTGTTAGGTTTTTATGTAATACAAATGTATATTTAATGTAATTTAATATATATTTTAAATTGTTTACAATCGTTTAATGTTTTAATTAAAATTTTCAATTTCACAGAGATGAGTTTTTATTTCTAGAATACCTTTAATTATTATTATATTTAGTATAATAATATGTTATATCGTTATATATATACATACATTATATAGGTAGTACGTATTATACGAGTACACGCGCTCGATTGAAAACAATGCATTCTCTAAATCTGTAATCATTATAGATGACTGATTTACAATAAGTTATTTATCTACTTAAGCTACAAGTATCATAGCCTTATATGTATACCTAAATAGTTTTTTAAACTGTATTTAAATCGATATATATGCACACAACTAAATATACATGGATATAGAAACACACAGACTATAAAAATAAGTATAATAGTTATAGATAGTAATCAATAGAAAAAGTCAATGATTCAGCATTTAAAAAAAATGGGTTCACGTTGATATTTTGTGAACGACAAGTAAACGTCACTCATCACTATTATATATCAAATATCGATCATGAACGTGAATGAAATTCATATTTTTAAAGAATTTTAAAGATTTTTACATTGTTCAGATGAAATTTATTTTTTTAAATATACATGATATTATTGAATATTATCATGTTATTATACCAACATTTTATCTATACACAATATTTAAAATTGTTTATAATGTTCAAATAATTTAAAAAATATATCGTTTGGGCCATGCGTTCAATTCGGGCTATTCAATTTAGTATATTTTTTACGCATGTAGAGACATTATGTTAGATAATTTCTATTAGAAATTCATGATTTTTATCAAATAAATGTATTTAAAACGATTTAACTTGGCTCTAATTTCAATAAGTTTGATACCCCATTAGTCATTATTCATTGCCATACAGTGATTAATTAGTAAGGTTATTTTATTTTACTATAAAACAGATAATCCAACTATATAAGTAATATATTTATTAATATTATTACATTATATTATATAAATTCAAAAACAACTATTTTCTAATTTGCACCTTACTACATTTTTATAAAAAATTTATAAAATAATGATTTAATAATAAACGTGTTCAGTTTTTAAGAATGTGAACTCAAACGTGTACATTAAAAAAATTGAACATGAACTACTTCATTCTTTACGTAAATGCATATGAATTCAAATTTAAAATGAACTTTCCGAAAACTGCCAATGATATTAGGTACTATAGTTATTCACCTTTATGCGGGTATATTTTATTTGCATTGTATACGAACAGAAAATGAATAATACTATATTTTATCTTTTATAATATTATTTAGAATTATCCAAAATTCTTCAAGTATAAAACATTTCCACCACGATATATACATATATTTCTATATCAATTATTGAAATGTTAAACTATAACAATTTTTGTTCTCAAGATAACATTATATAATAATATAAAAACAAATAATGAAAAAAGAATACAACTAAATAACTTAAAGAACCATAACACACAAAAACATAAGTATATCATAAAATGTAATATAAAGTGAGATGAAAACGGAGATACTATTAAAAAATGTTTATAGCGATTATATTTTAGCAAACGACAATCATTTGAAAAATACACGTATGTATGTAATAGTATTATGTCATAATTTTGTCGGTTACGTGTACAGAGTACGTTACATTACGACTTACGTTGTTTAAACACTTATAAATTATAATACTTAACTAATACTCAATTTATTGATTGAGACCTTTATTTTTTTTATTGCATATTATGTTTTACAATACGTTCATTATATGATTAAATTAAAAGGGTGGACAAGTGGCTATCGCTCTGTTGTATATAATAGTTGTCGAGTGAGTCACATGATAGATGTATTAACTTAAATACCACTATTTTTGATATCGCTATTAAAATAATTTATTTTACTATTAGTAGTACCAGTATGTAGTATCATTGTAGGTTGATTTAATTTTTACCAAAAATATTGCATTTATTATATGATTATAATATTTAATTTCTGTGATAATAAACAAAATATATAATTTATTTTATTTTATATTATTGTTATTAACTTATGAATTAATACCACTTTACTGTAGAACCGAGTGAATAGGTGCTTGGTATATATAGGTAATGTCTAAAAATAAATAATCTATATTTGTATTTTGAAAATTTCATTAATTAAATTAAAATTTGTAATACTACGTACATTTTTTAAGTCCTCACCTATAATGTTTTTAAATTATAATAAAATAATTAACATTATTATTCGTTGTTTAAATATTTGATTTCATTCGAATTTGAACTCCAAATATCTATAAAAATTAATTATGCATGTATATATTTTTTATTATTTTATTGTACCGTATGAACTATACTTATGAGGAATATTGTACTAAATTTTCAAACCTTAACTATAAATATTAAAGATTTTATACATTTTTATTACAAAATACTTGTAGTTTATAAATTTGAACTTCAAAATTATATATATATATATATATATAAAAAAAAATACCTGTGTATTTTAAATATTTTTTTATAAATATGAATAACAGCTATGAGATTTCGTATTAAAATTTCAACAATTTTAACCCAGTGAATTATTTTTAAAATTTTACGAAAAAAACAAAAAAAGGAAATATTTTAAAAATTATACCATAAATATAAAATGATAATATAAACATTCGGTACAATTTTCAAATATCTACAGTTATTCGTTTTTGAATTACGACAAAATTATAAAAACCATTTGAGGCAAAAGAGTTATTTTACGGGTAAATATAATACGATGAAATCATAAATTGTTTATAGATTTACGATCAACTTTTCTATTAAATGCATTAATGACAAATTATAAGAAATCTTTTATTACACTCTCGTAGTTTTTGAACGAGTAAAAATATTTTTATTGACAATTAAAAAAAAATTAATTAATATCGAAAATGTCAATAATTTATAAATAACTCAAAACATGATACTAAAATACACATTATACCATAAACAAAAATTAAAATATAAATACTTGTTGAAGATTTCTACTTTCTACGGTTGTTCGTATTTAAATTATTATAAAATTAAAATAAATTTTGTCAAAAACTTATTTTTTTTTTATCGATTAATAATATAATTACAGGGAATTTTTTTAACAAGATCCAATTTGCTATCTTAAACCACCTCCCAACATTGATTTTTATTGCCCAAAAAATCGTAACAGTAAAAAAAACACATCATTATAAACTCATTACATTCATCGCTCCACTCAGAATCTAAAACATGTTGTCATGAAATATAATACTTAGGCAGACAGATCGTCTTTGCAAAGAATCGATTTTCGTATACAATAATGATATATCATTGAATTCAAATTTAACACACCTATTAGAGTAACGAGTGACAGTGTACAGCAAAACGATACTCACTTGCAGCTTATCTCTTTTTTTTAAATATTTTGTATTGTTTGTCGAAATACTTTATTTCAGAGATTTTTATTCCTTTGGTCCCGGATTTTTTTTTTCGTGGATTATTTATATATTTATTTTATTCTGATTCTATCAATACCAACTTATGATAACGACTGGTGAGCAAATAAGTCTGAATACAACACACACTCTAATGTTACTGCCTACATCCCATACTAAAATCTATTAAAATATTATCACAAGCTTCAATATATTCATTGTACACAAAAACATAACAATAAATAAACATGATAAATTGATAACATTACTTAGAAATTGAAAACGAATAGCGTTGAAAAATGGATTGAAGTCCAAAATAAAGTGCTTATATTAAAAATGATGCTAATAAAATAAAATAATATATATTTTTCTAAAATATGTGATAGATTCTAAAATATTTTAAATGTATGTGGACAAATGTATTATGATATAAAATGTTAAACAATAGTACGAATCAAAATTGAAACTATATCTTAAAAATAGATACAAGTTTCAACGAAAAATAATTAAAGGTGAAAAGATATTGTACACTCCTGAAATTCAAGTCTATGCACGTCTATGAATGAGATATAACCTTTAATACAACGCTATAACCGCTAATAGTAATAATATTACGTATAAACTTAATTGAAGTACAAGACGGCGGCAAAGTTATGAAGTCACACGTTTTTTCAAATATCTGTAACTGGCTAAATATGGGACAACAGTTCTTAGTAGTACTAATATTTGTATTACATTTTATAAATTTATATTAAACGAAATATTATGTGTTATACATAGTTCAAGCGTGTAGCCAGTATGGGCTTAAAGTGAAAATTCAATAGCCGTATGTAGTCACAGCTGGTTCCAGGCTCCAGATTGACTCAATATAACAATATATTAATATAATACCAATACCTACAGATTCATTGTATAATTTTTCAAGCACAACACATACAACACACCATGCACAATACTCTTATTATTTAATCCCTGTTGAATGTCCCTTAAAATCACAATGACCACCATTTCAGTCAGGTAAATGGCATTTTCTATAATCTTGGTCAATCGTAAGCGGAAGAGATTAATGTACTTTTGACAATTTCAAGACTACCTGTAGAGTTCTCGATATTCATGTTTTGGTCATTTTATATAAAAATCTCCATTGGGATTCAAACAAATATTGTTGTACATTTATAACATGTTATCGTAATTTCTACCTACCACATGATCTAGTTTTTGCTAACAATAGTTAAAGAAGAATAAGGGATACATTTCCAGTAGAGTTCGCAATTGTTCGATAAGCTTCTTATAAGAAGGTTTATTATTGTGATAAAATGTGTTGTTGCCAATAAGGCCATTAATCATCAAATGAAAAATATGTACCTACTGACTATTCGAGTAACAAACTAATAATATTTTCTTTCAAATCTATTGATGTATTATATTTTTTCCCATTACTGAAAAAGGCGTGGGTGGTTTGAATTTGATTAAGCGTAATATTTTCAACTAAGGACATAGGCTGTTATTGGTACATAAGCTTTTACTAGTATCAAACTATCGGCCTCCCCGAAGCGTGTTATATATGTTATTTGAATTATAAAAATATTCTTAAACATTGAATAACATTTTATTGTCATTACGTTCCAGATTTGATTATTAATTTGTATAATTAAAATTTGCCGCATTTTATTATGCATAAATATTCCTAACACGTGCCCAAAGAATGCAATTGAGCGAAGAGGGGTTGTAATTCTCGTTGATTTACTTGTATTTTAATATATTATATTTTAAAAGTTTTTCAACAGTTTGAAATTAAGTATAATGCTGTAGGTAGTTATAGTTAAAAGAATATTTACAAAATAATTATTCTACTATATTTTTGTTGAGTTAACCATTTCGTTAAAAAATAAGTACCAATATTTATAAATATTATATACATCTATGTGTGAAGTGATGTTCTTTAAAGATAATATACAAATAATTTGTAATTAGTATATAATATTATAAGTACCTAAGTAGGTATATTAAATATAATAATAACATTTTTAATTTTGATTTATATTTTATAACAATTAATTAATTTATTATTATAATTATATTTTTTACTTTGACTCAATTATATAGGTACATTTGAGATTTGAAACTAATAAATGTTTATATTCTTTAATGTTCAAATATATACCTATGGAAGCCGCTTAAAAGTACAATGTTGCAATATAAATTATACTTTTTACACACTACGTATTATAATATACCACCTGTGTTTAATTTACATAACTATAGAGGTACTGCATATAACTGTAAGGTTTTTAGCTTCTTGGAAAAAGTTTTCGAACATGAAATTCATACAAAATTATAAAGCACACATCATTGTAAAATAAATATATCCTTTCTTTCTCATCTCATTGAAAAGCTAAAATAATGAAGTTTAATCATATAATTTGATTATTTTTCAAGTAAGTATGTAAAGGTTATAATTTGTAAAGAAAATATATATTTTGTAAGCCGAATAGAAATTAGCTATTCGTGGTTTTTACATATTTCCTGCAATGTTATTTATGCGTGGTGAATATTTTTATAAATATTATACCCATACATTAGTATTAATTTATAATTTGAACCATTTTAGCTAGTTCTTGAATCTCATTTATTACATATTGCACCAAACCAATATATGCGAGTAGATCCAATAGGAATAAAATACAAAAAGTATAAGTACAACAGTTTATAACGCAATTCTGACCAAATCGCGTGCGTGATGCCTAATAAAATCAAGTAAAAGTTGTATTTGTATTTTATGTACATTAAACTTTTGTTCAAAAAATTTGAATTTCTTTTAAATTTATTGGAAGCAGTTAAAATAGTACCTTAAAACATGGTGGCAACTGTTCGTGATTGGCAGCGGCCGTCACGATGCTCTGGGTGACGTGTTCATGTCCGTGTCACGCCTCCTGCTATACTCGTGATTCTTGACTCGCTTCGATGATCACTTGTATGCTATCATACTGTATCAGGTCACGTAGTAAAAGTTGTCTGAAGATTATTGCTACCAACAAACCATTATTGGCCATTATTGTTTATCGGCCTTGTATTTAAAATTGGTTCCAACCATTGTAATACTGTTTTGTATTAAACTAACCAAATCGCAATTCATATATATTTACATTAAATTAGAGTCAGTCAACAAACGAGTTTTTAACGAATTATTATTATTCATCTAGTGTAAAATCTCACTTATTCAGATACCCGCAGGAAAATAAAAATAAATCGTAATCATAATTAAGGGTTTGAGTTATCAAAAATGAATAAATAAATAGCTAGGTTTATATTTATATGTATATACCTTATACTTACTTCTTATTTATAGGAGTTAAGAGATTTCTAAGAAATTAATATGTTTTTTAGAAATCCGTTAATATATCGACGTGCGAAGTATTTATATTCAGTAAATTAACCATTTTGCGTTACGAGGATTCATATTTATTTAAAGTGGAACTCAATGGCATTATGAAATTGCCTATTACTTTATTATATCTTATAATATTTAAGATACATTTTCGTATCTTTAATGAGTTTTAAGTTGAAAAATAAAAATGATTTTTTTTTTTATTTACATTTGGTTATAGAAATATAATCAATTTTATAAACATTTCACTTGAAGTATCTTGAACGTTGTAGTTGTGTACTATTATATGCAATACAATCATTATGAAGTACTTGTATAGTCTTTTAACTACATAGTAATGTAGGTATAGTAAAACCATCTTCATTGTGGTTCGAAGATGAAAAAAAATCATATTATCCTTTTATCAACATATGTTTTTCAAATTACATTATTAAAATTATAATTTATAGGTACGAGTGTATGAGATTTAAACGAAACACAGATATTAATAACATTTCGTTTCGCATCGGTACTATAGTATATATAATAATAATATAATAATATAATATATACGTTCCTAATATAATAAGTAATAACTAAAAATATTAAGTTGACATTTGGCTGAATAAATTTAAGTAGGCATTATAATATAATATACTTATATAAATATATATATATTCGTATGTATAGTGTATATACATAATATATAAGCATTCTACCACTTTATGATAAAAAATGTGTTTATGTATATACGATTTGTGTGTGTATATATATATATATATATATGTATATAAATGTACCAATACACCTGTATATAATATATTATAATAGGTACACGAATGTATTCAACATCCACGTATATTTTTTATGACTTAAGCCACTGTAGTCTTTGTTATTTCCAACAACAACGACATCAAAAACGACCGAGGTGGGTGCTGCTAGACAGTATATGTAATGGATTCTGAGTATTCACTGCCGTAACGGTTGAGTCGAGAATATGACACCAACAGCGACGAAGAGTGTAATATTTTATAAAATATTATATGCGATTAGATATACATCCGACCCTGCAGTATACTCATTACTATTTTTGAACATATACTTATACCATATAATATATTAAAATAACAATGATTGCACGGCCGATCGTAAAACCATTCTAAAAACATTAAAATATTATTATTACAATACACGTAACACATTTATATGGATACAAAATAGGTACAATTAAAGTGGTTTTATAAATAATCATATACTATAATAAAGTATTATAAGTGCATAACATATAATATATTGTTGTTTAAAAATCGCCAGTAGCAGCATAAATTACTAATTATTTTATCATTTGAAAGTTTTGGCTCATTCAGCTATTTCAAAAACTGCAGATTGGTAAGTACTAGGTACATTAATAATTTATACTTTTATGCACCTATGTAATGGACACCATACATCATTATGAAATATAATTTATTAAAAATATGTATAAACGTCAGTTGTTCTTATATAACCATAATATTTGCTACCTGCTGCGAGTAGAACTATTCGTCGCTATCTACGTGACTTATAAGTAACTTAAAAAGAAAATCATAGTTAATTCGTCGGTTCAGTATAATACTATAATATATTATTATAGAAATATATATGCCTATTAACCTTAATTGATAATCATTATATTCCGGCATGTTTTACCAATAATTAAACTAAAACTTGCAGTACCTATATTTTAGTACCGATCGAAGTGATACACGTATGTACATTATAACATTTTTTTAACAGGTAAATAAAATAGCTGTATATATTTATAAGATATTGTTCGTATGCTATTTATTTAGTACTATTTTAACCACTTTGTATGTGACATTTTTATAATTTAAAAAGTACTTAATATAGTATATTTACGATGATTAGATTCGAGTCTGCAATTTTGGTTTATCGGCGCCATCTGCACGTTTAGATCAAATAACTTGATAAAAGCGTTTACACGGGGTGCAGGATAACAATATAAACGTTTAAATTATAAAACATTTACCTACGTTTTATCTGTACCAATGAATATAAATATAAATACAGCCAATTGGTCGTTGGACCGGAACTTCCGAAATTTCACGTTAGCCTGAATTCTGATCAACCTAATTTGATTTGCCACAATAGCAAATCAACAGTTAGTAGGTTGGTGTATAATTGCACTATTCTGAGAAAATTCAATGACCTATAATAAAATATAATAATATAGTCGAAAATAAATTAATTTAAATTAATATCAGACCCATAAAATACTATTACTTACGGTTTTTAATTTTTGTATTCAGTCCTATTCCTTAGTGAGTAGTGCGAATCGGAAGTGTGCAGTACTAATTTGAGAAGTGTGTTAGTAAATAAGTTTACATACATATAAGTATAATAAGGTATTAATGTTCATCCACTTGCTTTAAAACAACAATGGTATGTGTTTTTCCAGAAGCAGGAAGTCCAAGCAGATAATTTGTGTTTGTCGTGAAAATAAATACTTATAGTACTATTAATGTACATAATAGCAATATAAATTAATTAATACATCAGTTTAAAACCAACTGCCTATTGTTATATATTATTTTATATAGCATGTAATGTATTCAGGATAATATATTATACAAACCTTTCAATACGCCTACTGCAGAACTACTGGATTGGAACGGCGCGGCGTGTTATACTTATACAATATACCTATACTTCATTGATCGTTTATAATATTAAAATCAACAAAATAATGTGTACAATATTAATGTGATCTACCTTTAAATATATGCACAATATCTTATATTATTTTTAAAATCATAATATTATGTTAATATATTCTAATGTTGAGGTTGACATTTCAACGAGGGTTTAAAAAAAGAATAATAATAATAATGATAATAACAATAAAACGTAATGTAAAACATCAAATTGGCGGATAAGGGTGGAGGGACAATTTATTAATTAAAATAGTTCAGGTTTTTACAGCCCTTGTAATACTAGAAAACATAATTCACACTATATAGTGAAATACACAGCGCACTGCGAGCGTATTACGTTCCTAGTCCTTACCGAGCTCGGCGCGTGGCCACGTGTCTCACCGACGCGACGTGGCGGTGTATAATACAATATTATTTACGTCGTCGCTCACATACGCGCAATATGTACGTATACAATCCACACACACACACACACATCGACGACACAACTATTGTGTGTGTGTCAGTCTGTGTGTGCGTGTCGCAAACAATAATAATAATAATAACAGCGACGGCAACAAGAAAAATAATCATAACGACCGAAGCCGGTGCAGGCAACGCTGATTTAGTGTATCGCTAGTGCGGGTGGGCGAAGTGTAGATGTGCGCTGGGGTGGCAAGCGCTTCGAGGGGTGGAAGGGGATTATAGGTGTGGCGCAGCGAAACGATGAACATCGGAGGAGGGAGTAGGGGGGAAAGCTCACTCGCGCGCGTGCCATCCGCGTGAAGCAACGGCGGTGACGGCGGTGATGGTGGTGGTGGTCCAGGCCAGAAGCGTCCCTTCGCTCCCTACACACACACACACACGTGCGAGCGTGCGCGCGCGTGCGTATATGTATATATATATATTCTTCCGCTCCTCGTCCCTCCACTATCGTCATTGCGTCGCGTACGCAAAAAAATCCTCATCCTCTATACCTCCACTTCGCCGCCACGTCATCCACCACCTCATAATCGTCCTCTTCCTCGTCGCCACCGCCACCGCCGCCGCCGTCGTCGTCGTCGTCGTCGTATAAATGCTCGCGTTGTACTCTCCTCCGCAGCAGTCATGCGGATGGCTTTACCGCCCTACCCCCCGTGTACCCGCAGACACATCGCACCGGTGCTCGGCTATATATAAACCCACCACCCCAGGACTTTCCGCCCTATCCCGCCGCCGGTACTCGGCCCACGTAATGTGCAGCGCGCAGCCCGAGTGGCGGGTTAGCGAGGGCCCCATGTGCGCCTGCGGTCGGGCCGCGAGTCGTTGGCAATCGCCGGCCGGACGGCCACATGGGGTACGCGACACGCTGCTGCTGTGCTAGCCTAACCTTATGGTCGTCAACTGCTGCGGCGACTGTACAGGACAACTACACTGAGCCGACGCGAGACGGGAAGCTCGCTGTCCCGTGTGTTTCAAAATATAATTAAAATAATATTATCATCCGATGTAAGAGCGCATCCACCGCATGTGTAATGTACGTTTTATACCTATATGATATGCTTATTACTATACTATAATAATATATTATAGAAAGGGGTAAAAATGTTAATATTGCTAACTATTCAAAATTCCTATAGGTCTTGCAAAAGGTACAAATTAAATCCTATTTGTATATCACACTAAGATATTATAAGTAATTGGCGAGAGTTACCTACCTGCAGGCTCTAGCATTAGCGTTTTTTTAATTATTATATATTGGCCGGTTTTACGAAAAATGGCTGGACCGTAAAATGGAATGGTTTTTTGAGAATTTTCTTACATACCATAAAATGAAAATGTGAGAAAATCAAGAAATTATCCTTCTTAAGAACAATCTACGTCAGTATAACAATAATGAGGTATTTGGATCAAATAATGAGCTACTATCTACTCGAAAATAATTATCGTTGACAAAAACTTAAAAACACTATGCAAAACTATGCGCGTCAATATGCCGATATTTTTAAGTGTTTTTGGTTTTTTCTTACTAACAAAGATACTAAAAATAAAATTATATGTACAAATATTCATCCTGGTTCACAGTTCACATAGCACTAGTCTCCCACCAATTCTCTGAGGGGTGTCAGTCGACACCTCTGACCCACCCTGTGTACGCCACTGACTATTTAGGATATAGGCCCCGCTCCGGAAATCGGATCATCGCATCCCACACACGATCATAGATCGTTATTTATTGAGTTAAATTTTCAAGAAACACCGTTATGTAGCATTAGAATTTAGAATTCATTCACATTCAATGCGTTGATATTATCAAAAATTGTAAAAAAAACTATAGTATTATTAAAATCAATGGTTATACATAATTTTGTATCGTGTATTTGTTTTTTTTTTTAAGTTCAGTATTTATTTTTATTGTTCAATATTAGAAAAATAAATACAATGATTATTACCACATATAGTAATAATTAATTTAAAATATTAAATGTAAATTATCTACAAATATATTTAATAACAATTAGGTATATACTAATTTTATTCATTCATTTACTTATTTTGAAATACATTTGTAGTTAACAAAATGTATTACTACTTACCACGTAAAGTCAACAGCGTTTTACGTTATTCTTCACCTTAAAGTTATAAGTTTTACAAACTACCTGAATATAACAATAATTTATATGACTATATATGTATAGTATTATTCAGTAGTCTCGTGGGAACTAACCTAACTTAAAAAAAGATCACTGTAAATACTTTTTCACAACTTCTTAGTTTGTTTTTTATATATACACATATATATTTATATATATTATAGTATAGTACCTATACCTATTATAGTAATTTATTATGAAGTTTATAATTTAAACTGTATAGGCTATGATAACATTTTATAATTCTTAGTTTCAAGAGACTATAATAGTATACAAGTAGTATACTATACTTAGTTGTAGTATACTTAGAAAATCAGAGCTGTATAACACCGTCAATCGTCGACACAAATGTGAATTATTCGTTTTTATTTCACGTTTCTTATTCTTTGGTTTGTAACGATACGATGCGCACACTTTTATTATATGAATAAAAATTTCTTTACCACCAGTGCGGCAGTGCATTTGTTTGAATTCATTACTTCGATTTCCTCTATTCTATAAATGAAATATTCACTGAACTACAATATATATATATATATTATTTTGTTAACGCAATAATGGATATAAAAATATATGTATAATACATATACTCAAGGTTTTTCTTGGCAACTGTCAAGTACAAATAAACTACGCTTACAGTGTAATAAAAAATAAAAAAACAATTAACACAAACAGAACAATATTTAGTACGGTGGAGGGGTATCCGCGTATAGTTGGAAAAATTTGTTTAGAGTTCAGTTTTATTCAAACTGTTCATATTGTTGAATTTCTATTCAGCGATAAATTGTATATGAAAATATCTACTGTGACTAAACATTTCAACATTTCACTATAGGTATACATAGTAAGAACTAGAGAGCATAATTGAGAAGGTCTACGTTGTATTCTGTTTCTACAGAATACAACATAGACCTTCTCAATAGTAGATTTAAAATATTTTTGGACATTTTGTTATGGACATCATAATAGTCGAGAACCGTTATATATATGTATATTGTTTGCTACTGGGAAAATTGAGATAGTTAACAGTATGTCATAACTGTGCTATCCATCATTTATTAACATTATAACAGTCGAATTTTATTTGTTAGAAAAGAAAATATTTAGTTATTATTATTTATTTTTAAAAACGCTATTACACCTATACAAACTAATTTTGTTAAATTGTTATACGTCAATTTAGGACAATTGAACGTAGTCATTTGAACCTAACTGAAAAGAGGGAGCCGTTTGACGGTAGTAATAATAATAATAATAATAATAAAAAGGAGAAAAGTAGGTAACAACTCTGCTGTACAGTAGAAGTCGAGTTTACCTCATCATTGAAGAATAAGTTACTGTAATTGTGTAAGTTAAATTTGTATTTAATAATAAATTAATACAAACGAAAAACATTTCTAAGCATAGATAGTCTACCAGTCTGTATTTTATAATAGGTACATTACTTTATATTACTATAAAATATATTTATTTTACTATAAGTAATACGGTAGGATAAGTTAATTTTTGCCGAAAACATTGGATTTTAAAATGCCTTCCTGTGTGTAAATATAAAAATACATTATGAACTAACCTAGTCATTATATTAAATCTTCAATCCTTAGTTATAAAAATATTATAAATTTTAAACTATAAAATAGTTTGAAAATTAATATGAGTTTAACAATGAATATAAATACGAATACAAAAAATTCATAAAATATGAATACATAATATTTTTCAATAGACATAATAAAACTTTAAATTTTAAATGCCTAAAAGTAGTTTAAAAACAATCTAAATATTTAGAAAATTATATCATATAATTTCAAGTAGTTATATCTAATAATATCTATACACGTGGTATAATATTTTTGTTTTTCTGGTAATTTTAAAAAGTAGGTATTGAACATTTGTTCTTTTTATCCATCTAAAGTATCAACTAGATTTAAATTTCTTCCAGAAGCCACCCCTAAAGTTTAAAATCGAAGCTTTTTTACTTCCTTAGTGTGGTGATAAAAAATATTTTTTTCTTTTTTTTAAAAAAAGCTTCCAAGTTCCAGTATTTAAATTAATACAGCTTAACAATTACAACTATATATAATATATATGTTTAAATAAAAAAAAGTCGTTACAAATAATTAGGTCTCGGGACTTCTAGGAGTTTGCATGTTTTCAAATAATCATTAAAAACATAGCTAAGTTATACAGAAATTTGTTTCATAGCTATTCGAGTTTATGTTTAAAATGTATAGCTGCATAATTTGCATTTCGCATATTTGACTATTTTTCATTTTTAAGTGCATATTTGACCATTATTTATTTTATAATTACATATTTGATAATTATATATATATATGTATTTATATGAATGGGCAAGTTTTTAATTCCCAACTTAAGAAAATATCTAATAGTTAATGTAATTAGTACTAAATTAAAAATGTACAAATGTATTCAATTTTTGTTTTAGACTAAAACAAATATGAAAAAAGGAAAATAACTATCTCAGATAATTAATCAAATTTATCTATTTATGCATCATATCTACAAATACAAATATTATTATAAATTATTACAAATATACTTTTATAATGCATATTTTAAGTATGAAGTCCTAAGCCCTACAAATAATATTTAGTATAATATATGTATAAAAAAATAAATACAACTGAAAACGTAATTGTATTACATTAAGAAGACGTTATACCAGCATGTATTGTCTCTGTCTTACTATCATATATAATATATGGTACTTCATAGTAAATTTGAGTTCAGCAGAATCAATTGTATGCTGATGTTAACATCAATATTGGAGTAAAATTGCTTATTATTTAACTTAAAGCTAAGAATATTATCTAGGGAAGTGTTTCCCAACCTATGAGTCGCAGACTCGTGGTGTTTGTAAACTATAGTTAGGTAACTATAAATTGATAATTATATAGAAAAAAAGCCTAGGCAATATTTATTTTTTTTAGTGGGGCCACGTACCGAAAATTAGTAAACTTAAGGGTCACCATTACAAAAAGAAAATATTTTTACCTCAAGTTTGATAATAGGTAATTTTACTCCAATATTAAAGCTAATATAATAAAATGTATTCTGTTGAACGGAAATTTGCTATGATGTACATTAGTAAGACAGAGACAACATATTCGAGTATAATGTCCTCTTAAGATCAAGTTAAGAATCCAGCAAATTCTAATATATTAATAACAGTAACTATAAAAGTCACTATTTATTATTAAACTTATTAAAGTAAAACGAATTTCCTTCCAAACGCTAAATTTGCAATATTACAAGTATATGCGCTAATAAAATGAAAGCGAGAAACAATATAATATAAAGACATAACTTTCTTTAAATGAAATATTTTGAGAAATTGTGTATGTCACTGTGAATGTTCGCTATTAATAACAATATCAAGTTTTCGAAATATTTAGATACCTACTATCATTTTAAGGTATTATTTGAAATTTTTGATTAATGTTGATTTTTACTCGACCGAAATATTAAAAATATAGAAAAAACACTAGGTTTTTTTTGTACAAACTTTTCTTAAAATTATTTAAATTTATTAATAGTACACGGGTACTATTTATTTTATAAGCGTTTCAATATTTAAAAAAATCCATTAAAATCTCAAAAATGTGCAAATTATATTGTTATTAAAAATTCACACAATTTTACATTGTAATATATAATACAGATACTCTAAGAATATGGTCGTTTTTATTAATTATTATGATAAAAAATGTAGATAATTCATTATAATTAATAATGTATACTTCACATATATTAATACTATTGATTTTATAAATTATAAATACAATTAGAATTAGAATTAATAATAAAGCGAATAATAGAAATACATATGAACTTGATATATTACAATACAACTTACTATACTATTATAGTATATATATTATATATCATATACGCATAGGTAGCCTAGTGCTCTGAACGGTCCATTATTTAAAAGACTGAACTAGACTTAACATTTTAACAAAAGCTTGAACTTAGATCAAACTAACGGCTACATTTTTTTTTCTGGATTGGACTGGTAATTTAATTAATATCATTTGAGGGATTAGTATAGTAGAACTACATTTTCATATGCAGGATCAGACTACCACGCCGGTTCAATCTGAAAAAGATTTTCTATCTTAAAAATATGTATAGATCAGATTGTCAGGTTCAGTCTGTATATAGTCCAGCCGAAGCAGACTAAATGTTGATTGGTCTGGACCACTCCATGGTTCAATAAAAATAATTACGGAAAAAAATACAATACTTTGAAAAATCTCAGCAGCAGTCCTGTATATGTAGATGAGATGTTATATATCTAAATGTTGTACATTCCAACAAACTTAAACCATTGATGGTATTGAAGTATTTGGGAGGAACAGACCACCAATAAAACCACTAGTAATATAGCAGGTATACTGTCTGAAAACATATTTTAATTCATAATTAAATTTACTTAAAAACGATTTTCATACATTTTAAAATTATTTTTTTCACTTAAATATTATTTAAATTTTTATGAGTTTAGAAGTTCTTCTTTAAAATAATCGAAAAGTTTTAATACCTTGTTAAATTACTATATTGTGTTTATTTTTTTTTTTTTTTGTCTAGCGTCACCTATATGATAAAATAAAAATTAGTAAATGTTATATAGGTAAAACTTAGGAGGTTAAAAGTAAATAATTTCCAATACTTTTAAAATTAATTGAGAAATATCAAAAACAGTTAAACGGGGATATTTATGTGTACCTAATATCAATTTTTTACAAAATTAGTTTTGTTTGTTGATTGTAATTCAAAAACTAATAACCTTATTAAGCTATTACGACTTAATACTTTATCCAAATATTTACATAAGATATCATTTAAAATTTGAAGTTTGTTTTGCTTTATATTGCTAAAAAAAAAAAGTCCCCGATGGTTGTTCTTATAGTAATTGAAAAGTTTCTAAAATATAATATATAAACATATTTTAATATAAATATAATATTTTTCTCATTTTTGAATTGATGTTTAATATAATAATAAAATAATAATTTTAGATATTTTATTTATTATACTTAAAAAACTATAAATCGTATATAACGTGGAAGCTGAAATTCGTGGTTATTAAACTTGCCACTAAACAAATAAATTTAAAAAATAAATCATTTTTTTAATTTTTAAATATAGGTACATATTAATAGATATTATATTTTATGACCATGTACCTATACCTTATTATATTTTTTATTTATAGTATGATTGATGCTATGAATGATTAATCAACAAGCAAACGTTTAATGCGTGATACAGATCAAAACCATTAAATTCACATAAAAATAACATAATGTAAATACTTACCTATGCATAATATATAGGTAATATACATTAATTTTCCGATAATTTATTTTTATTTTTTATTAGTATAATAACAATTTACTTAATCTTAATGACCATTAACTAAATTGTAGTATAATAATAGTCATTCAATAAAATAAATTAATAATACATCTACAGCCCGATGTTTATTATACATAGTTTCTATCCTAAACAACCGATGGTTGCAGCGTAGGTATACCCATCACGTTATAATGATCATATTAATGATTAATCGATAACTAGATTTGAGCTAAGTATTTCTTTTGTATCCAACCGTGCATCCACGCGTCTCCTCTTTTATAGTCTTATCTCAGATGAACTGTCGCACAATTAAACATTAAACGCTGGAATATTAGTTTATACAATTATATAATATATTATACGAGTATAACATATATATTATACAACAGAATCCGGTATAATATTCTGCCAACGGAGCATGAAGAGTTCAAAGTAAATATTATAATAAATAATAATATACATCATATATGTTTACCTAACTGAAATTATTTGATATGAATACGTTATCTTTTTAATGTATAGAATGAATTTCATAATTATTTTATAACCTAATTGATGGTCATTACAGTGTCTATTGTTATGAATATTGTGAAACGATGAACTCATCAGAGCGATCCTATATAGTTCAAATTTCAAATTAACTATTTACATACAACCTAGCAGTTATTTATCAAAGGAAATGTGTCATTCCAATATTTCCAAACGTTATTGGTATTTGCATTGAATATACAATTTTATGATGGAGCATGAAAGGAACCTGCTCGTGATGACACTGAAACGGGCGAAAATTGCAGTTGGCATCAACGGAAAGTGACAGAATGCAATTCCAGCCAGCAAATCTTACTAAACACGGTCAGTGAATAAAAAATGTTATTTTCAGGGCCAAACCTAACGGATAGTGTCGATAAATATCCAAGGACTAACAAAAATCACGAACAAAATAATAGAAATCATCAAATACTGAGAAAAGAAAGGATTGTAATTTTAAAACTAAACACTGAGATAAGATAGACTGATTTGTATACCATAAATAAATAATATTTTTATTATTATTTAACATATTATATTATATAACAACATTATATTTAGCACCAACTACGTATACAGAAATATACGGATGGACTTAAAATTGAAATAGTAGATAAATTATAATTTTACATATAGTAACCAACAATTTAAAAAATGTTCAATTTTTATAGCTAAGGAATAGAAGTTTAGTATAAGGTTTCTCATAAATAATTCATACTGCAACCAAAAAATATGTATTAACACAATTTAGTTTTATAGGTATTTAAAATACATTTAAACTCAAATTTAAATCTGAACAAAAGTAGATAATTAAACGAATAGAATAACGATTTTAGTTATTTTGTTAAAATTTAAAAATATTATTCGTGGGTAAAAAGAAACTTTTAATGTACCTATATACTCGTATTATTATATTTTGTACACATATATTTTTTAATGTTTCTAATCTACATTTTCCTTTTTTAAATTGTATTACATAATTATACAATGTTTATATAAAATACAATGGTATGGTTTTAATTGCGACGACCACTCCCCTACCCTTTAATTATACGTAAATAATAAAAAGTACCTAGTATATTTACATAGTAAATATCATGACATTTTTGAAATATAACATAAATAAAAAGTAATAAGTATTAATGCTTGAACTGCAGGCTTCGAAAAGAAGAAAAAACAATTTTTTTTGTGTAATGATATGTACCGCGGTCACCTTTTCTTGATGTTTTTTTCAAAATCACTAAATAAACATGATAATGTATAGTATAGGTACCTATAGTACCTTTAGCAACTTTATGATATCAATTTTTTTGTGACAAAAGATTTTTTACACTGCAAAATACAAATTTTTTATGACAAGAAACTAGCAAATTCGACATACTATAATTTTTTTCACAATATTTGTCCTGTGAAAATGGGATCATGAGGACAGCCCCTAATTCTTATTAAGCCTGAATTAGGATTTTTTTTAATATTTCTACAGGTGTCGGTTTCCATCAAAAATTAACTTTCTGTTTTCCTTTAATACTTTTTTCCGCCAAATTAAAAAAAACATTATTTCTTTTTCCATCAATTAAATAAATTATAGGATTTTAAAGTTTGAGAATCCTTACGGAAAGATTTTATAATATAGTACATTATAAATAAAAAATAAAAAATAAAAGTGAAAATTCCTAGTACTTGTCAATAAAACACTCAAAACTATAAGGAAAACAAAAAAAAAATTGTTATATATCACAATGCATTTTATAAGTATTTAAAGTTCGTTGAAATCACGAAAATATTTATTTATTTATTTTATTATTTTACAAAATATTTAAATTAATATATCAATATTGTAGACACGTATAGTAGGCACACAATATTTATGCTAATAATGTTGATGCATCATTTTGCCTATTAGCTATATACTCATAATTCTGTATAATAGTAGATTTCTTACATAATTTAATTTGATTTAAATTATTTTGTACTTAAAAATACATAGATATTTAATATAAATACCTATAGCTTAGAAATAATACAAAATCCCACATATTTTGTTACTATATCAAAAATATTGGAAGTACATTTATTAAACACAATTTATTTTTGTAGATAATTCAAATTTAGATTAGACAAAAATGATTTTTCACGGGAAACAATGATTATACTTTAGTTGTTTATTTTAATTACTAATTAAGTAATAACAATGTATAATTAATAAATTATACATAATAAAATATCTATATGGGTATAATTAGACCGTCTCCACTCATAATCATTTTTCATATTTAATGGTCAATGATTTATCAATTAATTCAAATTTAACAGATCTATTACAGTCACCTTTTAATAATTAAATACACTCAACACATACTATTAGGTTCAGTAGAGCGACGATTATTAAGGGCAAATGAGACTGTAAAATAATTTATTTAAATATGAGGACATCGTGTGAACTGGTTATGCATACAAAGGTCATAACTCGTTATTTCTTAATGAAAATCAAGTGTTGCATAAATGATTTTAACAATTACTTAACTAAGATTACTTATACTATAGTTATACTTTTAATAAATAATTATTTATTTGTAGGTGACTCCTAAAGCATTTTCCTTTTTTTTTAAAAAATATTTACTGCAATCTTAAACACATTTTCTATGAATGAAAATTGTAATTGTAACATTGTATAATATAAAAAATTACTAGCTAAATGTTTTATTTCATCTAAATTTCACTGGTGATAATAATTGGTGATTTATAAAATCCACACATACATTTCCTGAATTATCTATTAAATTTAACTATTGTATAATAGATATTATCTATTGTTTTTTATTCACAACACATATTTTATATATTACTGTTATACTTATTTAAAAATAAGTTAAGTTTTAGTTTAATTTAAATCGTCTCAATAGTATTGTTATAATTCATAGTAAGTTAAGGTCGATATTATCATATTATTAATTATTAAATAGCATAATAATATTATCTATAAAAATAATGAATTACCTGGCAAGATTTTATTGGTTTTCACATAATGTCATATCAGCATAATAATGAGTATTTTGATAATAACTAGTATTTTCAATGTATTATAATTATTGGTCTATGAATCACATAATATAATGCTTGTCAAAATAAATATATAGGTACCTACTTGTTATATACGTAGCATAAAATGTAACCGCCGTTATCATAAACCATTAACCTACTTAAATAAATAAAAATAAAAATAAATAACTTATTGTACATCTATCAATGTATCGATTTATCATATCGATGTATCCAATGCTCAATTTAGGCGTGGTTGTAGAAATTATTACATAGGCCCTGGAATTTTATAAAATGAGCAAAATGTATAATGGACATTGTAAAATATGATAATACTTCCATTACTATTTTAAAATAGCTACAAACTAAATTATTTTAGAAGTAATATACATATAAATATTAAATTAAAAATTTCAAAACAAAAAAATTGGTTTATTATTATTTATTGCAACACATCAGATCACTTCCTGGGCATTATGATTGTCAAAGTCGTCCAGATGCCATTGCAATTCGTTTATATTGTTAAGAAATTCTTCATTCTTCACGCATGATAGGATTTCATTGTAGTAAATAGGTAGCTATTAAATTATGGGCATACGCACAAACAGGGACGGACTGGCCAACAGGCCCACCGCAGTGTTATTGTGAAACTGCACAGCGGATCAGTGTTATATCCGGCGTATCCGAGTTTGGTCACTAACACTAGAATCTAGAGGCAATTCATGGGTAGTTGGGTCCTGGATTACTACACTATTTGGATTTTGGTAATATAAAAATACTGCAATACAATAAAATATATAATATAAAATATGAAACTGTAAAAAAAAATAGTCACCTTGATTTTGTAAAAATTATCTCTATAATCAATTTTTTTCAACATAAGTGATTTTTAAGTCGTATTTTATAATATATATATATATTTATGTAATAAGTATTTTATGTTTAAAATTATTTTCATTTGTATTTCCGTTACTACTTAGTAGTTATTACAGTATTACACGAATACTTGTTTAAAATAATCTGGGATCTAGCTATAGTAAACTATAGGTACCTACAATTAACTCTTATAATATATGGAGCCCAACTCGAATGCACCAGTTGCCCGGTTAAGATACTGATCCGCTGTGAAATTTTACGACACCAAATTAAAATAATTCAAGTTTGATAAATATTAGCACAGCTACTCGTTCTTACGCGTAAGTAGTTAAGTATGTCTATAACTTAAGGAACTTACCTCAATGAAATATTATGCGTACCAAACTATAGTAAATTAATAAAAAAATTCCTAATATTATAAACGAACGGCAATGAGATTTGGACAAACTTGTATACAAAAATTTCATAGAAGTCATATCGTATATCTATCTTACAGATATCTATAAAAATATGTGCCTTGAAAATTGAAAACAAAACTTTTATTGAGATACCAAAGAACTATTTTTATTTTCACATATTTGTACTAGATAACATTATTAATCGATAAACAGTAATAATATCAACAGTGCACTAATTTAACCTTAAACATTATTTAGTGTCTGTGGCTGATCCATTAAATTGTAGTAAGTAATTCATTAAATTAATTAATGACTAATAATCCTGTAAATATCTTATGATACACAATACCAAGTACATACATAATTATATTAGGTAGAATACAAAATATAAAATTTATTATTATCGACTTTTTAATTCATACAACAAAGCTGATTATTGACATTATTTTATCAACTACTGACGATAATATTTTTTTCCATAAATATTTTAGTATAGGTTCACATTTGTATATTATTTTGATATTTTCTTAAAAAAAACACCGCACAATCGCTTTTTAAGGGGACTGATATCGACAATTTTAAAAACGTTAGAAAAAATATTAAAATTTTTAATCTTAAATATAGTTAAATACTAATTCAAAATAAATTACATATAATCCAATATCAGTACCACTGTTGGTTATTGCAAAATTAATTAGAAAAGTGGTTTCTCGTGAAAAAAAACACTTAAGCTACAATTATTATTAAGAAATCAGATTTAAACATAATAATATATAAGAAAATATTAATAGAAGCAAAAATTATTATAAATCTCAATTCCATTATTTTTTAAATTTTAAATGTTTCAAACTTAAATAATATTTTCATGTTAATAATATATATAAAATATAAAACGTTACTACATTGAAAATGTTGTCCTCTATATCGTGTATTATTTTGGTTTCACATCATGGCTGTAGCTTAACTGCTTAAGCTTAAGTGATTATTTTTCGCGTGTAACAATTTCTACGAACAATCAAGCTTTATTACTCACTACTCAG
Organism: Rhopalosiphum maidis; assembly: GCF_003676215.2. Classification (NCBI taxonomy): domain Eukaryota; kingdom Metazoa; phylum Arthropoda; class Insecta; order Hemiptera; family Aphididae; genus Rhopalosiphum; species Rhopalosiphum maidis. The sequence goes on from NC_040879.1 coordinate 26,202,593, forward strand.
GGATTTGTTGACTCACAAAAAACGAATATTTTCTTGTTTATATGGGATTGTCATTGGTCACAGAAAGTAAAATAGTTTTCACTGTTGGATATAATTGTAGACATTTATTTTATATTTTGATCAAAACCACCCAAATTATTAAATTAAAAATCTGTGTGATTTACTTTTAACAGTTTTAACTGAGCTTAAAACGTAGTAAATCTACTGGCATTATTTAATTTGTCACAGACAACGCTTCGAAGGATCAGTTAGTACATACGTATATATTATATTTAATTTTAATTCGCCACAAATCAGTTTTCAATGGTTGACTACATGTCAACATTAAATAAAAGACAATTTAATTAAATAAATTTTATCGTATTAAACGGAACGTTCCCTGTGAATAAGTTGCGTGGACAAGTGTTCTTAAGTTTTTATACGCGTTATAACACAAATGTAAATTAATAATTTATTGTTATCTGGTGAGTGGTAATTATTTTTGGACATGTTTTTCAAATTACACCGGTGTAGTATTTCTACTTGAGCTACTACTTGCTTGGTAAATGACGATTATTTTTATAAATTATTAAAATTCATGTGAACTATTATTTATTATTTTTTTTTAACTTGAAGGCAACGTAGTTACTTTTCTGATTTAAAAAAATTATTTCATAACATTTTTATTTTAATGAAGGTTAGAGTGACTTAATTAATATTTTATAGTTTAATCAATTTATCCAACAAATGAACATGATGACTTAAGATATAATATAATAGGTAAGTTTGATTATATGAATGGCGTGGAAGATCGCTAGCACTTTAGCTGTATAAGATCGAGTCCGCTTTACTTGTATTAAACACAATTTTGTTTTGTTAAGCACTACACTGATTAGTGGCTATAGGTACTGAAAGCAATTAATCTGAACGCAGTTGGCTTCAGCCTATGACGGGTCCATCGGCTATTATAAAAGTGTAATAATTTTAGTCTTCCAGTACTTATAGCTATTACATTATAAATAATCAGTTATTATTAATTATCACAGATAATTGTTAGGAAACAGGACTATTTCAGTAGGTAGTTCAACATATTAAATAAATTAACTTTTTTCGTATTTATATTTTATTGCAAAATGCAAGTACCTAATATAATAATATAATGTTATTACCTACCTACTTTAAATAAGAAAATGTATTAACAGATCAAATGATTACAACTTATTATCCTTAATAAATTAAAATTTGATAATAAAATCGATTTTAAACAGGAATTTTTTCATCTTATCAATTATTTGTAAGAAACAAACAACTGCAACGGATTTTACTACAATAGAGAACTGGAGCCTATTTAACAATTTTAAGGAATAATAGATAGGCAATTTATATTTATTTAAAACATTTTCTTTTGGTCAATGTTTGAGAAATATAAATTTTAACAATTATCTCTTTCATACTAGTTCATCTAGGAAACAAAATTGCTTAGGCAGTAGATACTATAACAATAATAACACAGTTCAAGGTTTTGTCGGTTTCAATACATCATGGAATGTAAAAATTTTAAATAATTAATTTTATTTAATTATTTAAATGTGTAATATTTCCAAATTTCATCACTATACTTTATTACACATTATATTACTATACCTACACATTAGGTTCATATATCTACAGCCACTTTAAAATCACTTTTTAATTCAATAGCCCTCTAACAAAAGGTTTAAAGTCTAAAACAAATCTATCACAGATAGAGCAAAAATTACAATTAATTTACAAATTGTAATTCAATAATAAGTTAATAACTATCTTAAAAAGTAATTTTAACTGTTTCTAATTTTACAAAATGAAAAAAACTTTGGGTATTATAGATTCCCAATAAAGCAATACACATATGTTAACTAATTAGTACCAACTGTACCTATTTTATTCATGTTGTTCCATTTAATATATTTTAGTAGATTAATACATTTTTTTCAAAAAACTTTTTTTACATTTTAACAATATCTAATTATTTCTCCCACAAATGTGTATGTTTCACATGCATACTGACATGTGTATTACATGTAACAAAAATCAAATTCATATTTCGTAAAAAAGAAAAACAAATATTTTATTCATTGATATGTATTGCACCTAACTAATAATATTAATTTCTAAAAAATAAATAAAAAAAAATTAACTTAATCTTTCAAGGTCAGTAAAATTTCAAAACTAAAATTGTTTACACATAACCATCACTTTTGTAATATTTTTCTATGATTATTAGTCACTCCTTTTAAATTTACTATCTTTATTATCATTTTTTTTCTTAAAATTTAAGTTTTATATACTCACGATAATTTTGCAACTATTTAGATCCATCCTTTCAAAAATCAAAATTTAATTATCATTTAGATATGGATTTTACATATTGTACATTTCTTATAAAAGTATATAAATAATATAATTTTCAGAGTAATTAAAAATCATGTTATTTTAATAAAAATAATTCATAAACAGGTACTGTAATAATGACTGCATACATAAATATATATAAAATGATAATAGTTTATAATATCAAACAATAAATGGTTTTAATTTTTTTTTTTAACAGAAAGAAGATAGAGACAAGATATAATATAAATGTATAAAAATAATAATACTATTTTTAATCAAACAGTGAGTTGATTTGATTCCTCCTTGATTAATAATTATTAACATTTTATAAATAATACAAGTTATCTTAATACATATATTTTAACACAAAAATTGCAATTGCCGTAATCTATACTAAACATTACATTTTATAAAATATCATATCAAAGTAGTCATATCATAATACTGCTGTAAGTCTATATTTGTTGGCAATTGATGTATACAAAAAAATAATGGTTTTTGCTCAATAAAATTACATTCCCGATTCAGCTATACCTTCGTCATCTGTAACATTAGACAATACATGTAAATATGTTATTCAACAAAAATTAAAACTATTGCCACTATTTTGATTACTGCCGGGCACTAGTTTATTATACAGAATGCGGCATAAGTTGGTCCCGCTGTTAATAATAATAATAATAATAAGCAGTTTTTCGATAACAAGACAGCGGGAACCGACTTATGCCGCACTCTGTATAATAAATTGATTTATGAAATGACATTTTGTCATTGAGATCAAAATACTAAATTAAAAAATTAAAAAGCAAAGCAATATTAGTGAAAAGTCAAAACATTTAATACAATTCTATTAAACACAAAAACAATAAAATGTTAGTCAACAAACATTCTACTTTAAAATAAAAAAATCGCACACAATATTGTAAATTCTACGTACCATTGTAAATCGTAAAGTTATCCCATTCTCTCAGCAGTGAAAAAAAAAATTGTTTATAAACAATTATAATTCAACAAAAAAATATACATCAGAGATGCTAACAATAGTTAGTTTTGATTAAAATCATCAGTTATAAACTAAGTATAAAGTTTTTATAATTATTATCATTGTTAAATGTTTAAATATATTAAATCCTAATAGTTATTATTTATCACTTACACAGGTATGCCACACACACAAACTTATACGCATACACTCAACTAATATTTTTCTCACTTTTAAAAAAAATATGGTTTCAGGTTTTGTGCTCCACAACATCATCAATTTCAATGCTGTCATCAATGTTTTATCATTATTGCAACACTACACCTAACAGTCATTATGACGAAAATTTGATTGTTAAAAATTTGTAAATATAAAATTAGTTTATAAACGATAAATATCATTTGAGTTTTTATTAGAACTAGATTTCCGCCTCCACCATGAAGACCACCACGATTTATTATATGCATTTGTTGTAATAATTGTATTTATAGTTGTTACATTATTGTAGGAAGTAGCTGTTGAAACTTTTCTATTTGTTATTTTAGTTGTTGTATCACTATTTTTGGGCCAAAAGCCCCCCACTACCGTTGGTAAACCACTAGTAACAGCTGCATTTAACCATAATACACCACATCGTACGATAAAGGCAGTTGTCTTTGAATTCAACATGAGTGACGTACCTTCAAATGCACGGTTATGATGAGCCAACATTGTAGCTGCAGTCGTACTGTTCATTAGTTCCAAATCTTGTTGCTCCTGATCAAGTAGTTCTTGTTGATCGCTATTACCACTATTTTGTGATAGTATACAAACTATGCATTGATGTATACATATGTACTGTTGTTCGGTTTGTACCATCCATACACGTTCCTTGCGCATTGCATACACAATACCATATACATCAATATAATTATTTACTTGTGTAGGATCATTGAGCGATTGCAAGACTCTGTCCAGAGCTATAAAAGTACCGGATCGTCCAACACCAGCACTAAAATATAACGTATCAACATCAACAATATTGTCTCGAATAAGTTTATTTTTAAACTTAAAATTGAAAAAAAAAATAATAAATTAACTTTTATTACCTGCAATGCACAATTATAGGACGGTGGTGTTGTTGCAGTTGATGCTGATGTTGTTCAATATTATTTCCTACGCCCGCATGATGACGTTCTCTAAAAGCACGAACAAAACGGCAAAGTGTTTGTGGAGGACTGGGTACACCAAAATCAGGCCAAGTGGTAAAATGGAAATGTCTTATTACTCGTTTTTGATCATTCTACAAACAACATAAAAATATAATAAGTAATTTTAACAAAAGAATTTTTGAAAATCGTTAGATATTTAATTCAATTTAACACCCTATATTTAACTTAATGCAATTTAAATTCTTACCCGACAAACCATAAATTCAGTAATCACCCAATCAGAATAATGAGTGTCATTCAGTAAAGTGACACATATATTGTCACCGTAATAAACAGGATGAGTATCATATGGCCAATAATGATCACATTTCTCGCGACCTTTTTCCACACATCTAGTTAACATTATTATACTTCTTGCATTACTTTCCCAACACATACGCCAGAAGTCGTCCCTTGTTGAATGCAATGGTCCCTGTGTAACAATAAATTCTCTAACGCTATTGTGGCCCTGAAACATTAAGTATTCAAAACTTTAAAATACTAATATAAAAAAAAAAGTTATCAAAATCAGTTATCAGAGTTCAGTATAGATATATCAATATATCATTATTATAAAAACATGTATGATTGATTAAATCACACAAAATCTTTCCTAACAAAAATTTTAAATTTTTTTTATAAAACACAATCTTGAATTTTAATAACTAGTTTATAAATTATTTAAATTACCGGAACATAATTAGCATTTATATAGTCAGATCCTTCTTCATCATCCACTGGTTGCAACTTAAAACGGCTGTGATCATAAGGCAAAATGTTGGTGAATCTATTTTTGGGACGATTACATGGTAAATCAGCTGCTGTGGTTGTTGTACCTCCATTAGTGGCTGCAGCTGCTGCCGCATGTTTTAAATCTTCAAATTCTTCAGAAAATCGAAAATCAGAATCAGCTGACATTTGGGCATAATGTTCCCCAAATCTATCCACTCGTACAGGCCGGCTAATTTTCACAAATAAAAATTCACATTTAATATAGCTAATAATTAAGTATAAAACAATAAGAATATTAAGGATGATTATTATTGGTTTACTTTAAGATATTTAAATCTTGTAATTAAATAATAATTATTATAACATGAATAACATTATAAATTAATTATAGCTTTTTATACCTTATTTGTAAATCACATGACAGTTGTTGTTGTTGTTGAACACTAGAGGAATTTATCATATCACCTCCGCGGCCACCACCACGACCACCACCATTTAAGTTTCTAGTTGATGAGTTTTCTAAAAATTTCCCTCCCGTGATTCTTCGTTGACCTGTTCCTGCTTGTCTTTTACCACCTCCAACAGAACTCTTCATTATTCTGCTCTTGCCACTACCACACAAGAACCAACGACTTCGGCCACTCCCAGTGGCTAATGCAGCACAAACAGCGATTAAAATGAAAGCAGCTGGCAATCCTACTACAACTGACAACACAATGGCTGTAGCTGATGTTGGAGCTGATGTGTTATCTTGATCTGAAAAAATTAATATTTTTAATATGCATTAATATTGATTATTTATATTGATTTTAGTATTTTTCAAACCTGTCTGTATAGGAAATGAAAACATAGTGTCTGTAAATTTGTCATTAGCTGTAAATGCGCGTACTTTAACACGATATGTTGTACCCGGTTTTAGTGGCCCATTGCAATATTGTGATGATGATAATTTACCGCCACTAATGGAATTTGTATTGCAATGTGTATCTTGACCAATTGTAAAATCCTCTACAGTTTTATTTGTTGAAAATGGATAATATGGATCAAGAACCTAATAAATAAAAATAAATATCATTAATACATCTGTCAAAATAACTTAATTATTTATATTTATTTTAATATCCTCTTTAAATTTATATAGTTATATCCTGTTACCTTTAAGATATTAAGAAGTAGTCTAACGATTAAAATAATGAAACTATTGCATGGAACTTAATGATAATAAATTGTGGACATGTATAGTATCTACTCATATACTAGAAAAAGTATTGTACCTGATAAGGAGGCCAAATTGCATATGCTTGTACATCTTGCCAACTCGGCATTTCAAGACCACTGGCATTTTTAGAATCATCTTCTGCTACGATCAAGGTATAAGCTATTACTCGGCCATTTTGATCTCCAAAATAGTTCTTTCTGAAGCGCACTTGTATGGTATTTGTGGTTCGACTTACTTCAGTTGGTACTACTTGGGCACTAGGTTTAGGTGGTGCTATTTTAAAAATATTTAAAAATAAATTAAATCTAATTATTTCTGAATATATTTTTAAGTAAATTTACCTAGAATTGGCATTCTCTGCTCCAAACTAGCTACAGGACCACGACCAATACGAGTCTCACCACTTATATTAAATACATATTGACGACCAGGTATTAGACCTTTAATAGTTGCCCGATTCCTCCATGGCTCATAATATGATGTTTTAGTTGTTTCGCCAATTTCGATTTCAGATCCCAAAGGTGGCTGACCATTTAATATACCGCCATTACTGAGTAAATTATTTATACCTAATCCCAACATATTTTCTTCTTCTTCGCCGCCATGCAACTGAACAACAGGATTAGTCGACGCAGATATACCATCGGATGATGACGAAGTTATTACAGCAGTCCAAGACACCACATAACGTAAAAGTATACCATTATGATCAGATTCTGATAACGTCCACTCTAATGTAAGGTGCCCAGGTTGTACATCTACTGCTTGAAAATTTACACAACGCCCTGGTACCCACTCCAATGTACTAAAAGTACCAGATACAGGAACTGAACGTCTCAATAATATTGATGCTGCATAGCCTCCTGCGCCACTGCTCAATATTTGTTGTTGGGATAGAGATCCTAAAGATCCTCCACCACCAGCTCGCACCACAACAGTGAATGTATAATTACGATATGGTCGAAGACCTTGCACTAAAAACCATGGTTTATCAGTCAAGTTTTGTACAAGTGACACTCCTCCCACATCTGAGGATGATTTAGAGGATGAATATGAATTTGCAATAGAAGAAGCTGTGGTAATAATTGCGGCATCAGTATCTAAATATTCAATTTCGAATACATCGTATTGTCCACGGGGTAATGTCCATACAAGATTTACAGAATCTCGGGTTATTAGAGTGGCATTCAAATCAGTAATTGGTTCTGGGTCTATGAAAATACGAAATAATTAAAATTATTATACAAGATATAAATATGAAAAATCATATCTAAAAAAGTACTTACAAAGACGATCTTGACGACGCAAGGGTTGACTAAGAACTCCATAAGCTGATACAGTCCACACAGTTATATCGTACAAGCGCCCAGGGACTAAAGAATGCCAAGTAACTTTCCATTCATTATCTGATGCCAATTTTTCAGCAATAAATACTGTTCCAGTAGATGATGCAGTTGCTATTCCAGATCCTGGATCTGAAGGTGTGATGGTAGAAGATTGATACGCTATAGGTTGTATATTTGTTTGATGACTAGCTTCTGATAGTTGAAAACGGTACTTAGTGAAACGACTAGCTGTTTGTGGAGTAGGAGTATACCTCAAAGTCAATGTGTCAGTGGCAAGTTGTTGATCATTTACAGCCAGTATTTCCGATAAAATCAAAGGCACTGTAATTATAAAATATATGAAAAATAATTTAAATAATTACTAATTAGATTATTGTACGATATATAAAACAAACAATATTTTTTTTTAAAAACTCACTTGTATGTGTTTCCAGGATGACAGGATCACTGTACATCGAATGTGAACATGTACGTACTCGTAACCCATATCCTGCACCAGCTATTAATTCATCTAAACCCAAATTCACTAAAATAGTTCCACTAGATCCATTAGGGTATCCAGAATCAGTAAAATTTTTCCATCCACTTGAAGATGTTCCAACACTGCTACTACTCCAAGTTGTAGCTGTTGTAGTCCAATTAATAGTAGTAGTTTGATTTTGATCTGCTTGTGGTGGTGGCTTAAGAAGTATATACTCAACAGAATAGTAATCAATTAAACCTTCTGGACGAGGGAATTGTATAGTCAAGTTTGTAGCATCCACAAGCAAAGCTATATTACTCACAGGGTTTGGTCCTAATAAATAAATACAAACAATTTTATAAAATGTTTAAAATTGAAACGATATTGTAAATAATTAATATTTAAATAGTATATACATATATACAAAAATATCACACTGTTCACGCAGTTAGATATAAAAATGGTTAAATGAAGAAATACATTTTGTTAAGTGTTCCGCTTAATGTGATCACATTGGTTCAGATCATTTTAATTCTATTAACCGGTTGATTCTATAAAATATTTTTTTTATTGATCAGTTTATATTTATATGTATGTTTAAAATTAGATTAAAATAAAATAAATTTAAAATAAAGTGTAGAAACTATCTATTTTTGATTGTACTTGAAAATCTACTAATTTCATTTTCATATTAGCCTGAAATTAAAATCCATATTCAGTTTATATAATATAGACAATATGATTTTTAATTATTTAAAAATAAATAAATAATAATGTATGCACATATTGTACTTATAACTTTTGGAACAACTGAAAAGTATCGTTTTCGACATATTTTTGAATAGCTCTTTTTAACTTTTTCAAAACAATTCTTGTTTCTTTATAGTAAAAGTTTGAAATACTATTAAAACAATAAGAATGTTCTTAAAAATGATTCAATTAACTGGTACTTGGTGATCTTAATAAAAGGTTAATTTAATATTAGTAACATAAGAACTGTCTCAGGATTTTCAATTTTGATGTCAATAAACAGTTGATTCTATAAACCAGTGATCACATTAAGCAAAACTCACTGTAATTGATTTAAAATAAATAATACAGCTATACTAACGTATTGTATAATTAACTAGCAGTGGGTATGGAGACTCCAGAGATCCATAAGTTTGGGTGTTAACTTGAATTGTGTACCGTTGTCCAGCCACCATATCTGCAATTTCTGCCTCAGTTGTTTGTACTCCAGGTAACCTAATCCATTGTTGTTGGCCACCATTGGAATCAATGGTACGATATTTAATAGAATACTCAGTGAATAAGCCTTCAGCTGTAGGGCCATTCCATTTCAATAAAACAGAGTTTGACCCAATATTCGAGGCAGCAGTTATATTTTCTACTTGAAGATCAGTAGGAGGCCTAGGATCTTAAGTAAAAATTAAAATTCATCAAATCAAACATCAAGAATTTAAAATATTGTTGGACTATTGACTAGATTTTTAACTTACAAACAGCTTGAAAGTAATCATGAGGTTCAGATAGAAGTCCATGACTTATGGCAAATACTTTAAGTTGATAAGCTGCTCCAGGGTATAAATTTCTTAAAGCCATGCGCCATTCATTAGTTATTCTTACAGTTGGTATATCATCTATATAAAAAAAAAAAAATGTATTAAACAATTAAAACCAAATTTAAAATATATATGTGATATTATATTGTTTTATTAAAATTTATATAATTATAATTTTACAAACCGGTATCATTACGACGAAGTACCACTTGAAATGTTTCTTGTCGACTATTGACATCTGTTTTCCATGATACATTTAATCCATAATCTAATGTTGGTCTTAAATCTTCTATAATTGGTGCTGATGGTTCTATAAGTATAAAAAAAATATAATAAATACTTTTTATTTTGCATTTAATAGTTTAAAGCCAATAAAGAATATCATTTGACTTACTCATTGTATGGTAGACAACTGTATCATTAGAAGCAACACCAGAACTAAGTGATTTTACAGATATTGAGTAATTACGACCGGGTAATAATGATTCTAATGTACATTCAATAGGGGACGATGGATCTTCAATTGACTCCCTAGTAGCTTGGACTACCAAAACATTACTATCAGTAGAAGTTGTTGCTGTAATAGCAGCTGATGCTACAGCTGATGATGTAGATTGTTGTCGGGAAGAACCATTTAGTGATTGATTAAGGTTATTCCCCAATGATAATACTGATGATACAATCAAAGAATCGGAAGCAGATGAAGAAGATGATAGAGAGCCCGTAAGAACTTCTGCATAGCTCACTTGATATGCATCTTGCCAACTCATTGCATCAGCTTTCCATGTTAATTGTAACACACCACCACCTCCATCTTCATTCAAATTGTTTCCATTTGTATTACCACTACTTACAACTTTTAAGTCAATTACAGGTAATGGTTCTATAAGATATACAAAATATAAATGCAACTGACCAAATAGATCTAAAATGAAATATAGTTAAACATTTTAAATGATTGCATACTTAATGTCACATTCACAGAAGCAGGCCAAGAAGCTACTTTTCCAGAAACTGTCTTCACAAGAACTTGATATGTTCGACCTGGTTGTAATAACTGTGTATCATATACATCACACCATTGTGTTGAACCTCCAGAATTAGAACTATCACCATCACGAGGACGAGTAAGTGTTATTGGAGTAGTTGTTTGTTGGGTTTGATCACTAATGCTACGATGAGATGCCAGTTGATTTAATGAAGATTGCTGTGATGGCCTCTTAACATTGACAGATATTTGATATTTGTCAAATTCACTACACATAAATTAAATAATACAATAAATAAATAAATACCTTTAATATTATGTGTAAGATCAAAAACTTCATTTTTACAAGTAATAAAATTGATTTTATAATAAGTGAATTAATAAAATGTATTTTATTTTATTTCAAATAATAATACCGAATTTTAAATCATAAAATAAAACTATTATTTTTTTTTTTATTACTTGTAATATTAAAATTTTACTTTTATATAATGTTTTAAAGTAATTATTAAGTATATAAAAATAACTACCTAAAAGAATAAAAATATAATATAAGTAATTTTTATGACTAAAAAATAACTTACCAGAGTCCTTTTGGTGGTTCCCAGTGTACCCGTAAACCATATGAACTTGTTTGTCTAGGATCTACAGCCACATTTAATGGTTTTAAAGGAATAGTACGATATTGAGCAGTTGTAGGTGCAGATGTTTCATCTTCACTTACAGTGTGTACACTTATGTTATACGCACGTCCAGGAACAAGACCTTTAAATGCAGCTTGTGCTGGACCTGGTGGTTCACCTTCCCTTTCAACATAAACTGTTGACTCTGGTGAATCCTGAGGCTCAACACTTACCTAGAAAATAATTTTGGTGAAATATAATACATACAATTTCAGAGAAAAATTATAATATTTACATTATTGAAAAAGATTTTTTTTTATATACATATTTGTATATTAATTTTATACTATATTAAAGTTGAATGAATATTAATTGTCAAATGTAAAATTCAATAATTCATACCTTATAATGAGTAAATACACTAGCTGGATAACTAGGTTGCCAAAGCACTAACAATGTAGTCTCATTTCTGAACCACACAATAAATTTTCCTGGAGTACTGGGTTCTGTAAGCAAATAAAATTATTTAAATATTAGTAAAATAATTTATAAAAAGAAAAAAATGCTCATGTTCAATATTTAAACACTTACTAGTTGTAAAATTTTTGGATATATAAGCCACACTTTCTTTATGTTCGTACACAGTAAACAATTGTAACTGATAAGTAGCTCCAGGTGTCAAATCTTTCAAAACATATTGTTGCAGTGTGTCTCTAGATAAATCAGTTTGAGATGAAGCAGTGGATGGAGAGCTAGTAGCATCAACAATTTTTACCAATTGTTCTTGTTGTTGTTGCACTATACCAGATGTAGAAGATGGAGACAAACTGATAACCTATAATTAAGTATACAATCTTTATGAATTTCATAAATATAAAATTATATAAGTATATTATACACAGGAGGGCCAATAAGTTGATTGCTACTAGACTTCAAGTCGATTGAGACACTGTTTTGTCTTTTGTTGATTTTTTTCAAAATACAAATAATAAATTAAAAGTAATAATTTGTCATCAAATATGAGTAGTGTACAACTATGAAATTAAATGTTATAATTACTTAATAATATTCTAAATAGAAGAAATAAGAAAAATGTGAAACATATATGTATACAAAATATATTTTTGTTTATTGAGAACTTTTATTTTTTGTTGATCGTGACAACCTAGAAATATTTAGAAGCCGATCACAAATCTATTAAAGTTAGACACCCATGTTATATAATAGACATGTTTATTATAAAGTATAAGTAAATATATAGTATAAACACAAAATAAAATGTATAGAAGTTTAATAAAAAAACAGACATAATACAAAGATCTAAAGTTGAGCAATCTTTTTTGTTCACGAGAGTAAAATCTTACATTGTCCTGAATTTAAAAAAAATGATCAATTGTTGATTTAATAATAATGTTAATTTAATAATAAAAATAATAATTATCTAATAGTTTTTTAATTAATTTGAATTGAATTGTACCACTAAATATTTTTATAAATAAATACCTAACTAGCAATTAGTTTTTGGAATATCTATTTTTATTTATTTTTTAATGTATTATCTATATTTTGGTTGTTTAGCATTTAGAAATAAATTAAGGCTACCCTAATATTTATTGTAATAAATCTATTGTATATTTAAAATATCATTACTTTCAGTTTAAATCCATTGTAGTTTCCCAACACTGGAGGTGACCATTGGACATGTGCTGTTTTTCCACCTTTTACAGTTACAGTTAAATTTGTAGGTGGATCAGGCGCTATTTTAACATTTTTAAATAAGGAAACTATTAGTAAATACCTATGAACATGGGATTATTATCTTTTAAAGGCTTAAAATTAAATATATTATTCAAATCATATTTTTCATACCAGTAGTAATTGATGCAGTCCAAGTAAGCAACCAATGTGACTGGGGTGATAAAGAACTAGTAACAGCTCCATTTAAGAGAGTTTCTACACCAGATCCAACTGGAACTATTACACTTCCTGGAGTTGGTTGTGGGGAATTGTTACTTATTGAATTACTTCCTGTGCTTGAATTACTATAGTATAACCAAAAGTCATAACGGGTCCCCGGTAAAGCTTGAGAAAAATGTATTACATCGCCTAGAAGGTTATGAAATATTTTAATTAATATCTTATTGATAAGGTATGAAGTAATGTTCTAAGGATTTAGAGCAGACAACAATATAATGTTTTAATACCTATATCTTGAGCTGCAATAGTTGTGTTTGCAGGGGGATTGCCGTGTGGAGGTAGATAATCAAGTCTATAATAAGCTTGTTGTAATGAAGATGCAAATGATAATGAGTTTGATGCAGGCAATTGTATAGCTAAATCAGCTGATCTCTATAATTATGTTTAAAATTTATTGTTTTTCAATATAATATTAGTAATAGGTAATTTATAAATCATATAAATGTATATACTTACACCAGTTTTAACAGCAAAAAACAACAGTAATACTATCCACATTTTCACAGTTGACTTATTGATACTTAAACTAATAGTAGTAAATGAGCAACAAAGTTAATTACTTAAATTACGGCTATGAAAACAAGCCGTTTTGAGTATAGTAGATTGAGCAAGAGCAAATATAATATGTAGACCAGATACCATTGGGAATATAGGTACTACATTTTGCAAAATTACATTGAAATACTGTTTGTTGAATAACGTCTTCAGTTTTATCACAACACATACAGAAAAAGCCGTCGATCATATCTCAATAACCGAATGATGTGTAATCGATTAATACTGATATCAATAACAGCATTTGGTAAGAAATTACAAGGCAATTCAATTGTCGACAAAAAGTTCTCGTCTCCTGTTATCAACGTTTCAACTTCTATCCACCACCGATACAAGTCGATATAATAATTTTCAAAAGACCGATGTCAACGATTACACCGTGTAGTATACAAAACACTTATTAAAATACAATTAAACATAATAATAATACACTCGACACTAAGGCCTAAGATAATAGTAACACAATAATACTGACACAATTACAACCGATCGATACTGTTTGGTAAACACAAATAAAAAAAAATGAAAAATATTATAAAAAATACTAGCGTAGGAATCAATGAGAAAAAAAAGTTTAGTGATTTCACACGACGAAATCGGGCGAGAAAGTAAAAAACGACTGCTACTGTAATACCTGTGTCGTTGCGCGTTTACCACCACCACCACCACCGCCACTACAGGCTCTACGACAGTCAACTATAATACACACGCAGACGGACGGCGAACACCAAAACGAGTGTCGCTGCTTTCGTAATATGCCCGCGGATCCCCTAAGGTCTGGTACACACGTAACGCACGGTCCAACACGCACACACTACCACATTCACCTACCTATGACAATACCAACAATAATTGCTTTCACAACGACCGCGACGATAGCTTACTGCCACTACTACTAAACTATGGTGTACGGACAACAGCAAATAACAACAATAATAATAATAATAATAATAATATTATAACAGCAGCAACAGTTCCGTGCCCGCGTCGACGGCGGGGCAGGTGGGGGCTTATCAGCGACCGATGGGGTCTTTGTTTTGGTTTCCGCGGTGATTATAACGCGGTTGGAGGTAAACTCGAACAGCGGCGGCGGCGTGCCGTGTGGCCGCGACTGTGGCCATGTACTGCGATCGGACGTACCGCGGTCCCCGGAATAGGTCATAGCTGTGCCATCAGATCGTCATCCGACACGGTTGAACGCGACTACACATGTAATGTGTATTATTATTAATTATTAAGGTACCTACCTATTATCTTCCATTATTTTTGTGTACCTACTACCTACTACCTACACACTACAGCAGAAAATTATAAAAAAAAACTTGTAATAGCCGAATAAGTATTATTATATTATGATGTTTATTTCGTCGGAGGTAAAAATATGAATATAGACAGATACATAGCTACTTAATAATGGTATGATTTAATGAATCGCGGGAAAAAAAGTCCCGATGAATATATAAATACTTCCAACGAAGACAATTAGAGCATTCTTCGTGGAAATTGTACAAAAATCTCTTATACGCAACCTGAGGGTATTTTTGTTAGAATTTATTAACTACAACTCCATTTTTTTAAATTTTATCTGCGAAAAAATATAAAATTTAAAAACAAACATATAAACGAAATTACGAAACGATACGATTATACGATGTCATCCAAAAAACTGGCAACAGTCTCATTACCTATATTATGACTGAGTGTGATGTTCGGAAATGGGAAATTTTCTAGTGTACTGTTATATAGGATCAAAATATATGGCTTATGATAGTTATTATGGTAGATAACAAATATATTTTATACCTACCTATACATTACACACTAAAATAAGTACAAAGTACAACTGTACAACTGCAGTATAAGAATAAGTATTTTGGTAAATTTTCCAGTAAATTTTTTTTTCTATTATTTATTACTTATTATGGTAGATGACAAATATATGTACAAGCATTTTATTCATTACACTTTTACACTAAAATACAAAGCACAACTTACTATAGAACTGTACAAGTACCTACATGAATAATATTTTTTTTCGTGACTTTTTTTTCCTAGTGTGGGACTTTTTTTACCAGGACTTTTTTTTCCGATTACCGATTTAATACGTAGGTATATAACCTCTATGACATAAATATTTTATTGTATACAATAAATTATTAGATAAATAATTTAGTATTTTACTGATTACCTACACTAATTTATTGGTATGTTGTAAAAAAGTAAATTATCAAGTAGTCGATAATTAAAATTAATAAGTAATTGCAGGAAATTGGCCGCAAAGTTATATATTTATTCGACGGTCGATAAAAAGAAAATAGCTATACTATATTTATAAAAGAAATAAAAAAATATTATTATAAGTATAACGATTAAAAGTGCGGATATAAACACAATACCTACAAATTTATGATCGAAGTGAAACTCGACCATAAATTCAAAACTGTATAAAAAAATAATCATTCATCTAATATTACGAAATTTCTTGCGCACAGAATCCCCAAAAAGCTTAAACAACAAAATATAGTATTCAATATTACATCCTATTTAGTATTTAGTATACCTATTTTTACATCATCATTCACCATTATTAATAGACAATAATGGTGTTTCAAGTTTTTATAACATACATAAATTATCAAAAAAAACCATGGTTATTTTACGAACAAATAAACGTACCATAAATTCTCTCGCGAATGCTTCTAATGAAATGTGAGAAAATCAGAAAAAATGTAGATAGGTACATCATAACATTAAAAAATAATAATAATTTTACAGAATTTTAAATGTGAAACACCTAATGATGTTCTGTGCCAAACTTAACTTATACTATGATATAAATAAAAAAAATTAAAATGTAGGACAACTTGTTTTTAATTACCAGCTAATGCTCTAAATAAAAAAATACACAATTCACATAAATAAACCGTATCATTAAGTTACTCAACTGTTTAATCTACATCGGTAAAGATTTAGTCCAAATCAAGTCCAGATAATTTAAAAATAAATAGCATTCACGTGTTTGGATTTTGGCTCTACATATACTATCTACATACTCTTTGGTTCTCTTATTTTTTATAGTAAAGTATTTTTAAAAAGGTACATCAATAAGTATGGGATTATAGGAATGTAGAGATTAAATTAGATGATATAGAAATTCCCTTGCTCTAATGACCGTACTCCTAAAGGTAAGCTGGATACTAGTCTTTAAATTGAAATTTCAAATTTGAATCAAAATACATTCTTCCGATAAAATCGAATTACTTATTAATTTTCGAAATTTTATTAAGAATAAATAAATATTTTTTATTGATAAAAATATTATTATACTATATTATTATAGTTTATTAATTTATTTTATCATCTCACTATAATTTTTATTATGCTTAGACATTTTTTGTAATGATACACATATTTTATAACATTTTATTTTGTTATTTTATGAGTAGGTGTTAAGAAAATTAATTATATTGTGTAATGTACGTATTAAATAAAATATAATTAATGTTTCTTTTTATATTGTTATATTTCAAAAATATATTTTCCATAGGTAATACGCAGTTTAAACTGGATAAATGAGTGCTAGTTTGTATAAACAAAAAATTGCTGGCAAAATATAAGAAATTTATATAATTTAAATGAATAATATGGAGTAGTAATTTAAAAATACTAAGGAACCTATACCACAGTTACGAGTTTATGACAACGTTATAAAATTAATTATAATATAATTATTCAAGTTTACAACCACGGAACGCTCAAAATAGTAAATAGATCTGTAAATCATAGTGCCCTTGCCATTATGGGCTTATGGCAAAGTCTAATGGGAATGAAAACATATTTTGTTCTGTATGAATATATATATATACTGTTTACTTGGATTGTTATTTATCAATGATACGTCGCATGTACCTAATCGCTTTGTTATATACCAAGCTTATCAGTATGTTTAGCCGTATAGGTACGTACTTAACTATAGTTAGTGTTTCTTGGTAATAATCCTTTTACGCACATATGAATAGCTTATTACTTTTGAGACAAGATTTAAGGTCTATAAAAGTTAATTGGCTAATATTCAATACCTATTATTCATTTATTTTTTTGTATGATACCTAATAGGTATTGTTCATTAGTTTATACAACACGTTTTTGTTAGGCTAAAAATGTATAATTATATCTTACGTATGTAACCATTATGTATTTATGGCAGTAATAGATGTATTTTTACCTATATAAGATGATTGTATCTAAATATATACCTACTTTGGCATAGTCGTATAGAAACATAGGTTAGAAGAAATAGGGTTATATAATCAGCCTTCACCCCGAAATATTTGGCATCATAAATTTAGATTTTGCGAGCGATGAATGTATTTGTTTTTTAATGTACTTTTTTATATTGAGGGTGATTTTACTATTTTAGGTATAAAGTTAGATCTACTTTGAACTTTGGGAGAGGGTGGGGTACAAATTAAGTACTTTTCAATAAAATCAAAAAATACGAGATTATGTACAAATAACCAGTCTTCCACAAAAATTGATTTTTTTTTGATTTAAGAATTGAATAGCTATAAATTAGCTTTGAGGAAATATAATATTTTATAGTTACTAGGAAATTATTTTCATAATAATAATTGATATTTATAGTTTTTTAGTTGGAATATTCGTATGGGTGTGTCGTGAACGCATATAAATTGTAAATGCAATGATGACGTGTGTATCAGTTTATTTTATTGTATACTATATTTATGCTTTATGAATTTTTAAGTTAAAGCTATTATTTGTATTCTTTGTCTGTCGAACGGAAAAACACGACTATAATATGTTTTCATTGTCACATAATATTTTATTATAGGTAGCCAGGTGGGTACATATTTATAAAATTTGTTTTCCGGCAATGTACAACAATAATATATTATAATTATATATAATTTGTACAGGACTAAATTAATATAATCTCTCTTACACATAACTTTTTACCTACAACTAAAAAAATGAATTTCAAAATACATTGGCTTTCTTATATTAAATATATAGACATTTGAAGTTCTCAATTTTTTTTATTAACTTAATAATTTAATACGAATTTCCCCATAAGATTTTCTTATAGTAAGTAATTAGAAAATATTGAAAATACGTACATAGGTATAGTAGCAATTTTTTCTCAATAACTTTTTAATTTGTATACATTAATATTAATATATATATTTTTTAATCATATTATTATAACTGATTTGGTTTTTTAATTTATTCTACAATTAAAAGAATTATAATTTTTTTTAAAACGGAGGGCAAATGGATATCGCTCTACTGACTGGTGTATAGTAGAGGTGAAAAGTAGATGGATGTGTTAAATTTGAATGCAAAGACAGATATCATTATAATATTATATACGAAAAACGATTCTGAACCGAGATGATTTGTCAGTTTAGGATATATTATACTATTTTATCACCTATATTTAAATTGTAATATATTTTTTTATATATAAGTAATTTATTTTTTATTAACTATTGATGAAAGTTTCAAGTTTCTACGACTTATAATTTTTAAATAACAACAAATATTTTAAATCGTTTTACAATATATCGTTAGTTTACGTGACTTTGTAAAAATTTAAATTTCATACACTTATAAAATGTTTTCTATATTGACACTGAAGTTTTTTTACAGTTATTTGAAGGAAAACTTATGGACAATGAACCTTGTATTTAGTTTGTTAACCTTAAGTATAAATCACAATAATTTTATAAATTTTAAAATTCCTTCATCCTTGCAAATTTTCACGATTTTGACATATTTCGTAAACATTTTAACTTTAAATGCTTATAAACAAAAATTGTTACTAACGATTTTTGATTTTTTTACTATGATAAATACAACTTATAACAAACCTTGAATTAAATTTTAAAGATTTTTTAGATTGCCAAATTTTTTTATATGCATTTCAAAAATAAATCTTTGAAAAATCGAAAATTTTCAATTGTCTATAAATAGCTTAAAAAAAGTCAAAATATTTTGAAAATTTAATCGTAAATAGATAACGCTAATATAAACATTTAGTAAAAATTTAAAGTATTTTTAAGTATTAGTAATGATTTTTTTTTTTTAGTTAGATACAGTAAAATAAAGAATCGACTGTCGAAAACTGATTATGCGTAAAAATTCTCGTTTTTCCGTCACTTTTTATGGTTTTTCCTGACACTTTTGATAACTACTGGAAATTTTTTACTTTTGACCCCCCCAAAGTACCAACTAGATTCACTTTCCTTTTTAAAACGGAACTGAAATCAAAAATCAAAGCACCAATACTACTCCAAAACATGAAGACAGACACACAAATAAAAAAAATTTAAAAAAACACTCCAGAATTTAAAATTATATAAATTTATACAAAAAAATTAAAATTAAAATTATTATATTTTTTTTTTATTTAATAAAAGCTTGTATAAAAACAAACACGATCTAGTTTAAGACTGTATAGGAGTACCAGGAATTAACACGATGACTATGTCTTCATAGGATACAGCCTATACTTATGTATGTAATTATAGACTTATAGTGTTTTAGTGCCTTAGTGGTCACTACCCCTCTTCTATAAATAGCATCTAATTGTTTTTATTGTTTTGTAGTTACTTTATTCATTATTGCCTTGTTACACAATACATTCGGTCATACGGATGCGATTTGGCGAAATCTTGTTAAACTCATTAAAAACAAATTACAATTAGTATTAATTGTAGATTCCGCGCCACTTTTTTGTAATTCGTTTAATACTTTAATGTGACTAAAGTTGTATTTCCCAACTCTATTGAAAAATCTTCCCGATTAAATTGTAAGTTGTAGGCTTTTAGTTGTAATTATGTAATTATAATAATTGTATACCTATGCTTATTTCCACAGAATTTGTGAGTTGATCGAAAACTATTAAAATCACGCGTTATTGCCATTATCAGCGGCAAACCCATCACAGATAAATCACTCCTAACAAAGTCGAATTTAAAGCCCTTTATTGTAAATAATTATAAGAACGGTCCTAGAATTTAAGTCTTATCTAAACATTCTAAATTTATGTCATACTTGCAGGTGATGCTATTTTAAATTCTGAGCCAAGCGATGAGTTTGTTGATTTTACAATGATGTGGATTTTTTTTGTGTTATCACTTTTTGAAGCTTCGACTTTCAATTTTGAGGGGTAGTTTCTGGTAGCAAAATATTTATTAGTTTCATTTTCATCGTTATTGTTATTTCAGTTTATTATCAATTGGTTATTAGCTATATTACTTATTATATTCTAATTTTATTTTATCTTAAGTTATTCCATAAACGAATAATATAGTATAAAGACTATAATACCTGTATTACTACATTACTACTGTAGATTTAAAATTTTCAACATTTATTAGGTATTTAGATATGATATAATTTTCAAATTATATGGTTCTTTTTGTGCTATTTATTAACATTTTAAATTTTTTTTAAACTTTTTTTATATAACCTATACGACCTACGTATGTACATAATATTCTTATATAATATGTATTTCCTGTATTATTATATATAAAATAATAAATATTAATATTAATAATAATTATTAATAGGTTTTGCAAGTTATAGACCTTACCTAACTTTGCCAAAATAGGTAAAATATTCATGAAAAAAATGTTAAATATGCAATAATTCCGAGAAAAAAATAAATATAAATGTTGTTAATAATATGCATAAAAAAAAAATTTAAAAATACGAAATCTTTATTAATCCCTGTTCATCACTATATGAAGATGAAGTGTAAACTTTTTTATTTTTGGCGTATAGATTATATTATACAGTCAGCTTGTCTCATAATTTCTTCAATAAATGCCTTGTTCTTTGGAGGTTTTTCTCTTCTTTTATGCCACCTTATCTGTCCTTCAAAATATATTAGTCATAAATAAATATTGTGCCTCAGTACTCAGTAGATACTATACTTTTCTCTGATGGTATAGAATAGCATCCTTTTTCCTCCCTCTTAATTAAATACTTCAAAGTTTCTTTTAATTTTCTATAATGTATTACTAATAGAAAATTAAATTACTCATAATAATAAAAATAAATTATGAAACATCATCAGAAGTATAGGTGACACACTCACACACTTACATAGGTTAGATACATACTTTCTACGCTCGTAATCATTTTTCGCATTAATAAGTGATTTATTATTGAATTCAGATTGGACATATCCATAACATTTCAGAGCGACTTTTCCTGTTTTTTTAGTTGGTATCTAGGATGACTGTTTTGTGCGTTTGTAAATTGTTTTATAATACCTATATATTGATTTATCAAAAATAAGAATAAAATAGATATAATAGATAATAATTCCTGCATAAAACGATTTCCTAAACTCTATATTTGTTGTATATAAATATATATTAATTATATTAATTATATTAATAATCATAAAAATTATTATGTGAAATATAACTTACATTAATATATAATATCATATTAAATCATTAAATAAATTATAAAATAATTATTATTTGTAGAATTCAGATACAGACGTTTTTTATTTGGTAAATCAATGCCTTTTATAGATATCTGGGTATTTAGTATTCATTATATTTTTAAACGCAAGCCGGCAATTTCAGATTTATAGAATAAGTTTAGTTTACATTGTTGATATTAATAGTAATAGTTATATAGTTAAATTATATGTTTTAATATTATTATTTAATACATTATTGTATTAACATTTAATGTTGAACAGATATGGTACACTCAAGTATCAATTAACTATTATAATAGATATTATAACTGTTTATAACTTATAATAAGTTATGACTAGACCTTGAAAGTCACATGTATTTTATAGACTATTAAATTTATTGACTAATTAATTATTATTGCTAAGTTATAAAAATTCGTTTCTATAAAGTAGATACTTTAAATAAATATCGAGTTTATAGTGCATTTTAGATGATTTTTTAGTTATATTTTAGCATATTTTTCAATTTAACAATTTTAACAGTATATATTATTTGATGAATAATGAATATATATATATTTATGAAAAATTTAAATATTTTAAATGTATATATTTATAATTTATTTTATTCATTATATTATGTATACATGTATAGATGCATCAGGTTTCAAAAAATTACTATATATGTTTAAATGATTTTTTTTTCTATATTTTATCTCCTTTGTAGATATGTAACTGAAAGAGCATATTAGAATAAACGAATAATTTAACTTTAGGACAATTTTGAAAGCTTTTTTTTATTTTTAAGTTAGTGTACAAATTATGTTTTAAAAAGGTAGACAAGTGGATATACCACTTTATAGTTTTTCCGAAAATATAGCTTTTATATTTTACTAGCTGGATAACCCGGTTTTGCTTGTGTGTTAAATTATCGATTCGTATATTATAAAATGTTTTTTTTTATTATTATTAAACTATTTAAAGCCTAGTCATCAAATATTATAATATATGATATTTATAACTGAAATGACAAATGAAATGAAATTTAAAATATTAAGAGTGATTTACTCGTAGGCTCATTTGATTACAACCTTGTGATTTGTGAAAACAAATTGGAAAAAAGTTAAATAATGTCGTCACAAAATTGTAACATAAAAATATGCCTGTTCTTTTATATATATAAAGATACTATTATTATAGTATTTAATTATTATAATAATATAAATTTATACCATATTATAATTATTTATGTAACTCAAAATTTAGTAGCATATCATTTATCTTCATAAAATTAAATAGATAAATTTTATATTCTAGCGATAGTGTGGTACGCTGAAACGTGTGTACCATATCCCAGATTATACGAAATAATTACATATATTGTCCGTGAGAATGTGGCCATATCAATAAAATTATACTGAGCATAAGAATAAAAATAAAATTGAATAATAAATACCTAAGTATAATAAAATTTAAAATTTAAAAATAGGTATACCTATAGTCTTGATTTATACACCATAAGACTACATATAAAATATTCATAGTTCATACTTCACTTGATTGACGAATGACAATGATTATAGGTTATTGTGGACAGTAATGCTATTGATCATAAATTTCTAAGAAAAAAAAAATGCCAGAAAGAGGGCTTTATTATATCAAAACTTTATAGGACTGGGTTTTTAAAAATACTTAAACTAAGAAAGATGATTAAAAAATCTCCAATTTCATGTTTTTAATAGATCATTCACTTTAAGTAAATTATTTTGAAGACCAATTTCAACTTTTTAATATGTTGTTCTTTACAGTGGCGTACGCAGGGGGTGTCAGGGAGTATGACATATACGTGGATACGCCACTGGTTCTTTATATTGTAATTTTTGCGTATAACAACTGCAGCCTGTGTAACTTTTTGGGTGTGTTAATTTTAATACTATATGTGATTAAAAATACAGTATAGTACGTCATTAACCAGATTATTACAATGAGTATATCTATTATCTACTATCTAGTGACTAGTTTAGTAGTTTAGTGCTTATTAAATTATATGTTTCTAATAAGTACGAAGTACCGGAAACTATATTAACAGATCAAGGAACTGGCTTTTATAGTAAAATATTTACAAAAGTTAAAAAAAAATTAATAATAAATAATTTAAATAAAAGGCATTTTAACTCACAATAAATAAACGGAAATCTTGATAGATCTCAGATCACATATTTTAGATATAATAATAAAAACTATACAAATTTAAATATTCGGAACCATTTGTTATCAATTTTATTATATTATAAATTTTTGTATATAATTCAATAATCTACACATGACACATCCATTGGTTTTCAACCATATGCGTTAGAATATATATGAATGTTAGAAATGTCGATTAAATTACGAACTGAACCTGCAGAATCGCGATTACATACATCACTTAAAACAAAATTTACAGAAATCACATAAAAATTCTAAACAAAAATTAATTTAAAACAAACTAATTAGTAAGGAAAGACATGATAATAAGAAAGTAGCGAGTAGAATTGCCGAGTTTCACTACTGTACCAGTTATATATTAGTATAACATTCCGGCGTCTCGTCATGTGATCACGGAATCATACTTCAATAATTTAAACATTTTAATAAAAAATAAAATTGTTGTTTTCATAAATAATGAAATAATCAAGTTAATTACTTGATTGACTGATAATATTTAATTTAAAATTATACTTCTCTCTAGATAATAAAAGGTAATTTTTGATGAATGCGTTCATTATATTACTATTCTCTCACGACAATTTTTATCATCACAAATCGCTAATTCATAATTTTGTCGGTATACTTATTCAACTCATTGGGTTAGTTTTTACCTAGTAAATATTAAATTATTTATTGTTAGCAATAATCAGTAAAGGTATGTTGTAGAGTGTAGACCATTTTGTGTGTGGTATTCCAGTTACGACAAAATAACATATTAAAACCAGTGGTTGACCATGAGGAGTCACACTATTTTTCCCATAAAAATAATACAAAAACTATTTGTCATTGTTCAAGTAAAATAAAATATGGCAACTCTATAAGAAAAATTATTCTATACGTATTCATTTGAAAAATGTAGTACCTAATAGCTAATACCAAAGGATAATGCTCTAAAAAATAATTATAGATATACATTCAATATGGCTAGATCTAGGAAAGTTTGGCCATTTGAGGTGATAGAAATATTGGAAATAGTACGAAACAAGAATATTGTTAAATGGATGACGTAGAGGCATACAATTACACAAGATAATGTAAAAAATTAGTATAATGATAAGATAAATTAATATATGGAATTTGACTAACATAAAATTTATAGGTATTTTAATATATTATGAAATAAGTAGAGGGCAATAATAAGATAGATTAACGTATATATGTCGTAGGCATATAGTCAAATCAGACATTTTACTAAATGCCTAGGCATACGTGTCCATCGATACTATTATTTAAAAAATTAAATTATGAATATATGTACAAGTAATTACTAATTAACTATCATTTAACTAAATGTCTAGACGGATCGACGATATAGGTAGTGATATTGCATAAATATTAAATTATTTGACTATATGTCTAGGCATTTAGTAAAATACCTGATTTGACTTTATACCTACGACATATATTATGTATTATAACTTATAATATATTTGTATATATATTATATTTTATATTCTATCTTCTATTTGTATAATAGTA
This sequence comes from Rhopalosiphum maidis, assembly GCF_003676215.2. Lineage (NCBI taxonomy): Eukaryota > Metazoa > Arthropoda > Insecta > Hemiptera > Aphididae > Rhopalosiphum > Rhopalosiphum maidis. Next base: position 26,228,781 of record NC_040879.1, read on the forward strand.
ATTAGTTTATTACTTATTATTATAATTTATTTACGTACCTTATAATAAATATAATATATTTGTCTATATTATAAATAAGAACAAATGTTTTTTTGTGTATCCTTTATAAGCTAATAGCTAAAGACTCATCACTCAAGTCTCAAAATGTACATGACTATTTTTCAATAAAAATATAAATTCATTGAGACTATACAGCTTATTAGCTTACTTTATTATTTTTATTATTAAACATTATAAATTGCTATACTGTGGTTCACAAATAATTTTAGTTATGGTTCATTAAAATTAATTATTTTTTTTTATTTATTTAAATGATTATGTCATTGAATAAAAATTATAATTATATAATTATAATATTAGTACTTAGATATATGGTATCTAACAATTTTTAAAATTAAAAATAAAATACTTATGAACATAATTAAAATGATTACTTTTACGATTTGCTTCTATAATTCTAGATACATTTTTTATGAACATTTATAGACAAAAACCAATCTTAACGATGTTTGATTTATGTCACATATTAAAAAAATTTTGAATCTGTCTTCAGTTTTTGTGTTTACAGCAAAAATATAATATCCAGAATTAAAAGTAAAAATCATAAAAATATAAAATGTTTCATTGTTTTCGTGTTTGTGTTAGTACTTAGTATTAATAGTATTTTGTATTTAAACTAAAACAAAACAAGAAAAAGTATAAAAAAATTTGAAATTGAAATTTCTATTTAAAAAATATACCCTTTTAATTATATTATAATTATTAGATTTTGTTATACGAGTAAGTATATACGAACTTTACTTATAAGGAATAATATTGTAAATAATTTAAAACCTTATTTTTTACTTTATTTGTAAATACAAAATGATTTGTAAATTTTTACGATTTGACGAATTTTGTCAAGATAATAACATTAAAGGCATATATAAAAATATAAATGACTATAGATTTTCAAGTTTTTTTAATTAATGACTAATGAGAAAGTTATTTTTCAAAAATTTAAAAAAAAATTATAATTGAAAATATCTATAAATAACTGGATTAAAAATATTTTATATATATATTTTTTTTTTAGTTATACTAATTGATTTTGTCTAATGATGGTTTTGTAAAAAAAATTTGTTTTTCTTAACTTATTTTTCTAGATAATTATAAAAAGTTTACTTTGTATTTTTTATTTTTTACTTCCAAAGAACCAATTAGATTCTTTTTTTTTTACCAGAAATAAATTACAAAACTGAAAATCTGATAATTTTGCTTCTCTAGAATGTTAAATGTTTGTTTGTAAATCAACAACATATCATTGTAAAACAATACATTCATCGCTTCATCGTATCAGAATCTAAAATTAAGTAACAAATACAAAAACACAATAACAATAATAAAAAAATATTTAATTAAACTAATAAAATTTTAAAATAAATGTAGACTATTAATGTATATTTGAATCAGTAAATATAAAAATCGATTTAAATACTAAAATATAAATTTTTTAGATTGGTAATATATATGATCATATACGGAACGGAAAAATGTAACCAAATAAGAAATCACGAAATATTTTTTAGTATTTAACATATTATTATATATTCACTAAGTCAAGTGCCTTTTGAACACAGCCCATTTTTTTTTTTTTAGTATGAGAATTATGGTGTCTATCAGAAAAATAGATAGATGAAATGAGTACAAACATATAACATAAAATTGAGTAAATGCATTGAGTAATTATAGCAAAAAATAAAAGTCTTTAGGAGCCTAGGAGGGAGAAGGAAAACCCTACTGAGAATGTTTATAAATTACAATTATTACATGTGCTGGCCCAAAACATATAAATTTATTTAGTCAATACCAGATAGTTCTCTATAAGGGTTATATCTTATATAACGAATTAAATACATGTAAATAGAGTTAGAAATGTTTTACTATACAACAATATCAGAATACAACATAATATAATATTTATTAGTGTTGTACACCATTAAGAAAAATTTACAATCTAGATTGAACGTTATGGATAGCAACAAGAACATTTCTATATATTGTAATAACTAAAAACCGAAAAATAATGTTCTCGTTTATTTCAAAACAAATGAGTCAGTGTACGGAAACTACTATTTATAGAGTTGAGTTACACTAAAATTCAATAGTTGAAGAGCAAACTCCCATTTAAAATTACCATAATCTTAGACGTTCGTATCTATATTATGATATCGTCAATCTGGCAATGGAAATTCTTCAATTATTTGGCCAACCATGCGAATCAAAAAAAAATGTATCCCAAGTATAAGCGACGTTACGTCATCAATGAAGTTTTACTCATAATCATTTACGAATCCAAGTACTACCTGAAATATAAATAACTCAAAAATGCTATAAACGTAAAACGAGTAATCATAGAGCAAATGTCACCATACTTAAACGTCCCTGACAAGAGGAGTGAAAAGAAATACAGTGATTAAACAAAAGAATGATGATATAGAATAGGTCAAGGTGGTGGTCGAAGAGCAAAGAGAAATTGGAACATCACATGTAATCAACGGTCCAATCGCAATAGGCAAATATCAAATAAGTATCTCAAAGATTATGAATTATGTATCATATTAACAAAAATATGAATTATTTGTTTAACAATTGTAAAATAGTTATCATTAGTATTATTAATAATTATAGTAATGATAAGTAATAAATTAATCGAATCATCATGCACTAGTTTATTGTATTTTTTTATCGTACACACAGTTAAATACCTATCGGTGTTTGTTCTTCTTCTATTGCATTTATATGATCGTTTTACGAAACGTGTACCTATTTTATCGTAGTACATTACAGTACTTATTACACCTTTTTTTTGTAAATTTAAATAACAAAAAAATAACTTAACTTTTAATTTTTTATTTTATAAATTTGTTAGGTTACTACTTTGTTTATTTTGTATCACCTGACTTCAACAATATAATTTGTTCTAATTTATTGGATAGATGACGCTACTATTATATTCTAATTTTAATATTTTACCTATTTTAACGTCATCATATGTGTAAGAATTGTTTTATACAGATCAACTCACACAATAAAGTTTCAATGATATATCTATTTTCCCACTAATATTTAAAATATAGGCAGAGTCTTTGCCTCTTTGGTACCTACGACAAATAAGTGCTTGCGTATTAATATATTTAAATATTATGTATTTGTATTATATTCATCATTTCATCATGTTTAAGATTAAAAGGACGCCATACCCACATGTGTTGTCTCTATCTTACTAACGTACATCATGACAAATTTTTGTTCAGCAGAATACATTTTGTGATACATAAAAGTGAGTTATGAATATTTTAAAGTTGTATTATTTTACATAGCTATAACTCACTTTAAAATGATAATACCAATAAAAACATAGTCATGTTCTAGATAATATTCTTACTTTTAAATTTGATAATGGGTAAATGTACTCTAATATTAAAGCTAACATACTATTATATTATTGGTACCTAGATTAAAAAAAAGAGAACATTTGTATTCCAACTTACGTATTTTACACATTTTTTTAAAATTACTTCTTACATCACATCACATGTTATTATTATTATTTTGTAGAATTATCAATACTTAGTATTCGTAGTAACTTACTATTTATTTGCATAACAAAATAGGGAAAAAATATTATATTTTTATTAAATTGTTAAACATATTCATACGACGGTATAGGTATTAAATATAAAATATAAATTATTTTAATGGCTCTTTAAAAAAGTGTCTAACACATATTATTCCAGGTGGCTCTAATCGATAATCATTAAAATTATACTACCTAACTACCTTTAAAAAATGTTCATCAATCATTATCATCGTACTTCCTATAAAAGTCCTTGATTCCGCTTAGTGCTTTCTAATTTCTAAGTATAAATATTTGTGGAGTGAAAACTGTATCCGTAATTATAATACATTGTTAATCTATTATTAAATTGCATTGCAAACTTGTATAGAGATCAAGGTACGGAATAATATATAACTTGGTAACACAACAATAGGTTGGTAATAAATTAAATCTCGTGACTAACGTTCGGAACGATCTTTGAAATAAAGACAAAGTTTATCAAGTGTGACCCGAAAGTCCATAATACCTACAACCCGTAAGGAATAAGTACCTATGTACTGTGTGAAATATGATGTTCCTAAAATGGATGCCAACATTACCAACGCGTTTTAACAATGAGCAATCTCTAATGTTTATGTAGTAATAAAAACACTTGTATGAATATAATGTATTTTTAAATCTAAAATGAAATTAATTTAATAACAAGTACGAAAATCTGACTGACGCGAAGGACGAAGGTTGCTTAATGTACTTATTTCATTTCCATGAATTAACTGATCAACATAATCATACTAAATTTACATTTTTATTGGTACTAATGGTACTTAGGAGCAAGAGTTATCTTATATCTGTTTTGTGCGACTATAGTATGCAAATACATTTTACGATATACATAAATACATAATAATATAATCTAGATACATACTTATTTTGTTTTTAGTACATCCGCTGGCATAGGCGTGCGCAGACTTTAATTTCCGGTCCAGCCTGGAAGAATTAATGCCCCAACACTTGAACAGTGCCCCTAATTTTTTTTATTAACATACTGTAATATAATATATTACAACATAATTGTAATAATTGTAAATTTAAAATTGTGTACATGTATATACCTATGCAAATAGAGTCAAGTTGTATGTGCAATGTGCATACGACATTAATGTGCTAGGCATAAGTACTTGTATATTTTTTAAGTTAAAAATAAAATTACATATTATATTAATACATACCAATGCATTTTTTATATCTAATTATAATACATATAAACTTAGTAGGTAATATAAAAATGTGTAATTATGTAATAATTGATAAATTAATTTTCTTATTTCCCATAGGCGATAGGCCATTGTCTATACTATGGAGTATAGACTCTTTAGTACTTCTTCAGTCATAGTATGTACATATTTTGACATTTAATGCACAATTTTTTAGTCAGATAAATAAATAAATAAAAATTATGTGGTTGTACACAAATATTTTTATTTTATTTCACTATTACGACAAATACAATTTTCATGATCTCCACGAATATAATGATAAAGTCAAATATAATATACACAAATTTGAAATTTTACTATGCCCCTAAAAAGATTCCAGTCGAGCCGGGGCTCGTCCGGCTCGCCCCGTGCGCACGCCTATGTCCGCTGGTATAGGTTCAATTTTAATAGGCTTAGTTTTATTATTTATTGATTTACATTTTTTAAGTAGGTTTCTTATAATTTAAACTGCTAAATAAGCAAATCTACTATTATAATATTATGTGGTGAACCTGTAAATGTAATACAAGGCACAGGTCCTGTATGCTGCATACAGTTACAGTATGCATCAGGATCTGTATTCTGCAACAATGTTATTTACGAATTAAATTAAAACTGTATTATACCAATATAGAATGCAAACATTGCAAACTATAAATATATAAAATTATTATTAACTATGATAGTATAAATATACTGCGGAGTGCGGACAAAGATAGAACACTAGATATTATAATTAGATACTCGTCATTTAATCTAGTTGTTTGTCTCGCCGTAAGCCCGTAAATATCGCGATCATAATATATTAACAGTAATAACACTTCTATCTCCTATGCAAATAATGCAGAATATTATAATATATAACTTACTAACTTATACTGTGTCCAATTAGGAGTTCATGTGAGTGAGCAGTCCGCTTTATAATATTTTATTTTATTAAGTTATTTATACATATAGTTACCAATACCGTGGCTATGTATCATGAAATATGGTCTATAATTCTATATGACTATATACTATGGGAAAAATAGGTAAATTAGACGCTTAGTTCACGTTGGCCGATTTTTCTCTTTTAAATTGATAATGTACTTTTTTTAGATGTTGATATTTTGTATTCTTGTTATATGTAGTAACCATTGATTTTATAAATACTATACTATAGTAACTTAGCAGAACGAACTATTGTATTATTGCGATTTACGAATACAAAAAATACTTATTTATAATCAATGCTTATAATCTGTTATAGTACCTACTGCCGTAACATGTAATGTAATCGTAACCATTGATTATCAACATTTTAATAACGCACACTATCATCGTGTAATAATGCGTATGGAGAATAGAGATGAAAAATGAACGCTTACCAGTGCATCGACCGGTGTGCAATATGTTATATACTCTAAAGTCCCAAATTGTATCCTTTAAGTTCCTTTAATTTAATTCGATGAATAAAAAACTGCGGACTTTATATTGGTTAATCGCAGCTTTTAATTATTGCACAACGGTTAACGGTTAGCGCTCATTTTTTCGTGACAGCGATAGTTGCGGTAAATCTAATTTTATCTTGGAAAATAAAATCACTAATCAAAAGCAAAAATCAGTGAATACCATTATAATTCTGTCCTCCGTCGGAGACGACCCAGCGACGGTCGACGATCAGTAGACACAGTCGACGCTCACTCACCTCACCCACAAGGGCACAAGGCCATAATACAGTACAGTGAGCATACCCAGGTGGCCACCCCACCAACAACTGTTTACTGTTAGCGACGCAACACAATATAATTGAATAACAGAATAACATAGGACGCGGGCAGCTGTTTTCCAAAGGCTGTTTGTTGTAGAACTGCCGTGTGCGCGTGCGCCGTCGGGCCACTCGATAACTTGTACTCTCTCACTCACCGCCTCCCGCGTTCGCGCGCGCACACACACCAACAGACATTGCCATTGTACCGGTGTCGCGTGCGTGCGCGCGCGCGCAAGTGAGACTGCGAGAGAGTGAGTGAGAGAGTGAGTGAGAGAGAGAGACCACAGTGGCGTCGGTATTGTCGGCGAATGATGGCACTGTAGCTGCAGATGGCGGGGCGGTAGTGCGGTACCGCGTTCGAATGATAAAGATTAGAAAGACTCCCGACTGGCTCACTACCAACTTACAACAATAATAATAATACGAAAAAAATAAATATTACGAATAGTACAAAGGAGTCAAGGTCGTCAACTAAACGTACCGCATAATATTATTATTAGATAGCGGCGGCGGCGGCGGCGGCATTCGGCATTTTAGCGACTTGGCGGTCATTTTTATCGCTTTATAGCATCAGTTTATGTATTGGTGTGTGCACGGGAGTGTGTGCGTGTGTGAGTGTGTATTTGCGTTTGTATGTGCGCGCGCGCGAACAGTAAACAAAAACAACTCAATAAATAATAAACGTTCAACGGACAAAGCAAGTGTTTTGACTTTTGACTTTCAAGTGTGTGTTGCGCGCCGAGACGATCTGTGCGCCTTTTTTTCGTTCGACCCCTCTTCGGCGTCCGTGTGGTGCTCTAATTGAACGGCGAATACCTAGGTTTTAATACCAATTTTTGTTAACGAACGTCGGTGAACTACGTCTGACCGTAGGCGTATTGTTGTTTTTTCCTGATTGGAAATCATCATTCGTTAATAGCAGTCGGAAGGTCGGTGTCGGCGACAGCTGCGTACCGTCTGGTTCCTGGACAGGGACCCTGTCCGTCCGTATTGGGCTCTTGTGCGGTTGACGTGAAAATGGAACGGTCGACGACATACCCGAATTTCTGTATTTGCTGTACACAACAAAAACGGTGCCGCCTGTACAATCGGCGGATATAAACGGTATTGACATTGTACTTTTGTTGTATCCACCATGAAACTGTTGGAGAGCTCGCAATTAATCGAACTGTCGAGAGCACTTTGTGTAGACCGAGGAGATGTTAAAGTCGTTGCCAGGTAATATTGCTATTATCTTCACTCATCATACAAATGTACATGTTGATCATAATCTCTTTTTTATATAGGATTGAAAGCTATTCATGCAAAATGGTAGGTGATGAAAAACACAAGTATAAAAAGTTTTACTCTCAGAGTGGCACACAGCCAGGCGACCTCGAAGCACTGGGCTGTTCACCAAACAGTGATCCACGATACGGAAGAAGGTATTAAAAACAAATAGTCCACTTATAATTTTATACACGTACCTATAAAAGCAAAATTTTATGTTACCCAACCTATATTATGGTATTAATACATGAATCTAACATACTACATTTTTTTCTCATTAGACTCTTGCTAAAATAATGATACAAACGACGTTTATGAATAAAGCAATACAATTGTACATATTTTAGGAAATATGTATAAATCTATAAATCAATCAAATTAGTTCAGTGATTTTGCTAATTAAATATTAGCAAAATGTATACCTTAATATTCTTTTGTGTATTCACATAAAATTATTTTTCATACTAAACATATTCCTAAAATGTATACTAAAAAAAAAAAAAAAAAGAATTGTAGATATCACTATTGATTATAGAGTATAATTTATTCTATAATCAATGGCATCATTTTTGATTTAATTATCTTATAAGAAAAATATATTCTTTATTATGAGTTGCTGTTGAGAACATTTTAAATGCTGAAACATTTTACAAGGTATAAAATAGAAATAATTAATGTCATAACTTAAGTAATAAAAAAAATTTGACTTACATTATTTATCCATTATATTGTATTCTATCATTTTAGTTGGTACCTTTTAATTTATTTAAAAAATAATATATTAATCTTATCAAATTTAATGTATTTTTACAGTCTTAGTGTATCGGGAGATGAAGAAGTCCTGTTATGTGATACAATATCACGCAAATCTTTATTTTACTTGATTGCTACACTGAACGCAACATTTGCACCTGATTACGATTTCACAGATGCAAAATCGTCAGAATTTAGTAGAGAACGCAGTTTGCAGGTTAATAATTACTAATAAATATTATAATTGTTACGTTATCAGAAGAACTAACGATAAAAAGAAACTGTAAATGTAAGAAATATTACTAGTATTCTAAAATTCAAAGTGTTAAGTATATTACTCACTAATTAATTTTTATACTCTATCATGAAAATAGTTATAGTTACTTGATTGTTATAAATTTTTTTGCCTTGCTTTTATGGTTTTAACAATGCATTATTTATTACTTTGGGAGTTAAAATTATTTATTTTTTCTTATACTTTAACTTTTATTAATTTTTTAAAGTCATAAATACTTAGTATCAAATCTAAATTACTGAATGTTGCCAATTTTGCTATCAAATTAACTTAAAACTATAATATAAGTGTTTTAAGGATATAAAAACATTTCTAGATTAAGTTTCTGGAATTAATAAGCATTTATTGCTCTTAATTTTGTAGAGAAAATTACTTTTAAGTACCCCAAACATAAATAACCAAATTTCCCGAAAAATCATTATTTTCTAACTTGATGAATTTTGAATATCCAACCATTATTTATATATACATATATATTTAAAAGCGTAGATATACATATATATTATATTTATATATTTAATTCAAATTAAATGATATTTTTAAATATAAATAGATTTAAGCTAATTAATTATTATAATCAAAAATTAAATTTTAAAACAGTGTAATTGTTATTATTTTTTTAGTGGGTTATGAGAGATGTGGATAATAATTTATCAGCAGTTATTGTAGAACCTACCACAGCAACATCATGTGTTGCATCTAATCAAACTATTATGAATCACCTACAAAGTAATACAGCTCCCAAAAATTACTCACAGTTACGTGATAAACTCTGGGAAGTAATTGACAAAGAAATTGGCATGTCTCAATGTGACATTTACAGGTAATATTACACCTATACCTTACTAAAACTACAAAAATTGTAAAATTGTATGTATCGACACATTTTATATTTATTATGTGTCACTTGCAGCTATACGCCTGACATGCGATCAGATCCATTTAGCGAAGATGGGTGCCTGTGGTCGTTCAACTATTTCTTTTACAACAAAAAACTAAAAAGAATTTTATTTTTTACTTGCCGTCGCATTATTAGGCGAGTTTCACAAATCCATTGTTATAATTTAAACTGAGAAGTTTTAAGATTTGCATATATTTTTCTTGTTATTTATTTTTATTTTGGGTTTAAAAATATTATATGACTAAAATTACTAAAAAACCTTACGCTTATTATATTTTCTCATTGAATTTATTACTTCTCAGATTTAATTGTATTTATATGTGTTAGTATATAAAATTTAACCTTTTATGTTGAATTAACTTTTTTTTTATTTGTTGTACTTTAGTTCTTCCTATCCCATGGATTTTGATGGATCAATAGGAACTGGATCAGATTCTATGTTCTTGTCTGATTATTATGATGATGGAGGTGCTGATAGCAATAGTAGGCATCACAGAGAAAGAAGTCCTTTAAATAATAGTCGTCGTCGAGGTGGAAATAGTAATTTCTAAATGACAAATTAAAAAAGGAAAAATAGTCTAAATATATTTTAACTTGCTGTCTCTCTTTTCTTTTTTTATGCTTTTAACTATAATATAAATTATACATCAGCCAATAACTATTATTATTCAAAAAATAATCATATATAGATTTATAATATATATACATAGATATTGTGTTATTTTACACATTTGCACATTTTTAATTGTTATTATGTATGAGTATAATTATATTAGGATTGTAAATTGTTTGACAAATTTTTGGTAAAACTAAGATATAGTGTGGTGGATCTCAGTTATTGCATATTTAAATAGTCATGATTGATATTTATTGTCGCTAAAACTTTGTTGATATTTATTTATATTTAAATATATTAACCAACAATTTTACTAAAAATAATTTAAGTACAACATTATTATCAAATTAAAAGTTTATGAAATTGAATTTCCAAAAAAATAATTTAAGTATATTTTATTTATAAATTAAATTGTTTAAATATTAATATTATTTATTACAATAACAAAGTATTATTATTATACATTATTAGAAAGTATTAAAGAACGCTGATCTTTACCTTGAAACTGTTTTATTTTTTGTATTGGTTAGATGAATTTTTGATGAACAAATGATTTATTGTATTCTAAATGTAATAGATATTATTTAAAAAAAAATATATTGTCCAAAGATAAATATTATAAATATTTTTGTTTTTATGAATTTAATGTACCTGTTTATATTTAATTATATATATAACTTTTCCATTACAATTAAGTCTACAATCTTTAAATTTTAAATATTATCTTGATAGAATTAATTTTAAAGTTTATGTAATACTTGAGTTGAAAATTTAAAATTGATTAACCAGTGGAAATTTTGTTCTTTACAAATATATTCTACTAAAGCCTTGATTTTAAGATAAAAACTGCCATTCATGGTTTTATTATTTTATTTTGTTATTTATTAATTTATTGCAAAAGATTAAAAGTAACATAATACAGTGAGTTCCGTTTAATGTGATCACATTAGTTCAGATAATTTTGATTCTATTAACCGGTTGATCCCATAAAATATTTTTTTATTGATTAGTTTATATTTACATGTATGTTGAAAATTAGATTAAAATAAAGTGAAGAAACTATCTATTTTTTGATTGCACTTGAAAATTTACTAATTTCATTTTCATATTAGCCTGAAATTAAAATCCATATTTAGTTAATATAATATATACATGATTTTTAATTATTTAAAAATAAATAAATAATGTTGTATGTACATAATGTACCTATAACTTTTAGAACAACTGAAAAGTATCGTTTTCGACATTTTTGAATAGCTCCTTTTAACTTTTCAAAACAATTCCTGTTTCTTTTTTGTGAAAGTTTGAAATACCATTAAAAAGATAAGAATTTTCTTAAAAATGATTCAATTATCTGGTACTTGGTGATTTTAATGAAAGGTTAATTTAACATTAGTAACATAAGAACTGGTTAGGGATTATCAATTTTGATTCCAATAAACTGTTTATTCTATAAACATTAAACTAGTGATCACATTAAATGTAACTCACTGTATAAACCAATAATTATTGCATAACTTAAAGTTAATACTACTAAAACATAGTAATAATTAATTAATAAAAGAATTAAGTACTAACTAAAATTATACTCTGGTCCACGAGAAATCAGTACCGCATTTCGACCAAAACTCGTCTGATTCTGTGCATCCCCCACTCATTTACTTACCAACAGCGACGCTGTCGTCCATTTTACATGCGCGTGAAAGTACTGATCTCTCGTAGGCCGGAGTATAGAAGTATGTACATTTTTTAAATTGGTTTTACCTATTATAAAATATTTATTATGATTTTCATTTTATTATTTTATTTAGTATCTTATTCATACTATTTGAAAGTAATTAAAATAAAAAGAACTACCAAATAAATGTTCAAATATTTGTAGTGTGAAAAATTATACAGTTTAAAGTTTAAACATTCATTATCCTTACCAAGTTATTTAAGAAAATTAAAATAAAAAAAAATCATTCTCTTATCTATAAACAGTAATTTCCTAAATGTTCAATAATATATTACTTAACATTATGTTCAATGTAGTATATTTATTTATTTAAATATATAGTAAACATTGTATTTCTTATAAAAATTAGTTAGAAACATATTTGCAGAAAATTATAATTTATTTTTAAAATCCTACAACACATTGTGCTGTTTAAGTTGTCATAATTTCAATGTATATTAGATAAAAACTTAAACAGTAATACATTTTAAGTTATTAATTGTTGAATCATAATCAATTTGTAATTAATAACTATTAGAATACTGTATTATTAATAACTAATTATTATTGGACGTGGCTGATGATGTGTTAATAACTTATTGTTTTATGCTACAATTAATAAAATGTACAATTCTAATCAGTTTTAATATTATATTTTGTGGGACTGTAATACTGTATAGAAAATTGTCATCAAATTTATAAATTTTGTTCCAATAACTATTCAGGTGAAGATGCCATTTCTTAATCATTACTAATCTAGTTAGTAATTCTAAATAAAATAATTTTAAATTTACGGTTAAGAAGTATTACAACTTACAAGTTAATTACTAGTGCTAAGTTACTATAATTATCACATTTCTATTCTAAAGATATATATGGTCATTGGCCAGGCATCAGTTAAACATAAAAAAAATTAACTCATTAGTAATTTTATAATTTTTCATTATATTACCTGTCCAATAAGATAAATTCTTTACATTATTTATAATAAGTAAATGTGTAATATATTGTTTATAATGAAAAAAAAAAAGAGCATTGCTATTGTTTCATTTTTATATAAGTAGGAATAAAAATCACCATGCCAGTTGTTTATATAGTATAATTAAATATTAATTATCATACTTCTTCATTACCTACCTAATTATATAATATTATTATGTATAAGGTAATGTATTACCTTGTTAGTTGTTATAAATTTACTATACCGATAATTGTCAACTGAATTTATACTGATTTAATGCTTACATAAGAGATTCCTTATTAAGGAATAGGCAAAGATCTCAATATAAGTTAGCGATAGCCACTGATTGTGTGGAACCTAACTACCTAATCTATGAGTAGTATGACCAAATATTAGAATTTAAAAGTAATTTATATTATATTTGAATAAAAATTAATAATTATTACAATAAACATTATTGATGTTAATAAACATTTTTCTATGCTAAGGGTAATATATAATACATAAAATATAAAAAGTATGAAGATATAAACATAAATTGTAGATACATACATTAAAAAGGCAATTAATATAAGAATAAGAATATCCTAGTTTCATTACACACGAATTATACGGATCGCATAGCTAAATAGTGTTTAACGCAAAATTTTTCACGGCTCAAAAACGGCTTAAATGCCCAAAATTTGGCATCAGTTATCAATTCAAACTGTAGTCGATAGATGTTAGCATTAGGTTCCCAAGCATAGACAGATATAACTCGTACAAGTAACAAAAACGTATCCCGCTCTGGCAAATTTGTGCAGCATCTTGATTAACATGGTGCTCGAATGTTTTGTATTTTAAAAAAAAAAATCATCATTAATTTGAAGAAAAATTTTATTTTATTTTGTACATTTAGTTTAAAGCTATTAAGGTTATATTTTAAAGGTGGTAATATTGATCTTATTATAATTAATATTTGTTTCCATCACCTATATGATTTTTTATTATGAAAGAAATTATTTCTTTAAACTTTATAGAAATAATAAAAATTTAATGGAAAATTTACTATTTTTTTTTTTAAGAATTGTCCCGAATATAAATATATACATAAATAAACCTGAATATAATGAATTTACTTTATTAGATCAAAATCATACCCGTTTTTCATTGATTTAATATGTGTTTTTCAATTAAATTATATTTTTTTCTAAGTGTAGGCAGCTAGACCTAGTGGGCTTTTACCTTCCCGGGGCTCAGACCCCCGGAATCTGGCCAAGTATCTAAAAAAAAAGGTCCTCCTTTAGTAGCTGCACTAAAACCTTGAGACCCTTAAGTTCGATGCACTGGCTGGTGTACTATTTTTTACTGTTTTCGTTTTACATATAAATTTATATATTTATCAATAGGTACTACATAGTAGGTACGTATTTTATACTTATGGTTTTCTCTATTTTATAAACATTTATAATCATATTATCAAAACAATAGAATAAAATTTTATATATTTATAATTTATGTGTAGGTACTTATTAATAATAAGTACTTATATAAATGCTCAACATTTTTGAGAAACGGTGGCGATGGTAAGTGTATCCCACTTCCTCGTCGAGGAAATTATATGTTCACAAAGTATATCCCCCCTTTGACAAAATCCTAAATACACTACTGCATGGGTTATATTTTTAATAGTTTCCGATAAAAACTAGCCATAAACCAAAATACATTATACACTTATACCAGTATGTATGTAGCAATGTATAATATTAATATACATCATACGAGTAGATGCTAGGTATACGTTATAACGCATGTTAACTAACTAATAACATTTAATATATATATCAGTCCTGATATATAAGTAGGTATTACTTTACTATATATATATTTCTTATAAAATATATAATATCATTAATATCTACTTATATGTTCGTTATATTGGCAATATTATAATTTATAATTTATAAGTTATAAGAATCTTATTATATTATTGCACTTACAATAATAATAATAATAATAATAACTATTACCTAAGTATATTAAATATAGATGTCTAATTTAGTAATTTATAAATTTAATTACACAATGTGTTTATGTAGTATCTTATTTCATATTACAAAAAGTTATCTAAATAATATTATTTTCTTTAGTAATTACACGATGTATAAAACTGTAAAAGAGACGTATGCATTTCAATATTTCATGTACTTGGTATCTAGTATCTATATTCTATATGATGAATATAAATAATACGTATAATGGACTCGAAAAAATAATAGCTCCTATTTATGTGTATATACCTATACTTACTATAAATAATAATCAAAAAATAAATATTATGATAATACATAAAAAATATAACCATAATTTGGCGTGAATTTAAAACCTAATTCGTTAAATGCATTGTCTTATCGATATAGCGTTTAGGCCATGTCCGTTTTTTATCGCCCCCCCCCCCTCGTAAGTATATTCTGGATCCGCGCCTGACATCAATGTTACATGAAAACAAATAACCATAATAATACAATTAATACATGCAAATTCAATGATGTATTTTATTATTTACTATTTAGTAGGCATATACAACGAGAAAAGCGACAAACACACGCATATAGTATATAATTTTGCTATAGTTATGACATTTTAAAATTTAAAATTTATATAATATACCTATGTAAGTACATTCATTAATAAATCATTTAATATAGGTATACGCATATACCAAGTTTTTTTTAAATGTACATAGATACACGATAAATATCTTAAGACTTATTTACCTAATATGTATATATGTCATAATATGTAATATACAGAGTGTATCAAAAGTCTTCATCCGATTACAAATTTATATAGCTCGGCAAACGTTAGCTACTAATAAACGACCCATATACTAATGAAAATATTAGATAACCAAGTTTATTTTAAGTTATCTTTCGATTAGTATATGGGTAATTTATCTGCGGCTAACGATTGCCGAGCTATATAAATTTGTAATTGGATGAAGACTTTTGAAACACCATGTATATACACTAAACTCGCAATACATAACAAAGCTAGATAATGAAGAATATCTCGATACAATGAATGAAACTGTCGTTCCCTTGAAAATCGTATGGTATAACGAATTAGTTTTGGACAAAGCACTTGCGGCATAACGAATTTTTACACTTCTGAAGCTTGCCATTACTATGTTTTTTTTTATCTAGTATCATACGATAATGACGATAATGTTTCAAGTACATTATCGCTATTAAAATAAGATACATGTCGATTAATTTATAGCAATTACCTAATGACTCTATACGGTGTCTGTGTGAGCTGTGACCATCGGAAGGGGCAATGCCAAGATATTTTATGTGAATACTAGCCGAAAAATATGATCAACCCTGACAATATGGAATTATTTAATTAAACAAAACTTAGAGATTTTAAAAAATATAAAAACTTCACCGACTTATTTATACATGTTTATTTTATATGATTTTCTATAATCTTAGTATTAAATGAATAAATGAGTTGAATTATATTTTCTCTTAAATCTTTTTAAAACGAATTTTACCAACTCGAAGAAAAATTAAAACAATGTTCCTCCACAAGCAGTACTTACTGAAATAAAAAAAAAATCTAAAAATGATATTTTCATGATTTATATTTTTTACAAACTATTAATGTAAAAAAATGTTGATGAAATTGGATATTAAAACATAGAATTACAGTTTAGTTATTTAGTTGGAATTCAAATATATTTTCCTGGGGCGGCCTTGACATTTTTACGTGTATTATTATATTTTACTATACCTACGCAACGACATTTTCAAAATATTTGGATTAATTTTAAATAATTTCTTCTATATATATATTATATTATATCATAATACTGTACCTAATGTTAATAGTAAAATAAATTACTATAAAAACAAAAAAAGTAAATTATAAAATAATCTTAACATTCTTAACAATCTTTGTGATAAAATGACATTTTTATTTGATTAAAAATTCCAGGGATTTGTTCTGTTGTATAGTTCAATTTGAATGTAGATATAGGTATTTACCTCGTCTTTCAGTTAATTACAACAGTGATGGTTGTGTTAAATTTGAATTCAGTAATAACTAATAATTATTATTCATTACGATTACATACAAAATTCTTTTTGTTAGCGCTGTGTAAGGACAATAATATGTGGTGGATAATATATTTATATTAATTAATTCGTATATTAGTAAATAATATGTCAATATGTAGTAGGTTATACTATTTTTTTTCCGAATACATTGCAATATTACCTTTATTATACCTTAAAGGCTTAAACCTTTACTTACTATTACGGCGTAGAACTTTATTAATAACCACTAAGTGTAATAGGTAAAAATAAATTTAAATTAAATTAAATAAAAATATAATTCAACCTAAATATTTTGAGAATTTTCTTATTTATAAAAAAAATAATGTAGTGGTGAGTGGTGACACGTTCTAAAAACCTAGTATTAATATTTTTTTTTTGAATTACAACAAAATAACGAAAACTGTTGTTTTTTATTTAATTATCTAATTCAATCGATATTTAAACTTTACATATACCATTTTCATATTTTAAAATTTCCAATTAAATTAATTAAATTAAATTCCAAGTATTTTAACCGAAAAATAAACATTTACATTTTTTGAAAAAAAACTTACATAATTTGAAAATTTAAAATGACTAAAAATATTTATATAGATTATAGATTATAGAGTATAGAAAAATTATAAAATAATAATGTATGGTGAAATATTTCACATGTATTATATTATTATTATTATTATATTTATTACTTTTAAAATTTCATTAACATAATAAAAATTGTTTAAAATAAAATCGTTATCGTAATAAGTAGTTATTTACATAAAATGTCGTTAATATTTGAATTTCAGAAACCTAAAATATAATTGTGTACATATATTTTTTACATTTTCAAATTGCTATACCGATTGTTATGATAAACCTTATACTTAATTTTCATGCTATTCCATTTAAAAATTTAAAAAAATTAAAGCAGATTTACTCTTCTTTAAAGTAATAATAATTAATACTACAATATGGTTTTCCAATTTGAATTTTAAATAAAACATATAGCCATAAAGGTTTAATATATTAAATTGGTTTAATAAAGGTAGATAGGATCAGTTTGTCATTAATGTTTGGTTATAATATAACATATTATTCAGATTACATTTGTAACCACTATTGAAGTAGGTACATTGCAAAATTAATTTTGTTTATAACTTATACCTAATAAATTAAAGAATTTAGTAAAACTGTGACAATAATGGACTTTTGTATAAAAAATAATTTAAGTAGTAAGACCTTGATAAGACTAAGAGTAGGTATATAAGGGTGAAGTATTAATAGGAATACGAAATGTTTAAGGAAAAAAATAGGGATTTTTATACTATTACTGTTTTAATTTATTACATCACATAAGCCATAAAAGCATTACCTACATAATTTGCATTATCAGATTATCCTAATGCTATAATAGTTTCAGTGCTATATATGTATATATGTAACGCAAATATCCGAGTTGTAGTTTTAACTCATTTATATATACGTGTAACTGCGTACAAGACCGGTGAATTGATTTCGGGACAATTTAGATTTTAGATGCATGTATGAGTACTTTTTTTTTTTGTACATCTGTAGAAAATTTAGAAACAAGTATTTATGAAGGACAACATTAAATAACTAAATCTAAAAAGTTTAACCTACTTTTAAATTGTCATGATATAACACAATCCATTAAAATATAATATAACATTAAATTTAATAAAATTTTTAATAAAAAATGTCGGAGAAACTTTTTAGTCAACCTCTCCATAGTATATTCTAGGTAATGCTAATAGGCTGCAGTTAGGGAATCAATTAATACGTCTCCTAAATGAACTCTGGAATCAATTAATACGTAAAGTAAGTTTCGGGAATCAACTCACTCACACTAGTGTAATTTGTATCGAACTGTGGTCTATAGGTAGACACCACTTGTACATATTGGACCCGTCAGCCATAGCGTATACACTCGACTTGAATAAACAGTAAATATTTAAGTCTGGTATTCCGACGTTTAATGTTTAGCCAGTAGCCACGCCTAAAGTGAATTACTGTTCATTAATCATTTTATATTGCAGTGTGTATACAAACAATTAATTGTAGACGTTTTGTTTTTGGTTATTATTAATTTTTTTTTTTTTTTTTGGGAGGGGGCGGAGGGTTACTTTTATTTGTACACCTTGGTAGACGTAGAGGATTTAAAAAAAAATAAGTGTCTAATACTGACTATTGTATCGCATAATAACATAATGTATTCTTTTGTCTTCGTTTACACATAGTAAAATAATATATATATATATAATTATATATACGATTTACTTAATATGTAGTATGCACTTAGATATTTTATGTATTCTATTATATTTATACTCAGATATGTATATATTAGCTTTAATGCATCGTAAATTCATAACTTATAAGTAAATGGCTAGAATTTATATACAACTATACAAGTGTGCAATATAAAATAGTAAAATATGTATAATATTATGTTGAAATATGTAGTAAATTTTCCAATGTTTTCCCAACTATTATTAATATATGCTAATATTAATGAGAGTTATAATCTTGTTAAGCTTTTATTAATATGGCATTTCATTTTGCATTATATCTGTTAAAATATACTGTAAAATACTTTTTTGTATTTTATTAGCATGCAATAGTATACAAGCCTTTATCAACATAAAATATTCAAAAATATTCAAAATAAAAATTGGTCATGTGTGAGGTGATTATTGGACATAACTGACCAAATTTGTAAAAGGAAGCTGCAAAACCAAACATACCGATCTATAAATGCATAATGCGTTGATACACATATATATATAGATATAGATATTTATGTAAAAATGTAAAATGTAAAATGTATTACATGTAAATTTACATGTAATATGTAAACCTTATTCCTAGTTGTAACCATCAACCTACGTATACGTCACGGTCGTTTACAAGTCACACTATTATTATGTGCGATTTCCATTATTTAAGAAATGTAAAATTGATTGCCATCGCAGGATTAATTTTTATTAAACATAGTTCATTATATTTGCAGTATTTTAATTAATAATGACTATTTCAATATAATTATTGTACACGAAACCAAGAAATCATATCGCGAGTTCTATCAATAAAAACGCTGTCATATTTGTTTATATTGCTCTAACCGACGACCGTAGTCTGCGCATAATAGTTATACTGGACCCGCGGCGTCACGGTAACAAAATAATATTATAATAATGATATTGTACGTCATGTATATGTGTGTACACATAATAATAATACCATAATATAGTCGGCGGCTCAGTTCGCGTGGTACTACAGTGCTTGGAGGGGAGGGGGTGTTTGTTTAACAACGATTGCGAGGGTCACCGAAAAAAATGATCTCACACCCACACGCATCGCGGGTGTATAGTTGTGGGTCAGCGGTGCCGAGTGATGGTTTTGGGCGAGTCGGGGCAATATTATTATGCCGGTAGCTGGCCCGATCGCTGTACGAGCAGCGAGTTGGCGCTCTGGCGGAGGTGGCCTGCGCCGACGACGACGAACCTCCGTGGAACACCGCCGCCGCCGCCTTCGTAGGGTGGAACCAAACACGTATATAATAATATATCTCTAAAGCGTTTATATATACGCGAGCTCATGGGCGGCGGCGGCGCACGCACGCACTATAACGGACGAACGAACGCGCTCGTTATACAGCTGCGCGCGTATCCTAGCAGGGATCATCGATTCCGGCGGTGGCGGCGAGCGGAAACGGCACAGCTTCCACAGCAGCCCGGGACGACCGCGACGCGCGCGATACACGCACCCCTCGCCGTATATAATGTACAAAATGCCACTCCGCGCGCCGTTCGCACCCGCCGAAATCCCACCCCGCCGACGGTCGCACCACCGCCGCACGACTCGTCCCTCCCCTCCCCCCCACACTCCCCGCCGACGACACCGCCAACAGCGCCGCCACCGCCAGATCCGCAGCCGCCGCCCGAGTCAATAGCCGCGCTTCTCCGCGCGTCCGGTTCTCCCGGATCCAAATTCTCGCGCGCTCCACAAAACTGGGTTGCCGCGCGCGCCCGACGACTACGCGCGCACCGCGCACACATCACCGCCGCCGCGCCCTCCCGCCGCCGACGTCGCTGCTGCTGCTGTACACCACCCTGTGTGCTGCTGCCTGCTGCTCCTGCTGCTCCTGCCGCTTCCGCGACTACTTACGACGCAACGACGGCGGCGACGACGACCACGACGACGGCGGCGGCAGCGACTACGACACCGACACCGCCACCACTACCGCGGCCGCGCTTCCTCGTCCACATCAACCACCGCGCTCCCGCAACCACCTCGGCAGTGTACCTCGTCGGCGGCAGTAGTATACGCGTCCCCGGACATAACGTCCGTCCGCCGGTTGTGTCCGCTCGCGTCGTTCCCTACATATATTGCCGCGTATAATATATATATATATATATATATATGTATACACCTATATATCGTACACGACGTATGTGGACCGCAAACCCGTAGTGCAGCAGTAGTATAACATATACATAGGATACGGCTAACGAAATTTCACTTATAATATTACATTATATAGGAATACGTATATAGACGTTTGCGCGGGGTGCGTGTAAACACACGGACAACAGTTGTCTATTGCGTGAGACCACAACGATTGTTTTCAACAGACCACGACGTCGGGGTGCAAGTTGATGTGTGTGCAAAAACCGTAAACGGTTTTTCTTATCTTATACGTAATTATTCAATATATATATATATATTATACGTATACAATCCGTTCGTATTACACATCACTGCACGTGCGAGGAATATCCGGCAACGCGTACCATCGACTTTAAATGAGTTACCGTGGGTCGCAACAGCGGCGTAGGAGGGCAATCGTCTCGTGTTCCACAAATACATCGTTCCCCCGGTACACCGGCGGTGGCGGTACGACACCGACGCGAACGGCGGCTTTAGAGGGTGGTAGGTAGTGCGTCTGCATCAGCATCCGCGACGATCTCGTCAGAATCAGCCGATACGACCGCCGCGTTGTATATACGCTGCACACTATTGCTCACGACGCAACGCTTAGTGCTCAATAATATAACTGTAACCAAACCATTTTCAATCTCAAATATAATTTAAATACAAATATATATATATATATATATATTATTATAATATTATACGATCGTCGCGAGCCACACGTATATAATTTATAATATAGGTGTACACCAGTATACATATATATAATATATCACACAAGCCACTGTGCATTTCCAGTGCCTACCGATAATATATTTTAAAATATTTATACGGCGTTCATATTACCGAGCGTTTCGATGGACAACCAAAACAACAGCACCACCACCACTTTCCTGCCACCTCCCATCGACGGCGAGGCGTCGGCGCCGCTCGCGCAACCCGACGACGATTTCGTGGTGCCCCTATCAGCGGCCGGTACCCCCAATACGCCGGCCGACGACGGCGGCACCGGATCTACCGTGTCGCCCGTGACTCCTGTCCACCTCAACCGTCAACCGCACGGCGCGATGATGATGGACGACGATCAGGCGGCCACCGGCGCCGCCGATAGCGGTGCGACGGACGACAGCTCCGTTCTGTTGCCGCCGCCCGACGAGACGGACAACGAAGAAAAACCGAACAAAGACAATGCGGACGATGAAGACAACGGCGGCGACAACAACGACAACAGGACCGGCGAAGACGACGACCAGGTGCCCGTTTTGGCCATGTCAGGCATTCTACCGGCCACGGCTAGTGGCGGTGGCTCGATTTCCGACTCGAAGAAAAACGCCGGCGGACCGAACGACTCGCTGACCGGTGGAGGAACCGGGACCGGAAACGGAGAAAATAAGTCCAAAGAGAAGTGAGCGCATATTTTATAATATATTATTATTTATATACACATATAATATATGTATATGTTTATAATCGTAAATCGAATGTAATGTCTTGATAAAATATTACGATTGAAATGAATTGCTGACGCAGTGAAACTAGTAATATTATCTGTTTATTGTCGTGGAAATTCGGTAGATCGAATTCTGTAGTCTGCCCTCCTATTCGTATTATCTCTATCCCCTTGCAGTTTTTTTAGGGGTTCATGCATTCAAGGGAATCGTTATTGGTTTTGATCAACCAGTAAAAACGATCGTATACAACGGTCCTTACATCCTTCGTGGTGGCTGTTTTCGGGGTGCTTATGCGCGCGCGTCGTGGTTGATGGGGAGTGGTATACATGATGCGAGAGTGCCAACGAAGTTTTCCCTTAATCCGGACTTGGCGTTTCATTAATAAAAATAGTAATAAATCATTTTTTCTATAAAACCACTCATTCATAATACGATATCATAAACGCAGTAGTATGAAATATATATTGTAACTTACAAACACTCGTCCGAATGACGAGATACTTTAATTAAAAATTTTATTTTTATTATAATACGAATAAAACAAGTATACATAATATATATATATATACATATATACTACTATAGGTATATATAAATTGTTGAGACGGGTACTATAATTATTATAATAGTGGTGGAGGTAGAGGTGGAAGTGTCGGCGGCGGATGTTGTTGTTACACTTATTTTATATAATATATATGTATACATAGGTAGGCGTGTGGTGACGCGATGATCATCTGTGGTAGCGGTGGCAATATTATTGTGTAGTCAGCGAGTCTGTTGCTAGAGTTGTCTGTTGTCTATCCAACGTCGGTCTTTGAATACATAATATACAATTGACTTAGCTCGGTACGCGTATACGTATAGGTATTCAGTGTAAGGTGCGCTTCAATAGAGTAGAAACAATTGAGTATTAATTTTTGAATACTTTAGTTCGAGATTTTATTTTAAATATAGGACTTTTTTTTTGACAACATACGTTTTTTTTTTTTGTAAGTACCTATTAAAATGTTTAACAGTTCAACAATTAGTTTAGTTAATTATACTCTCCGACCATGCGGTGCGAGTACGTAATATAGGATATTATAAAAATATATCGTTTCATTATAATCACTCATAATAACTATATATATACATATATATATATAAAACCAAACGATTTCTAAAAGCACTCTAACGTACATTTTCCGAGTATCATTCGCACGTGTGTGCCGACTAAAGAAAACCGTGTTGGAAAATATATAAATATAATGGCGAAATCTAAATCTTCGGGAAGCGGAAATCATCTCAAGTAAGTTTCACGCAATACAATACATTATTTAATAAACCTAACACACTTTATACCAAGATGTCTTATGCACAGTAACAATAATCATATACATTTAAATTAGATCTCAGTATGTGTACGTGGTATCTAAATAATACCTACGGCGTTATTCGTAAAATCATTAACAGATAAACTAATGCATTTAATATTTAATATACATTGTACGAAAATCATGATTGTGTGTACGTAAATTTAGGGTGGGCTTTACACACACACACACACATATACGAATAGGGTGGATAATCGTAGTAGGTAGGTAGTACGTTTATCCAGGTGGTAGTGGTCCTATACGCGCGGCTTATTAGAATATGCATATTATCTGGTATGATATGGTATGGTATATATGTACGACGGACGCTTTCAAAACAATTTTTAAGCTCGAGAAATTTAATACTCGCGCGCGCGCGTATATAATATATTATAACGTATAAAAAACAATAATAATATTATAATATCATGTACTGTACAGACCGTTGCACATCTTCGTCCTACGGCAGCGACGACGACGTGTGTATTTTATACGCGTGAGAACTACGTCGTCGGCAGTAACATTGTAAACTAATAGCGTTATATATAGTTATAATAATAATAATAACAATAATAATATTATTATTTTTATTATTATTATTATTAATATCATCATACCGTTTAATTGTATATAATATAATAAAACATATACACGCATAAGCCGTATTTATATGCGACCCGCCGTAACAAATACCCGTACCGGGAGCTCGATGAGGGATCGCGCGTACTGTGTACACATTTGTGTGTAATACGATGTGTACGTGTGAGAGCATTAATTGGTGTCAATTTGTAGTGTGTGCGTGTGTGTACTTGTATTATATACAAATGTATATGTAGGTATACCTCCCATCGTATCTACTGTATTATATATGTGTGTGTGTGTGAGTAATATGTATATATTACACGCATTGCTTCCGCAGCTAAAAGTTTGCCGTTACCGCCGATGTATAAATAATAATAGTAATATACAACGAGGCCGTATTAATTTGCGATCGCCGCAGTTCGTTACGTATAAGCGAATACGCGCGGTGAAACAAAATATTTCGTTTTTAATTAATTATAATGATTATTATTGTCAAAAGCCATTACTATTTGTATATTCCCGTGTGTTGTTACTTGCACCGTTGTCTCCCGCCGTTCGCGATGAATGGCGGACGCTGTAAACGTTAGCTTGCGGTTATACCCGCTATGAGGTATTACCTATCTATATAGTACACCAAATATGAAATAATAAATATACATAATATTTTATTATGCTCTGTGGCTGCTGTCTATGAAAACGCGCTATTACAATAATAACGTCCATATATTTTTGAGTTAAAATCACATAATAAATTACGTGTACTTAATTATATTAAATATTATTACTGAATTCGAATATTATTATCGACCTGTTAGCATCACATTACATTTTTTATGATTTATAACACTATATATTATATACAATACATTTACGTAATTTACGCCTTTACGGTGTAGTTGTGTACATATTCCTGTACAAAATATTAGACATCCGTGTGACATCCTAATGGTATATTATTCCAGTGGTTGCACTAAAATATAACCACTGATAGATGTTTATCCGTTCGTATAACGATTAATAAGCTTCGAGTACCGGATCTTCTCTGAAATATAATACCACTTTCGAAATCGATTCAGCGATATTAAATTTGGTTTTCAAAATTCCAATATGATGGATGTCCTCTATTCGAATTACTTATAAAGTCACAAAATTGTGTTTCATAGTATTTGTGCGACAATATAAACAACCGTCATAGACGCATAAATGAAAATCATATCTATTATACTTATATTAAGTATATACTATATATAGGTACTTTTTTACTTATTTAATATATGTATAATATTGAATAGGTATATACTTCCGAAATACAATGTGCTACGAAGGCTATTGAACTTGCAATCAATCAATCAATCAATCCAATATTATTAATGATAGTTGCAGCCCTTTATACACTTGTTGGGTATAGAATCGTCATATACCTATGTACCTATACACTAACAACCATAATACACTTAATCAGACACAGAACGATTGTATATTTTCAAAATTATTAAAAAAGTAAACGGTTTGTCATATAAAAGAATGCAAGAAAAGGTTTTAATAATGTAATTATATAATAGTCAGTTACTTTTACACCACTTTTAGCTCTAACACATAATTTATGACATAAATTATACTCGTGCTTCATACAAAATTAATAATTGAAAAAAAATTATATTTATTTCCCATAATATACTTTATCGTTGTATAAAGCACCTATTAACCGTTATATTAAATAAGTGTTTATATAATTATTCAAGACTTGGGTATTTATATGGTAGTGGAATCGTTAGAATCTGTAGTAGTTAATGGGATTAAATAATTAACGTAGATACCTATCACACGCTTTCTCGAGTAAACGTAAATCGAAAAAGGTAATTAAATAAATTGCTCCCCTCTTTATAAGTATAATTTTAAAAAATAATTAAAGAAATCATACAGATCTCCAATTAAGCGCTTTAAGATATAATCATATTCGTGATCATTTAAGTACTCGCAGTATTAACAGCATAATATAGTTATGACGTGTTTAATTGACAAATTACAATTAATAAAAATAACAAGAATATAGAATGCATTTAATCATAATAAATCATTACACTCATACACTCACAACCCTCATTCTCAAATAATCTCAATTAACTTTAAACGCTTATATAAAGTTAGAAATGGAAATGTTCTTTGTTCAATATTTTGTTAAACATCAAAATATTTTGTTTCAGAATGTGAAGTTTATTATAAACTTAAAGTTAATTAAAAATTAAGATTTAATGAAATTTAAAACATAACCTGAATAATCACTATGATAAATATATATATATATATATATAATATAGATTATTTTTAAAACTGCAGTTTTATAACTCTCGAGTCTCAAAAACACAAACATCGAAGAAAAGATATGATGAGATATATTTAATTACTATATTATTTATACTTATTTTTAATATTCCATAGTTGAGTGTAACATATATCTGCTCAACAAATATATTACACTATTAAAAAAAGTATATTTGAGAATAAATGAACGATTTGAATGTTTTCAGAGGATGAGCTTTCAATAATTCTATCATATTGTATATACCTACCTAATATCTATATATACGAAAAACTTAATACTTTGCATGAAAAATGCTTATACAATATGTGCGGTAAGTCGTGTCGTTATGTGAATTTAATCGATCGATCGTCAATGCCGCCGCCGACGCCACCATCGCCACTCCCTCTAAAATATTATGTGATGTTAACGACCTGTGTTATTATTGCTACTTGCGTGGTAACGGGAACGATCGAGGATATCCTCTCGCGGTCTTTTTTCTAATTTGTTTTTTTATTTTTTATATAAAACACGTCGGCGTTTCTTCGATAATAGGTTTTAATAATAATAATAAAAAAAAAAAAATACAAGAGCGTATCGCGCCGATTTCTCTAGGATATTACGCGATGACAGTCAAGTGATCGCAGTTATAGTGGTAGTGACTGGTAGTGGCGTGGTGGTGGATGGCGATCTCGATAATCGCGCATGCATAACCGACAGACAAGAGGATAGGAAGGAACGAAAGGACTCGAGTACGCAGCAAGAAAAAAAATTATGGTTAACAATTGAAAAAAAAATCCATCAATGTGTATTTTTTTATGTATACCTACCTTCGACCATATTTTACGTACTGTTCACACTGAACAATGTGCCACCGCCAATCGACGATGAGTTGCCGAAAATACGACTAAAACGAATCACACGTAGAATATCCACATAATGCATATACGTAGGTAACTATAAAAGTATATGAACAACAAACAATAATATAATAGCTACTAAAAACACAGAAATAATTCTATAATACGAATAAAAGTTAAAACGCCTAATGAAGGAGAAAGCGTAAAAAATCGTACCATGACGATGTATCTAGTTGACACAATTGTTAAAATAAATTTATTAATATTTTTAATCAATATTCCACTAAAATATATAACAACAATGACAGTTAATTAAAAACTATGGTTTAAAAAATCATTTTTTTTTCAAAATTAATAATTCATAACCTTACATAATAATAAAGGTTTCAATAATGCATGTTCTAATGTAAACATCTATATATACTTCAATCGTATAAGTGACTGGTGTATTAAAATATTTTATTCATATTTTGTATTCGACATTTTTAACCCAAAGGTCTAATAACCATATTATACGTTATGCGTTATGAATACAAAAATGAATATGCTGAATTTAATACCTAATTGATTGTGGAAATGAGGCCAAAAGAAAATTAAAAAAAAC
The DNA here is from genome assembly GCF_003676215.2 of Rhopalosiphum maidis. Taxonomy (NCBI): domain Eukaryota; kingdom Metazoa; phylum Arthropoda; class Insecta; order Hemiptera; family Aphididae; genus Rhopalosiphum; species Rhopalosiphum maidis. The sequence continues at coordinate 26,257,588 of NC_040879.1, forward strand.
TACGCAATATTTTTGCTATGCATCTTCAATATAATACAAAAACTGTATAATGACACAAATTGTATTTTTTTTTATTTTCAAACTAAATTATATATATATATACCTATATTAAAAATATATATACCTACTAAAATATATTTGCAATGTTGATTAAATCATCAAACAAATATAGGTTTATCTGCAGGGAGTATCTCGTATCTGAAAATAATATTTATAACATAATAATGGTTGATTTAGGAATACATACATAGGACGTAGTATTGTGTTTTTGTCAGAAACCCTTTTCCCGCTCTCTCTCTTTTATTATTGTTATTTTTTTTTTTTTTTTTTGATAACAAACAAAAATAAGGAAAAACTCTCTTGGTACCTAATGGATTAGTTTTGGTGTGATGAATTGCAATATATTAATCATATTTTATATATATAAAAACATTAAAAACTTTTTTCTTGCTTTAATTCGCAAAAAATCTTTAATTACACGTTGAAAGAGTTTAATGAATAATGATGATGTTTTATCGTCCTCAATAGCCAACAATAATGGTAGAGAATCTTCTGAATTCAATCTTTCTTTCGAGTTTCGATTATATAGACATACGAAGTACACTCTAATAAATATTTTTATCTTATAAAGATTCTTTACATATTTTATAATTTATTAATTTAATTTTGACGTGAATTCATATAAAACGCTATCGCATATTCCATTTCAGAACAAATACATCTTGCAAATAAAATTTAGGGTATGCAGATAATTCAATAAATTTAAAACGAAAAAAAACTCTTAGGATTTTGAATAATAAAAGTTTTAAAATCACGATTGTGGTCCAGGAGACTTATAATTTATAATTCTAACGTAAGGGCATTTATTATTTTATTTGAGGACGTGCGTAACTATAGAGACTTGATAAATATATTTATCGTATACCTCTACCAATTCCTCTAGCAAGAGTAGAAGAAAATCGTTTTATTCGACCTTGTTTATTCAGCACCGTAACAATAAACTGTTGTTGCGCTTGCCGCCCTTGGCTACTATACCTATATACATAACTTTACTGTGATATACTGGCGTCCCTAAACTTAAAATATTAATTCAATTTATATTCGCCATGAATTATGAGAAAAATGTAACGCCCTTAGTTAAAACGTGCGCTTTTGCCATTGTCCACTTGGCTAGACCAATACAATAATATATATATATATACAAATTTTATGACAACGTATAATATTCGTACTACGATATAATACATTTTCTTTTTTTTGCCAACAATAATTATTGAGTTCATTATGCAAGTGGTTTTGTCATATAGATACTAGTAGTAAAAGATGATATACACAAAACTGATATTAGTTATCATGCATTATGCATTTATACATAATATTATATATCTATTATACCTATACCTATAAAATATACATTTTTACGTAGGTATGATAAATGTGTATAAACAAAAATAGAAATAAAATCTTAGCATCATACACCGGAGGTTTTAATAAAAATATTATTGTAAAAATAATTAATTATTTTTATACAAGTTTTTACTAGACAGTTAACACTAAATTAAAACAACTTTAATTTTTTAATATTTTTTATTCCTAAAAATGTTTTAAAAAGTTTAAAAATGTAAAATTAAAGTTTAATTTACATGCGTAAATGAAAGAATCAAACTGTGTGAGTAAAAATTAATACATTATGACTTAAAACACATTAAATAAATTTATTTTGTATTCAAATATGCACATAATAGAATTACAAAGAATATATTATTTTAACAATAGTTAAAACTATTGTGTAATTTATACATGGTTTAAAAATATGAGAATTCTGTTGTACTTTATGTATTTTATGCATAAATTAAACGCGAAATTTTGACATAACATTATATGTAGAATTATGTTTTCAAAAAGCTAAATCAATAGCACACATACACACTCATACATATTTATAAGCAATTGCAATGGCGTAACAAGGGTATGACGAACTGTGCCTACGCCAAGAGCTCAAATTTGTGCTTCAAAATTGGTATTTCATTTTATTCTACTTTCAAAACGACATTTCTTCATTATACATTTTGTGTATCTTGTAGCCTTAAAGCAAGAAAAGAAAATTATTAAAGTTTGAAATTTATATTGTAATAATATATAACTGATAATTTATATAATGTTGCATTAATTATATACATAAAAAATAATTGTTGAAAAAATATAATTTTTTCAATTTTTTAATTGCTAAAAAGTCGCTTTTTCGTAGGTTTGCTAGGGGTACTAACGAGTCTTCCTACGCCACTGAGCAACTGTAATAATACTAATGCGTTGTCAATTTTTATGTGTAGATCACGCTATACAACTGGTAGCGGTACAGGAGCCGGTACAGATGTGGAAGATTCCGGAACAAACAGTCCGCAGGCAGCTTTGGGATGTGGAACTACGTTTGAATACGTAGTACTAGTAACGGCGTGCTCAATTTTGCTATTAGCTGTCACTGGCACTACCGTTTACTGGACCATGGCCTATCGAGGCGGATACGACCCCAACTGGTTTCCCTGGCCACCGCAGACCCCGAAGCAAATGTTATCCGTAGGCGTGTTTACTTATAAGCACCCGCAAAACTTCACTGCCAGTGGCAGCGATATTAGTACGACAACAATTGCAACAACGACCACGACGGAACAACAACAATCTTCGCAGTTAAACATATCGTCTTTAAACATTTTGATCGAAGATCGACGGTTCAACTTGCATCCAACCCTGATGACGGTCGGTTTCGTCACTTTAACCGGATTCTGTAAGTTAATGTCGTTAATGACAACATAAACATAATATTATAAAGCCATCACGATTATATATTATAATTTATAATTGGTATTTTTATTATAACGTAAATAGTGATCGTATGATCACTACTATAAAACTATACAGTATTAAAACTTATTTAATATGTTATTAATTCTTTTTTTAAAAATTACATTTAATTAATTGAATATTTTATTAATGTTCTTACATTTTGGCACGCAGCTATATTGGTGTACAGAATGGCAGCTGGATGTTCGACTTCGTGCAGGGGAACTTATGTGAAATTAACCCACGGACTATTGCATTTGGCTACTGTACCGTGTGTGGTTTTGGGAGCTGTGGCCGCTATGGAATATCATCGTTTGAAAGGCTTACCGCATTTGTATTCGTTACACAGTTGGATGGGATTATTGACTGTTTCGCTTTTTGTAATTCAGGTAATAACAATAATATCTAAATACTATACATTCACTCGATTCACATTTCACACACGTCGAACGAGCACTGATTAAATAGACATCATATAACCTTTAACCGGATTTTATTTATAGTTCACTCTTGGATTGTTCACGTTCGTTGTGCTGTTGTGTTGTCGCGGCGCAACGGCTGTGTGTCGCTTACGATGTTTTGCGCCCATACATGCCACCCTGGGACTGTGCACGTTCACATTGGCCATAGCTACCTGTCTCACCGGACTTCAGCAACGCGCTGATTTCTCGATATTCAGCAATAATAATGGGTTCGTATTTGGTTCCCGTCATAATACTATAATTAATATTAAAATTGCATTTCGTATAAAAATCTATTAATCATATTATACGAGGTCATATGTGTTTTTTCTTCTCTAAAATACCTACACCCGTATTTTGTGTTTACGTTTTCTTTTATAGGTATATAAGTATATAAATATATACCAGGCCTTATACTAAAATTTTTCATTATTTTTCTTCAAAATATAAATAGACAGTCAATTTTTGATACTCTGATCGCTAAGGAAGCGAAGGCGAAGCAATGGCGTATTTTCAATTATTTTCTGGGGGGGGGATCTAATAAATCCGACAAAAAATGTATTTGATTTATTATTATTGGGCGATAAAGAACGTTTTTTGTTGTATGTAATTGGCAATTAATACATACAATACAAAGAAAAGCTTAGTTACGTAGGTAACGCGCGGCGGGTTTTTGAGTGCGACCGCGTCCGTTTTCTAATTTTAAGCTATATTTTACATAAATATTTTGTTCACTGAAAAAAACTACATCGTCCGCGCGTGTCTACATAAATCGGAGTTTGCAAATATGTAAGAATTGTTAGTGTTTTTTTTTATTTTTAGATATTCTGGGAGGTCCAGTACCCCTGGACCACCCGTAAATACGCCACTGGGGCGAAGTAACTGTATTCAATTTAAAAAAATATTTATATTATTTTGAAATTGTATAATGTATTAGGGTAATAAGAAAAAATTTGGATTTTATGAGATTGTTTGAATTTAAAAGAATCATTCATTGTTTTATTCTAGTTCGCTAAATTACATTAGTCGCGTCAGCCACATTTATGGAATTTTTTATTACCCAAAAATTGTGATAGTTATTATAATACTACTAAAATAATGCACCTTATTATTATACATAAATCGGCATTTACATTTATGGCGTATAGATATGTTGTCTATACGAATGATAAAATGTATATACTATAATAAGCGACATTAATAATTATCGATATATTATGTACTGAAAATATCAATATAGGCAACAGCAACAGCAAACTACTACAGCGCAGACGCCATCATTGTCTCCGTCGTCTTTAAATTCGGGCGAACTACACGGCCGCACGTTACCCCAACAAGCAATTATCAACGTCCTGGGCAGTACTGTTGATGATGGCCCTGGTGTTTGTCACAGCCGCACTGTTGTCGCAAAAGAAATCCTGCCGGAGAAATTCGTCATTGTCGTCGTTGTCGCCGTCCACGATGAGATATTGCAGAAATGGCGGTCAGTCGTTCCAACTTGTGCCGTCCTCCCCAGCTGCGGCGGACGGATCGGATCACGGCGGCCGCAACGGCCGGATGTGATCATTACAATTTATTATATTAGATTGTTTTACGACGAGGACGACGACGACGACGACGACAACCATCACCACCGCCACAACGACCAGACACACGCGCATCACATATACAAAATACTATTATAATATGTTGTTCATACAGTCGACACACGCTATAACATTATACAGATCGTACACTTTAAGGCCAATTATATATAAAGCACACTTTACAAAATATGACTTGTAAAAACTATATGATATTCATTCGTACACCGATCGCGAAAAGCTCCGACGTACAGACGACGTATAAAGACCACCGAAGTTCCCGAACAGCCGGACATAACACGGCATACAGCGAAACGAGCGTTTCAACACCGTGACGCAGATGGCGACTACGTCGACGACAACGACACGAGAACGGGACGCAGCCCAAGACAACTACCTGTTGCGGTAATAATTACAACGACGTAACGGAGGACGAAAGACCTCGTCAATTATAACACATAACATAACATAACGTAATAATAATGGTGAATGAAATCGGAAGTATACTGTTCGGTATTGTTATTTATATGTTGAAAATACTAAAATACCGTGAAATATATAACATACGAGTGTATGGGTGTATGTGGGTGTATGCCACTATTGCCACTATATTAACATGCTTGCGTCCGCTGATGGTGATACGGTGTCAACGGTTGTGACAATGATGACGTTGGTGACGGTTGTAATAGTGGTGATGGCGCCTTGTCGAAGAAAATTTGCACGCACAAAAATCATATATACACCTCTTTCTTCTACATGTATTATTATTTATTTCGTCTTATGCAATTACCATTGATTATACATCATAGTATACTGTGTAAAATCAATGCTAATATTAAGTTTCGTACGCTTTAATCAATTATATAATAGTTCATACTTATACATTATTGTACTGTACAATTTTTACATACGTATTTAATTGTTTTTATTTATTTTTTTTTTTTTTACTGGTTTGCTCTGTTAACGGTCAAATAAACCTATGTTCGCTCAGAAATCTTGTACATCACACTATATCGAGCTTCTTTCATCGGTTCATGAGTTTGCACTTAATGAGAGTTACGCACTACATTGGATTTTCCTCGCATACTATAACTTTTGCTTATAAGTGCTCAATAAAATTCATGCATATTAATATTGTTTATTATTATAATTAATTGAAAACGATATAGGTACTATCGATCATAAATCATAAATAATAATATAATTACCTACCTACAAATTTGTTACTTTTTTAAAAGATTTGCACTTCTTAACTTTGGAAAATCCCATCGTTTAGTTAAGTCATTTTCTTAAAATACGGTATGATGATCGAGTTATATGAAGATATTTAAGTTTTTTTGCTGTAGATATTTAATTAAAAAAATATATATATCGCATTTCATCTCTTCTAAAATTTCCAACACAATGTGTACAGTAAATGCAGTTGGTATTTTACTTGTGATATATTATATTTGTATAACTATATAATACGTCTCTCTACAGTATCTTAGTATCCAAATAGGTATTTTTACACTCGTAAGAAAACAGACAATATTTTTCTTGAGACATAAAGGAAAGAGTATATTGAGTGTATATTTTAGAGATTCTATAAGGTTTTTCAAACTTTTTGTCTTAAACGTTAATCCCCTTAAGTTCATTTTTAAATTTGCTGGGTATATAGTTCCGCTTTTTTCAATTTATAAACCACATGTTATACATAATATTTAATATAATATATATAGATTGCACCATGTTTGTGTGGTGTTCTTACTGTTTACTGATATTCTATTTGTATACTTTGTATACAGGTTACACGGAAAACGCCGCAGTCCTTGCTTTATCCATTTATACCCATACGTATTATGTATTTATGTATTATATATGCCTACACATAAAATGTTTCAATTCTACATCTATAATATTTTTGTTCAAAGCTATAATATTTTTATCGCGGGTGTTTCAGAGACAGTAAACAGACAATATCCGAGTTGATCAAACAAAAGTTACACTTGAACAAGGAACCGGTAGTGGTTAATGTGTTGGCCGTCTTGCTAGTATCTGTGTTGGTTATTGTGTCGTACACGATACGCCGAGAGTCACTGAAGCGGAGGCCCAACAACAAACCATCATACACGGCGACAGTGAGTCCACTCCGCATAAAATCTTCGTCGTCGTCTACCGGAAAATTTGGATCGGGAAAGCAATCGTCGCAGCCTCCGGTTTGAGGTGCATATACACGTCATTCCGCAACTATTTCTGCCATAACTTCTATATTTAAAACAAACAAAATACAATTAATAACAAAAGTACAACAAATTGTCATCGTCGTATAATCAGTCTTATATACTATACTTATAGAAATAATAATATACATTCTAAAATTTGTTTTTCCTATATCATTGCAACCGGCCTACATTTTCATTTCAATTTTCATATTATTTTTTTTTATTATTATCTATAATAAGTACACTATATATATTAACATTCATTGGCCGTAACATTGCGCAATTATTAATGAAAACTCTAAGAAACATTATTTAATATTATTATCTCTGTGTTCCACATTCCTATTTGTCTTCCTATTTCCATATTTCTCTTTAGATAGGTACTATTATGCGTATATTTATTTATGTGACAAATTAATATAATTTACCGATATTGAAGTAATATTATTAAGATCGATTATATTATATTCACACGTGTACCTATAATTAATAGTATAGTAGGTATTAACCTACACAATAACGTAGTTAGACAATGATACAGTTAAATGGAATTGACTTTTTTTTCTAAAATAACGCGTCTTTTCTACTACCTATAGATACTTTGTTTATGTTTATACACACACTTATATACATTGTATATACAATGTATATGAGTATATGCGTGTTAGATAACTACATTAAAATATTATGGAATTTTTTTTTACAACCACGTATCTATTTGATAAATGTATAGGATTAAGTAAAAAAAAAAAAAATATAATACGTTCGGCACGCGTGTTTTTGTAATATTAAAACTCAAAAGTGTCTATCAATTTATAAATATTATATAATAATGTTCATGAAAAAAACAACATTAATTATGTGTAAAGGTTTAGAATAAACAATTTAAAACAATTCGACCAAATTTAAAACAATCGCGAGTTTTACACATTATTTGATGTAAAATTATTATATACTATTATTATTTATTATAATTATTATCATTAGCAGTGTGTGTGTGTGTGTGTGTAACTTTTTTCAAAAAATATAAATACATTTAACTATAAGATAAGTTATTATTATCGAAACTATACTAATATATTATTTATAAATTATTAATGTTTTTCGTAATATTTGTATTTGAATTTTTAACAAAAACAATATAGAATATTATTACTATATAAATATATATGCGTAGGCAAAAAAATAGAGGTTATAATTATCATTATTATTATTATTATATATATATTATATATATATAATATATTTATATTAATATATTATTGTTTTTGTTATTGATAATTTTTTTTTATTATTATTATTATTATTATTATTACTATTTATATTTCTAATTTATTGTACGTTTTTTTGGGTGTTGTAATTAATTTTATTAAATAGCTTTAGAGAAAAAAAAGGAATAGAATTTTTACAAAAAAACTTACGCGTACTATATACCATTACTAATTATAGCTACTACAAGTACCGATTTATTATTATTATTATTATCTATAGCATAATATAATTAATATGTATATTATATATATATATATATATTATAATATTACATATACATATTACTATTAACATTATTATAATTAGTTGTTTTACTATATAATAAATTATAAATACATTTTCAAAACTTCTTTAATTGTATTAGTATTATGTTGAAATGTCTTTTATATTCAATCATTAACTCCAGCACAAATAATTGATTTAATTATTCACAAAATCGTCAAAGTCTCATGATTACATCAATACATTCAATAAATATCAAAGAAATAAGAAGGTTACAGGTATTTTGGATTCGAAGGAATACATTATAAAATGTCCTTTGCCAGCATTGGCGTACTCAGCGGGGGGTCATGGGGTTCCCTCTCATTGGTCGTAATTTTTTTTAACTATATTTCATATGCGTATCACAGTATAATATTTTTTTACCAACAATATCACGATTATTGATTAAGTTATAATAATATTATAGTTACTCGCACGAAAAAATATTATAATAATAATAATATTATATAAATCAAATTACCAATATTTTTTCGTAGGAATTCGTTATCGCGCGGTATACCAGAAACCAGACAGATTATTTATAAAAAATAATAAGTAAATAAATAAATGTATAATATGATAATATATTTACTCATAAGGGCATATACCGTAGTGTCACTACTCGCTAATAAAGTCGACATTATAAACTATCATACTTTTACAAGCATATCTGGCATTTGCATACTGAACACTGAAGAGTGAATGGTGAATTGTGAACAATAACACCAATATCAGTAACTAATAATTGATTAAAATATGTACCTACATATTATTTTTATTTTTCATTAAAATAATAAATTATTAGATTTCTATTAGTTTTTAAAGTAGTATAATAGGTACTCAATGGCGTGGCAACATATCAGCAACGTTGCTTCATCACTGACGACTCCACAGTCCACTACATGCCACTGTGTATAATTGGTATACCAAATACCTGCATATTAAACATATAATAATACTATAATTATTAACTAATACTATTAATTCAAATAATATTTTATGAATTTATTAATTAATGAATTATAATTAAGGCCCGAGAAGCCGAGAGTTCGTGAGCATTTGCATATTTTTATTTAATGAATCAAAAATTAATAAAACTAATAATTATATTTCTATTTCTAAGAGTTCATATTTTTAGTATATTTGGTAATTTGAAGTTATGAAGTTATTTAAAATGTACCTAACGCACAAAAAATGTACCAGTACGGACTTACATTTTAATATAAGATTGGTTGTAGTTAAGATTTGAAAAAATACTTTTGCAAGAATTTTATCGATATCAATGAGTATTTTTTTTTTTTATATAATATCATATTATGATGGTCAAAGGGCCTCCACATTAATTTGCCCATGGCCCCGTAAAACTTAGGAACGGCCCTAGAGTACCTCTTCTGATTTTTATTTACAACAGGGTTGTTTGATTAAATTTATAAATACTATATTTGTTAAATTATTTTAGACTCGTTTTAATGGACTCACAATGTTGGCAATCCATGGAGATGTGTCATTAATAGTTGAGGAAGTGTTGGACGTTTTGGCAAAAAAACCAATAAAATTAGATTTTTTATTATAATGATTATACATATTATAATGTTTAATATAATTTCTTATATTTATTTAATTTATTTAAATTAAAAGATCAATTGTTATATAATAAGTTACTTAGGCATTGTAATGTAACCAATTAACATTGAATTAATAAAACATTAAAATGTTTATCATTTATATTAATTAAATATACCTAGAATTATATTTTTATTAAAATAAATAAATTATGAATTAAATTTGATATGAGCTGATGACAACTGATTTTACAATGACTATAATTAAATAAAATACAATTTGAAAAATTAAAATTTTATTAAAATATTATACATAAAATGAAAATTTATAGAAAATTTAAAAATATTTAAAATTGAAATTGGAACATTTATTTGTGCTATCCATTTAAGATTTTGAACGATTATTGTGCCGCCCTATGTATTAATTTCACAATATTTTGTGTAAAATTAATACATAAAGCGGCCCCTTAAATAAACGGCTTAAATTGAAAAATGTTTAAAAAAAAAAATGTTATTTTCCATAATATAAATTGACATTTAGACCGTTGTCAAAATGGTAACCTATTTATTAGTATTATTATTATAATAATCTAAGTCGAAAGAATAATTATAAATATATACGATATTAGGTATATGACGAGTGACACATCATTCTATAATACATTACGATAAACATTATAATTGTAAACCTAATAATATAATATGTATCATGAATCATAATATTATAGACATTGGTTAGGTATATTATAGCATTCGCCATCCCAACATTTAGGTGTCTTTTCGTTTTCTTACGGAGGCATTGTCCATAAATAAATAAATTAATTTAAAAAAATCAATAAGTACACATAATGTAATGCTATGGAGGCATCCGCCTCCACTGTGTCCGAAAGTATGAACACACGAACACACGCCACAGCCTTCTTACATAGTTACATACATATATTAACAACATAATATAGATATGTGTGGCTAACAGTATAATGGTCAGTCATTGCGCGTTTGGGTGGAGAACGCAACCACACGGGATAGCTAGGAATGGCTAGAGTAGGAGCTAGCATAATCATTAATGACATTATAAATATTTTTCATAATATTATATTCTAATAATCTAGTATTTTATTTCGATTCAGTGCCGATGAATTGTTACGTTGGCCACACTGCGTTCGTTGATACCGTTGACGCCACCGCCACGAAACCGGCGGCGGCGACACCGGCCCACATCGAGCACCGACTGGACGCCATCTTTTAGTTGTGGTCGACGGCGTCGGTTTCGATTAGCGTCCGAAGTGTTCAGGTACGGTTTACTAATCCGAATTTCACATCGTTGTTGTGACATTGCGACGCTCTAACTCATTTTGCCGGTCAATTTTCCCACTTATTTTCGTTTTCAAGTAAATACGACATACTGCGACCCTTTATTCAAATCGATTTTCGCTGTCACGTTCGCGCGTCTATTTACAAACAGTGCAGTTTGTCGTCAAATAGTCAACTTACGCCGATCTTTTATCGTCCATTTGCGTAATACTATTCGAAACACTCCGATGGCGTACAACCGACGAAGTGGCGGTGGATATGGTGGTTATGGTAGCGGAGGCGGCGGTTATGGTGGTGGCGGCGGTGGTGGAGCTGGTGGCCGATACAACAACGGCGGCGGTTACCGAGCCGGAGGTGGCTCCGTTAATCCTTGGCAATCTGGCTCTGGGTCTGGTCCGTTACCACGACAGGCACAACAAGGCGGGCATCCTCCGCCAGCTCAATTGGCAATGGCTAGTAACATAATCAGCAAATTATTAACCTCATCAAATTCTATGGTAACTATAAAATGTTACTTGCCTGTCATAAATCATTGATACATTTTTCGTCTAATTATGACAATGGCAAGCTTACAGAAATTTGGTGTGAATTGTACTGCGTCTTAGTACTTGTTGATTAGATCCTTTTGTATATAGTAGGTTCCTTGAACCATAATTCTAAATAAATCTATAATAGATACATTTCATTTTTCGTCTAGCTAAGAGACTAAATTAATAAATGAATCTATACCTGATAGGTATTAATAAATAACACAAGGTACTTATGCTAAGATATCTATAAAAAAAAAAAAAATCAACGCTAAAACACTGATATTGTTCTAACCTTTGATTTTGATAATAGGTAAATTCACTCATATTAAAGAAAACAACACATAATTTGCTCTACTGGACGCAAATTTGTTATATTGCATTTATGTAAATATTAGATGGACACAAAAACATGTTGTTGTGGCGTCCTCTTAAATAAGAAATTCAACTCAAGTAGTATTAGGATACTCAAGCTCAAAATGTGTGTGAAAAATGTTACATTAGTACAATTTTTTTTTATCAAGTATACAAGGTGATTCTTTTATCAAACAACACTCATTATTTCAAAAAGTATTAATGTTTTTATTAAAAAATTATATTTTTCATCCTTAAATTTTTTTAAGTTTTTACTTTTTTGAACTACAACATAGTGTTTTAATTTCATATTCCAAAGTAAAATAATTTTTTGAGTATTTTGATACATAAAAATCGAATTTAGGGCGAGTAGTTTATGAGTTATATATATTTAAAGTTTAGTTTTGTGAAATGGAGTGGTACGAGGTTACCCCGCAAAATGTTTGTCCACTACTCCTCTCGTCTAAACTTTAAATACGTATAACTCACTAACTAGTCGTCCTAAATTCGATTTTTATATATCAAAATATTCAGAAAATTATTCTGTTTTGGATTATGAAATTAAAACACTATGTTGTCATTCAAAAAAGGAAAAAACTTAAAAAATTATAAGGATAAAAAGTATTTCAAAATGTTGTTTTTAACAACTTGAAACTATGTAAAAAAATATTTTCAAAAACATTAATACTTTTTGAAACAACGAGTGTTGTTTGATAAAAGAACCATTCTGCATACTGTTTATTTTTACTAAGTTTATTTTAGATGAGATTTAAACTTGGTTATGGATATATTTTTATAAAAGTATAAATTTTAATGGGTTGATAAAAAAAATGAAGTTTGACTCATTTATTCTTATAAGTTATGATTAACTGTCTATATTTAAATGATGCTATATGCTCAAAGAATTTTCTTTTCAATGGTTTAGTTCTAGACGACACTTAAAAAATTATTTTTATTCTTTAAATTGTCTATAATTGTAAACTGATTTGTAGTATACAATATTATGGTGTTGGTTTGTTAGGTTAAATGAATAATATACATTTATTATTAGACGCATATTTTTTTACTCATTTTTTTATAATTGAAAAAAATTGAAAGTTTACATTGCGATTTCATTTGAATAGTACATTAAATAATAGTTATAGTGGACACTGTTACACATAGTCGACCGTTTAGGAGGGCGAGATGTAATCAGATTAATTTTAGTCAATACAATAGTCATTCTCTCGAGAATGTAATATATAGAATCATTTATGTTTTTTCTTATTTACATATTTTTCTATAAGTATTTAATTGATACCATATAAAATTAATAACAAATATTTTAGAATATAGTATAATATTATGTTATTACCTATTAAGTTATAACAATATATAATAATGAGCTTTAATAATGTATATTTTAGTCTGGAGGAGGTTATGGTGGTGGTCCAAATCGAAGTGGAAATTGGGGCAGTGGTCCTAGAATGTCACATATGAGTATGCGTCAAAGACAAGATGGTCATGGAGGAGGATTCAATAAAGATAATAGGGTATTTAATTTTTATTTATTATCACAATTATACATGTCATAATTTAATAAAAATAATATTTTAGCGTCGTGGTGGTGGTGATCCACACAATAGATTTTCTGGTGGAGGCCGTAAATCTGGTGGGGGAACAAAAGATGCAGATAAACGTAAATCTGCAGGAAAAGTTAATGATGAAAACAAAAAAGGGTAACTATTTAATTATAATTAATCTTATGAATCTTATATTCATTATATGATACTGAATATTTCACAATTTTAGACAAAATGATCGTGAGAGAACTAAGGAACAATTGGATGCTGACAAAAAAGTATCTTATGTTGGTGTTCCTTCAGCTGTACTTTATTGTCATGTATGTTCTAAACATATGTGGGATTCTGAGGTATGATAGAATTGTTTTTAAATAATAACTATTAATTATAGTTATTAATTTGATATTATTTTAGTCTTTTGAAAAACATGTACGTGGAAGACCTCACGAATTGATGATGAATTACTTAGATGAAGCATACAGAATGCGTGTTGATTTTATGAGACATCAAATAAAAGCTGTTGAAAACCAAAGAGAAATTGATTTGGAACGTGTTACAAACAACAAACATAAATCTAATAGTAAAAATGCAGGCAACTCTGGTTCTAAACCACTTTTACGTAGCTATTGTCCTATGTGCGATGTACGGTTTTATGGACCATTAACTGGGCATCGAAAAAGCGATAGACACAGGGTGAGAATTTTTATTTAAATATAAATATGTGTTGAATAAAAATGTATATTACAAAGTATTAAAACATTTTTGTAGAAACTAAAACAATTTTTGCATCCGGAATGCAAATTGTGTGATGCCTTATTCCATACACGACTTGAAATGGATGAACATAAGCTTACTGCTGGACATTTAAAAGTAAATACATATTATTCAGTTTAAATTTTGTGTATAAATTAATATAAAATAATAATGTTTTTTTAGAAAGTGTCTGAAATGCGCCATGTTGAACATCCTCATTTGAAAGATGATGAATTTGATCTGATTGACATGATTAAAATTGAAGGTTAATATTTTTTATACCTATTTATTATTTTAAAATGTATTAATTTATTAAACAATATGTATTATTTGTGTATTTAGAAGAAGACCAGCAAGATCATGATCAGATGCCTGTGGCCAAAAAATATGAAATGCTTGGTGATCGTGATGCTACTAAATTAAAATTAGAGTTGGAGGGTGGAAGTGGAGAAAAGCATCATCGTGGTGGGAAGAAAGGTGCTGGAACTAAGGTAGCTGCTGTTGCTGCTGATACTGCAATTACAACTAATGACAAAGATCAAGAACAAGAGAGTAAAGAAAAAAAAGAAGAAGAGATGGATACATCAGATGTTACAGCTACAGGAGAAGAATCAACTGTAGAAGATGTGGCTGATCAATCGATAAAAGAAGATAATGCTACTAATGAATCTGCAACTAACAAAGAAAATCAACCCGCTGCTTACGATCCAAAGGTGGCCATAGGTAAAACTACATGCAATTAGAATTATTATTCAATAATAATTTGCTAGAAATTCACAGTATTTTCTATTTTATTCTTTTATGTGGTTGTTTAATGAGGCTTTTAATTATATCAAAAAAAAAAAAAAAATCATTAGCTTTTAAATTACAAAATAAATGGTTTAATTATCATTCAACAATAATAACTGTTTTTTAAAATTGTAAATTAATTATTGGTGATTTTTTTTTCATTGACCATACTAATCATATAAATAATTTTATGTTAAACTTAGGAAAAGAATTGTTGGTCTCTTCAAAAGGATTTGTGTGTAGATTATGTAATTGTTTTTTACTGGACGAACAACGTGTTTCAATTCATTGTCAGACTGCTGCCCATTATATCAATTACACAACAATGACCAAAATGAAAGAAGCTACTTCAGGAAGTAAGAAACGAACAATTGATCAGGTGATTGAAAAAGATGATACTGCCAAGGTTGGTGAAGTTAAAATAAAAGAAGAAGAAATTGATAGTGCTGACAACAACACAAATGCTGTAACTGAAAATGTTGAGATTGATTCTGAGGTTCGTTAATAATATTTCTGATCTGTGTATTTTTTTTAAATTGATAATTCCAGAATAGCTCAACTAAGGTCAATTCAGATTTGAGATATATATCTTTATTGTACAATATTCTAATTCAATGTATTTATCATTTTTAGGAGAGTAGAGCTGTTAAACGCATTAAATTGGAGGTTAAAGAAGAACCTGATACTGAAAACAATAAAATGGATACAACTGAAGCACAAGTAAGCACAGTGACTGAAAAAACAGAAACACCTCCTGTCATTGAAGATAAAATAGCTGAAACTGAAAAAGTGATGCCAGTAGCCGTACCAATAGTAACTCCAGTTACAAAGCCAGCGGTTCCAGTTACAACACCAACTAGAGGGCGTGGTGGTGGCAGAGGTCGTGGAGGAAGAGGTGGTGTAGCTAGGCGTGGAGCGCGGCGTTAAATCTATAACTCAAAGAAAAAATTTAATTATCAAAATATAAAAAATTATTTACCCGCATTTTATTGTCCAGTAGTCACAGTGATTTCTACATTCATTTTTTATTATTATACATTTATATTTATTTGTAATGACAAACCCTTAATAATTTAATATAATTTACAATTATAATTTACCCACGGACCATAACAATATTTTTTTCCATTAAATTATACAAATATCTGCTATTATTATCATTTTATGACTAGCAGTTTTTTCTGATAGTTATTAAGTGTAGTGATGATAATATTACTTTAGTTTACATTATTCTGTCGATAAATGTAATCATGTGTGACAAGTTATACTATTATATTATTTAAATATAAATTTAAATTTTAACTTTACAAAATAATTATTATTTCGAGTAAGGTTTTTTTACATTTTAATATATGTGTGTGTTTAATAACTATTTTAATATTAATCCATATTATTCTATGACAAAATTTAATTTTGTTCTTTTTTTCAATATTGAACCATTGATTACTGTGCTAGTTTTTAATAATAATAATAATAATTGTTTAGATATCAAATCTTATTTGTAGTAAAAAAGATAGCTAAGAAAATTAATAAACATTTCTAAAATTCTTAATACTGTATTGTATTTTATGATTCCTTTATTGTTTTTTCAGGAAAGTATGCATTTAAATTGTAAAAAAAATATCTATCATTCACAGTGTTTAAAAACAAGTAATGTAAAATTATTATCTATGAAAAATGTAAAAATAATTTTTGGAAATATTATTTGAGTTGTGTTTTACTTTTTCTGTGTAAATTTAACCCGTTTATAGTATCACTATATTTTATAATGTCATTAGCATTGTGTTAGTGTTACACTAACATTATAGTGACACAAAGAAAAAATGTTTATTTAGTTATATCTTGCATTCATTTTATTGTTTAATAGTAATTTTCATTTAAATTTTCTATATAGATTTAAAATAATGTTCTTTACATAAAATATATAAACCACGCTAACATTGGTACTACAGAATTTGACCGGTCATAATATCCACAATTAGATGTTTTTGTTGTTATCTTAGGATACAATGTAAATAGAGTTTCAAAATAATCTAATTTTTATTCGATCAAGTGAAACTAACATCAATACTGATGACAGGTTAGATCAGCACTATATAAATTGTATCACCCTGTCAAGGGATAGCATATGCCATTCTATACATAGAATATATTATCATATACAATGTAATAGAATTGTAATATACCACCGTGTTGTATTATGATTATTTTTTATATACTATTATTACTTATACTCAGTATAAGGTCTATGACTATTAATAATTTAATAATTTTTAGTAGCATACTAACATATATTTCATAATTATATGTATAAACAAATAAAACAGTTATTGTTCTAAAGATACTTAAATGTCATACACTTTGAAAAATTTAACAACATGTTTTTATTGTAAATGTTAAAGGCCAGTGCCCATTAAAGTACTATTTAAATATTATGAAAAATAACTTTTTAAAATAAACTGAATATAATGTTTGTAAAATAAGTATACACTTAAAAATCTATAAAGAATTTAGTGACAAGTTAATAACATACTAATTAAAACATAATTTTAATATAATAAAATACAATCTAAAAATTAAAAAAATACCTGCAATGAAATATAAATCATGAATATTTAGATTTTAGTAAGGACTTAACATAAGTTTGTCTGGCAGCAGTGTAATAGACTTAATACAGTTCAGCAGCAGGATGACAAATAAATACAAGTTGTTATTTGTGAATTATTATTTCATTTTAAAATTGTATTTATGTTTTAAAGTAAGATGTTGATAAATACAAATATTAATTTCACTAAAACATCACTAAATTAATGTACTAACTTCAATGAACAAATTTTAAATTGTCGTAAAACTTAGAAACTAGTAAGTGTAGTGACTAGTAGTGTAGTCACTGTAGTGAGTTAGTATTTTAATTTAAAGTATTACTACTAAATGTATAAGTGTAAAATGTGATATTTGATGCTATGTTGGTCAATAACCATTTAGGTAATTTATGCTTAAACAAAAAAATTCAAAAATATTTTTGTTGATCAATATAAATATAACTCATTAAAATCATTAAATTAAAAATAGTTTGTTTCATTAGAAAAGTTAGATAACAATAACCTTACCCATCATAATAAAAAAATGTCATAATTATGTGCTTGCACAGTATTAAGTATCAATACCGCATATTGCATAATGTTACACCAGTCCAAGTGTCAACACTTGATAAAAAAAAATGTAGTTTTTATTGTTATTTATCAATAGTATTAATAAATATTTAGTATTTTTTAAATATCTATGATCACAATTTCACGTTATTATTATAAACATTAAATTATAATGTACAAATAAGATTTTACAGAATAAAGAGTAGACCAAAGTATAAGGTACCTACTATAATAGTATCTACCTTATGGTTATACATAGTGTCCCGTGAGAATTTACCCATTGTGATATCTCCTGAAATAATGGAGATATTATAATTCTGGTTTTTTATAAGATTCACAGAGACAAGAACTACAAATATTTCATGTTATAATTTATTTTAATGTTTTGGTAAAAAAGTTAAAAAATATTCTTCTTTTACTTTCTTAATTTTTAATCAAGTAAGTCGTTATTGAAATGAAAAAAGTCTGAATTTTTATAACTTCAAGAATTTGTGTTAAATAGAAAAATGATAAAAATGTAACTCAGTTGTAATGTGTAGGTGGATAATTAAGCTAACTTTAAAATAACATATTAATGAGAGAGATCCGATATGGCGATATCACACCCAAGCGGCCAAGCAGTATTTATAATAACGATTTGAATCCACAAAAACGTTGGTGTGAACTGTGAACAGTCTCAAAATTTCTATTTTTTAACTTTTCTACAAAACTAATAACTAAAAAGTTGGTTGCTAGCTTATTAAAAAAGGATTATCAAGTAGATACAAAATGTGAGATTAAAAATTTTCAAAAAAAAATTATTAATTTTTCACTGTTAAAAAAATAGTTATTTTTTGCTAGATTTTCATTTAGCGTGATAGATTACTGAAACTGGAGAATGAATTTTGTTATTTGGGGTCTTGTTATGTTCATATTGGCTAGGAGAAGTGCAGTGAAAATTTTCAGAACTATCTTCAATCTTTAACTCACTACAAATCTATAAAGCTGAAAAACATAAAAAACGTCCAATAAATTGTGTTTTAATTATTTTTGAAGCTGTAGTGAATTAACTATAAAAGATAAAGTTCTAAAAATCTTCACTGCACTTCTCCTAGCCAATGTGAATCTAACAAGACCTGAAGGCCACAAAAAAATCCGCTCTCCAGTTTCGGAGATCTATCTCACTAAATTAAAATGAAAATAAAATACATTATACATACATACATATTGCATATTTGCATACAATTAAAAAATTTCTAAAAATTTAAATTCAAGAAAGTTTACATGCCGATCTCTGACTTAACAAGTGTTTTTTTTAATTTTTTTTAAAAAAATTGAAGATAACTATTTTGTAGAGTTAATTTTTCTGAAAATATTGACGTTTTGACATTTTAATTTCATTAATCTCCTAATTTTTAATATTTTTTCTATTTTAGAGAAAAAGCGTTCACCGGCCGTACAACTATCGGGCTACATGTTTGAAACAATAACACCATTATCGTATTAAATAATTAGTAGTTTTTTCTAATCTATAATTTATTATATAATAATAAATATTTGGAAATATTATACAATAGTAGAAAAAAACAATTTCATATTAAACAATATTAAAAAAAAAATGAAGGTAGATATCCAAATCAAAAATGTACCAGTGCGGGGGGGATGTCCACGATTTAAACTAAGCACCTATATGGATACCTAAGTTTTGTTCGTGTCTCGTATTGGTCATTGAACTTGAAAGGACTGACACGGTTACACGAGTCTGTAGTGTCTGTACTCTGTACTCTATGGTATAGTCTTAGTCTATACGCATCGATACGAAGGAAGAAGGTATCGAATGTCGCATGCCCAATCCGCAATAGACAATAGTACACCTATAATCACTGGTTCTATTTTTCTACATCAGCCTGAAAACAGCGATTATTATTATTTTTGTTGCTAGTTTTTTTAATATTTATTAGTTTGTTACCTATTTACATTTAATCCTTTAGCATATTTTTTAATGTTTTTATACATAAGCGATGTATCCCCTTATCCTCAATTACCAATGCTAGAAAGGGTACTTTCCTGTTATACGAGACTACGGCTATTTTCGCGACTACCTCCCAAGACTACATCCGTTATATAAGACTCCGCGGTTGTTTTTGAAACACCAAAATCCTGTTATCTAAGACTACCAAAATTTGCACACTTTCCTATTAACACAGACTACTTAAGTTTTATTTAATATTTATATTTGTATAATGCACCTGCATATTTAATTCTTTAATATTTTTTTAATCAGTAGGTATTGTTGGGATGGCTATATTCGAATTATATATATAAAAAAAAGGATTTAAATACCCAGTAATCATTTGTAATGTATTACACAACACACGCTACATATGTGGCGTACGGTCACTAAAAACAATAAAATAATAATTATAATAAATACATAAATAATAGTGGTAAAAATGGTAAATCCACAAATAAAATAATAAATAATGATGATAGCCACATTTACGAATTTTATATGAAAAAAAATGTAATAATATTAGTGTTGTATAATCATTTTAGATGTTTCTACGTCAAAAAACTTTTGTATAATAAATTGTTCTCTATTTTGAATATCGATGTGTTAAAATGGCTTTAACATAAATTTTAAATCACCCTGTATAAATGTATAATAATTAATAATATAATAGAAAATATAACAATTGTGAATTGTTATGCTAGAACGCAGCGCGTGGACATCGTACAGCTAATTGTGGTAGTCGCGATAAAGGAGGTAGTCTTGGTTGGTAGTCACGAAAATAGCCGTAGTCTCGTATAACAGGAAAGTATCATTTTGGTAGTCTTAAATAACAGGATTGTGATGTTGTCAAAAATCGTGATAGTCTCGTATAACAGGAAAGTACCCTAGAAAGTTCTATACATATACAATAATAGTTCTATTTAGTAATTAGTATCTGTAATCGTGACACCACCGAGACACCGACTATAGCGAAAGTGATTTGTAAGAGTTACACCATATTTATTTATTTTGAGCTTCGGCGTTTATCTATAAAAATGTCTAATAATCGGTTTTCACTACGCTTGGTAATAATTTTTCTATTATAATTATATTTATATCTTAAAGGACAATCCAACTAAAAAATGTTCTTAGGCTTAAATTATAGTATATACTATGACGAAAAAAATGATACCACTAAAATTCGTTTATGACAATTGACAATTTGTTCGTTAGT
Source organism: Rhopalosiphum maidis (assembly GCF_003676215.2). Classification (NCBI taxonomy): domain Eukaryota; kingdom Metazoa; phylum Arthropoda; class Insecta; order Hemiptera; family Aphididae; genus Rhopalosiphum; species Rhopalosiphum maidis. The sequence goes on from NC_040879.1 coordinate 26,279,426, forward strand.
TAAGTTTAGGTACGGTAAATTTTGACATTGCGCGTGATGTAACAGATTCGTTCGTCAGATAGAATTCACAGCAATATTTATCCATTTTTATTTTAACGTAAAATAACTGCTAATTATCTTATTTTTTTTTTTAATGAACTAATTAAATATATTAAGTAACTCATAATCTTTCTATTCGTATAATTATATCATATTTTGGTTTAATATTAATGAAATAATAACAATTATATTATAAATTATAATACACCACTGTCAATTGTCATAACCCATAAGAGTACTAGTACTTCTAAATAATAATATTATGCTAGCCCTCACTCTGCAATTCTAGTACTAGCTACGAGTTAAAACTAAAATAGTCAGTTTAGACGTAAAATATCTATAGGTACACGATGTCACGAATGGCAAAACAATATTACACACGCTTACTGCAGTGAATATAATACATAGTAAATTCGTAATATAATTTATTTAAGTGTTATTTTTTTCAAAAAGATTAAACCATAATGTAATATAATTATACGAATGAAAAGATTATGAGGTACTCTTAAATATACAGTGAACGCCCTTTATAACGAAACTCTTTACAACGAAAAACTCAATACAACGTAAACACTACAATGGTTGGTTTGCTTTGTAACCCATTAGCCAATTCATTCTCTTTAAGACTATAACGTATAGTCACTCTCAATAACGAAACAATATTTTATGTTTTATAACACAATTTGCCTGTTATCGTATTATAAATTATAAAAGTAATCGGTAAAACTGCCGAAATTTCCAAGAACGATTACATTCTTTCATTATCTACTTTTAATATCGTAATAATACCATTATTATCGATATCAAATATATTCATTTTATAATTACGAAAATATTGTTTTTTTTTTTTAAACCCTCTCTGGCTCTATTACGAAAACTCCATTTAACGAAAGAAATTTCTTGGTCCCTTCAGATTCGTTATAAAGAGTTTTCACTGTATTTTATTAGTTCATTCGAATAAAAATAAGTTCATTCGCAGCATAGGCGGAGATCTTGTGAAATATTGAGGGGGCTCAGCAGACCTCACATCTCCAACAAACTAATTTTTACATTAAATCACTCATAAAAATTGTTCTCTTCATCATATTAACTTAAATAATTACAAACATAAAAAAAAAAATAATTAATAAAATACTATTACCATTTTTAAATTAATTTATTATTATTATATTACATTTTTTGTTAAAAGTATTTAAAATAACTTCATTACTTAAAGCTTTAGTCTTTTAGTTTCAATATATTATATTAAAAATTCATTAAATTTTTTTTTGATGTATAGATGTTCTTAGCCATGTTTTTATTTTCCTCATAGCAAAAAAACTTCTTTCGCACGTAGCAGAACAAGCAAGTTGTATCATTTTATAAAGATTAGGAAATACTTGAGGTGAAATATTCTTTTTAATATCTTCAATATCACCAATAATAATGTCTTTATTGTTCGGTATGTTACCGTAAATAATAAATTGGTAAATAGTATGTATGTAAATATGTAATGTACTAGGTCAGCATTTCTCAAAGTGTGGGTCGTCAGTCAATTTTTAGTGGGTTGTGAACAATTTTTTGAATTATGATGTCAATGCTGTTATTAACCATAACAGAAAACAATCACATATTTCGCATACACCTCATTATTAAAAGTACATTTATAAAAATAAATTGGTTATAAACCTATAAAATACTAAATATATATTACAAATTTATACATATTTATATAATACAAATTTTGTTTTTTATAACTACTTTTTGAAAAGTGAAACCATATGGGTCGTGAAAGATTTTTCAGGGTAAATTTGGGCCGTGGTACTAAAAAGATTGAGAACCACTGTAATAGGTACATTTATATAATTGTGGATATAAGAATATAAAATAATGATAAAAATTCTACAAACTGTACAAAATTACTATATTGTTTGTTTAATATTTTTAAAGAAGCTTTAACTTCAAACTATTTATTTATTTTTTTTTTTGGGGGGGGGGCTAAATCCCCGTAAGACCCCCCAATCTCCGCCTATGATTCGCAGTTATTGTTGGCGCCGTGTAACTCCTACAATGTATGGCGGTTAATTACAACTCGCGCCGGTATGGGATGAGTGTAACAATATAATCTACCAATAATAGTATAACAGTATATAGGTCATAGGTGTAGCCGTTTAGGTATAATAAAAATATCGATGATTACTAATTGCAATCAACCAATTAAAAGGTTACCTACTAATTGCGGTCACTGTTTGCGCTTTAATAACTCAATAATGGGATAAAAGCACAAAAATATATAAATATTTCTTTAATGTATAGTATTTTTATATTTCAAAAACAACAGTGATGGACTTCAGTTAACAGACTACGGTAACGGTTAATAATCATTTAAGATTACTATACAGTATATTATATAGTATAAACTTACATCAAATGGTATTTAATAGCTCTAAAGTCAACTCTAATATAAAGGCATGAAACTTGTACATACCAACAAAATTTCCAGATTGGATTACTTATTCTGCTTATTAAACTCAAATTTCAAATAAAATTTTTTAGGTACTCATTATAATATCATACTACTAATATATAATTTCAATTCTAAATTTTTAATTCATTTTATTATCAGTGTAAAAGCTCAGTCTTTACTGTGACCGCAACTTAGACATTATCTACAATTGCAGCAACCGCAACTATTATATGTGCTTAGCTCAAAAATTATCCATGACCGCAACTAGTAAGCAGGCTTGACCGGCCGGCACGCACTTACAAAAGATAATTAATAATACTGAACCAGCAATGATAATAATAAAAAAATAATAATTAGACAATTATAATAATATTAAATTATTATTAACACTTATCGGTTATCCCGTGGTGCGGTATCGGCGGTGGCAACTCGGACGCGGCTGATGATTATTGATGGCGGGGACACCGGACATCCACACGGTACAACTGATTGGCAGCGGGCAATGACCCGTACGATCGATATAGATATTAATAAGTCGGGGGCAACTTGATAATGTTCTTACCACCAGACATCAAGTTTCATAATAAATCGATTTACTTTATAATTTTTAAACTAACGGAGCTAAACGTGATCTGCTGGACATAAATTTGCTATGTTACGTACTTCAGTGCTTGTAAGACTCAGACTACACATACGGGTATGGCGTCCTCTTAATACAAAGTACAAACATAATAACCAACTATAACTATTAATAACTTAAAATTATATGCCCAAAATATATTTATATCCTGGTTTAAAAAATATTGACTTATAGGTACTTAATTTATATATTTTTATTACCAATGTCTTGAAAATATACACTAGTGTATTAGGAAATCATATGATAATATTAATAATTGGAATGTATTGAGTAGCTCAATACATTATACCCATATAACGTATAGTTGCAGGTTTGTTACGTTGTTATATTGTTAACAAGTAGTAATATATTATTTATTAAGTACACATCGTAGTATAATAGGCGTATACATTTTGAATTGTTTATAGTATTTATGGTTAGTAATAATTAAGGCTATGGATTTAATGCATTAAAAACCTTAATTAGAAAGACGCGAACGCACTATACACGTATTCATATTAATATATTACATAATACATTTATTATGAATATGTTATGAGTATATGCGCCCATAAACGATGATTATTACTTAAATTACTTTTTTTCATTCCAACCTTTAGTCTTAACTGACACATTAAAAATTCTAAAATATATTAGTAAATATATTAAGTACAAATTTCTTAAAAATATTACAATATATTTAATATTTGTCAAAAATTAGTTATTTAAGCGGTACCAAGGTACCTATACAATTTTAAAACGAATACACTTTTCAATTCATTGTTTTAACCTTTTATTATTTTTTTTTAATATTTTGACTTATGTTTTTGACTTGTCATTTTTTCAAAATTTAATTTTTACTCATAAATAAAAACTTAAATGTGACAACGTTACACAGCAAATCATACGTAATCGTTTAACTTTGGTGTAAATATTAAAATTAATTGTTTATCGTACGCAATCGTGTGGTAGTCAGTAATAATACTATTATACAAAATACACAGATCCTTTTTATGTGGGTAACTCCCTGCTCCCTTCCCTTTATGGCTTTATAGTTATAATCTCGATTAAAAACATAATTTGCAGAGGCGTGCCCAGGATCAAAATGTAGGACAGGCCCGGTTATAGTTATTTTAATTTAATTAGTAATCAAATTATAAGCAAAATAAAAAAAAAATGTATTTAGGTTATTCTCATAGTGTAAATAGACAAAAACAGACAAAAGTTCGAATGAGTTGGATCACTCATTACTCATTAGTTACATTAGACAACACGTCTAGGTACGCGCCGTAATAAATTATTAAAACCAAAAAATAACATTTTTTATTCATATTCATTATCTTGTCAAATTGCTGACGATTGTCGGTGGAGACTGTCAGTAACAAATTTATAAAATATAACAATTATTTTGTGAATATTATTTAGCTAATATTTTTTATTGTCGCCCGATAGGCGATAAGCAGCTAGTACTGTAGTCTCAATTATTTGCGACAAAGCAAAGAATTATTATTAACACGTATAAACGCTTGATATAAATGGATAATAAATAAATAAATTTTGTTCCAAAATGATTTAATTTCGTATTGTATTATACAAAAAAAAAGTTATAACATTATGTTTCTATAAAATTTAAATAATAATGATGTAAAAAATATTAATAATAACTATTTCAAAACAAGGTTGACCCGTGCCTACCCGCTGGGCACGCTGTCTACCCGCTGGGTCTGCCCGGGACGGCCTACCCGCTGGGCTCGCCACTGATCATTCATGTTTTTTATACAATAATAGGTGCAATATAATTGCATAATACACTACGGCTACTATGGAATTATTGGCACAGGGCTCGCTTGAAATGTTTGGCGGTGACTTCAAAACAAGATTTGTGCTGTGGTCATGGAAGTGAATATCTTACAAGTTTCGTTGTTGATATCAAATATTATTTGATAACAATAAAAGTCAAAACAATGACTAAACCCATACGATTAGTCGTAGTGTAGTCGCCAGTCGGTCAGCGGCTATGTTAAGTGCTCAACGTTGTAACTTTACTAAGGATTTCAGTTAACATTATTTACTATTATAATTTATATTATGTATCGTGCGTAAATAATCAACCATTGTCTCGTTTTAACCTGATATCGCTATAATGGCTTCGTCGAGTTCATCGTCGCCGTTGGAAGACTTGGAAACTCAGTTGGAAATGTTTGTAGAAAATGTGCGGCAAATACGAATCATAGTGGCCGATTTTCAACCCCAAGGGCAGACCGTTCTAAATCAAAAAATGTATTAGATATTTCATTATTGATGATTTTTATAATTTTCTAGAATTTTTGTTCGTTATTATTTTTTGTTTATTATTATATGCAGTCAAAATGCCGTCAGTGGTTTACAAGAAATTAATAAACTGAAATCCAATGTACAAGACATTCATGTGCCTTTGGAAGTATTTGAGTGAGTATAATTAAAATACTGTTATAAGTACAGTCTTATACATTCTACTGTAGGGCCTAGACGTACATAATTTAAGCATCATTAAACCTATTACATTTTATTAAGGCGCTAGGTTAAAAGTAAATTTGATCCAATTAAATAAAAAAACTGGGTACTTGTTTGTTATTACCTTGCTACTAACTCTTATAAAATTTATCATCCTGCCTCTAGATAATGTCGGCAGTCTTCAATCTAAAATTTAAAATTTCTTTATTCATTATTGATATTTGTGTTTATATAATAACTTACATGTACGTTAGTCTAGCACAGTGGTATTCAACTTTTTTGACTCGCAATCCACTTTTCTTACCATACATTTTTTGTGACTCATATTAGCTTTATTAGCCATGTATGAAAACCAAAATCTAATACGACAGTATGTTAATATTATAATATTGCTAGACCACTAGACTAAATGCAACTAACATTTATATTTTATAATACAACATTATATACTCTGAACAGTCTAAACACAACAACAACAACAGTAATTTATAAAAATAATCTATAAAATGTATAGTTAAATTATAGGATTTTTTATTGATTAAGTCTGGCTATCACTATACAATTCCTATATTTGATTAGTCATTCTTATCTTCTATAAATATAAAATAGTTTGATTTACTCAAAAATTATTTTATCTGATGTCATATGACATGCATAATATATTATAATATATATGTATATGAATTTTTTAAATTTTAAATAGAAGACTTATTGCAACCAAATCTTAAAGCTTACACAACCCACCAGTTGATGACCACTGGTCTAACATATTATTTATTTAAGGAAAAAGGGTAAATACCTCATATAACATTTAAAATTGTATTTCATAATGTTAATTGAAACTTTCTAACACATATTTTCGGTTTGTCACTATATTGTATATGGTTTTAATTTAAAGTTCATACCTATTTTACAAAAAGTGTTAACTTATTTTAAAATATTGCTAAAAAATAATTTTAATAATTTATTTTGCATAATATTTAATACTGGCAATCAATTTAATAAGACAATAGATGATCATCTGGTTGCAAGGCAATGACAAACAAGTACCAACATTTTTACTGCGTATGATTTGAGTCTTATTTATCAGAGTTAAATGTAGGCAATGTTTATAACATTTTTTATATTCATTGCTTTTGTTTCTTTTTTACAAATTAGGTACATTGATAGAGGACGTAATCCTCAGCTTTATACCAAAGACTGTATTGAGAAAGCCTTACATAAAAATGAACAGGTCAAAGGAAAAATTGATGCTTTAAAAAAATTCAAAGCCAATGTACTCACAGACTTGGGGCAAACATTCCCTAATGAACTTAATAAGTATAGAGCATTGCGTAGCAATTGTTATGGTACTAGCAGTGTTGTAGCACCACCGCCGCCACCCCCTCTAAATATGTTATCATCTGTCACTTCATTAGGAGGACCAAATTCTCAACAGCAACAGCAAAACTTACTTGGAGGATCAAGTTTATCAATTCAACAACAGCAGCAACAACTAAACAACGCTTCTTCCTTGTCATCTGCATCTTCTTGCTTAACTAACTCTCAACAGCAATCAATTTCTCCAAATATTACGTCATTATTAGGCTGTGATGGCGTATCCACTGTATCTGCTGGCAGTAACAGTAACAATATTGGGGGCCCTCCAGGTACCTAGTATTAAATGTTTGTACCTTTTAAACTATGTATTGTAATTAATAATTTCAAGATTTGAGATCTTAAATTGTGTTTTTGTGAATTATAAAACTTACTCATTAATTATTTTTTACCAATAATGTTGGTAAAAATAATAATGAGTAGGGAATAATATTGATAAATTTAGTATTTTTTATATCAATCTTAATTTCTTAACTTTTTCATAGATATTAATTAGTTTAATTGAATAACTATTATAGATTAACAATGTATAAATTGTATTGTATCACATTTTTCTTCTTATTACTTTAAGATTATTTAAACATTATTCTAATTAGTGATAATTATAATTGAATTGTTGTAAACATAACACAACTATATAAATTATTATTATTTTATTGTAAATTTAGCAAATAGAAATATATGTGGTTGAAATATTTATTAATTTTAATTTTTAGTTAATAACATTTTGTTATCTGTGATGTATAAATATCTTTAAATAATTAATACAATTTAATTTAATTCAATTTATTGTAAATACACACCAAATGTATTATTAATAGAATTTTGCATTTTTTTTTTTGTTATGAAAATGTTTAAGACTTATCTGGAGGATACCTTTATTAAAAATCACCATGTCTTCCAAGCTATTGGAAGTAAAGTAAGATTGTAAGTACTAAATTAATTAAAAATTAATTGGTGATTATTGATTTGTACAATGTACATTAATAGTCGGAAGAGAAAAAAAAATAAAATATGTATTTTATTGTCCACGGCCTCGCACATCAAAGGGCCTCGCGTTCTAAAGGGCTTATTGTATCAATGAAATTATTTTATTGTAAAAAAAAAATATAAACATAATAATTACATTACTCGTCAATAATTCATCATATTAGAATACATTTTTGTATTTTGTACCAATGTAGTTATTTTTTGTTACTATTGTATATTAAAAAATACACATGAGCGTCAGTTAAAATTGAACAATTTGACAGAAACAGTATTGTCAGTATTAAACTATTAATGTCTAATAATGATCGTTTCTTGGAATTCCTCTACAGTCAACACGTGTATTGTGTATACTTTGTTGCCAAATGTTATCTTTGTCCATTGAAATGAAAATTGCATATAATTTAAATTATGAAGATATATTTAAAACATTTATAGTGAAGCAAAAAGCCAAAAAGTCCATTTCTTGTAAATAAAAAAAAATTGAAACTTCTTATAGTATTATTAATTTAAAAAATATGTATTTAATTTTATAATTATGTGTAAATAAAATTATACTAAAACTATATTTGCAAATAAAAGGTTAATAATTAGTTTATGGTTTTAAAAAACTTTAAATTTTAATATTTATTAAATATTACTTAAATGTTTACTAAAAAATTTAAAAAGGGCCTCATTAAGTCTACTTTGCCCACTTATAAATTTTACCTCGCCCCACCACTGATTTTATTTTTTATTCCTTTTATGAGTTACATTTTTTTCACTCGAGTGAAGTGGTATAAATTATTTTAGTAAAATTATTCTAATACAATTTGCCATTATAAAATATTTTATTTTATGTATATCTGTTCAAAAAGAATTATTATTCTTCTATAAACCAAAATATAGATTATATTAAACCAAAAAAACTATTTTGTCACATAATATTGTTTCATATTCACCAACCTACAGATACTATTGGTCTACGGATTGCATCATTCTGCGATGATGCTATTCTTTAATTATTGGTTTATGCCGTTTATAGATTATGGAAATTACTTATTAGTTATTAATTATTATATATATATATATTACCATCTAATATAATATTATTCTTTACCTTATAATAATATTAAATACATGTGATTTGTGAAACGACCACCTCTCAGGTTTATAGCTACCCAAGAAAATCGAAAGTTCTCTTGAAATATTAAAAAAAAAATTCGGGATATAACACTACTATATTATTGCATGGTACCATGTAATTTAATATAATGTAGTTGGAATGTTGAGAGTCCTGCTCTTTCTATTCGTAGTACGACCGTAGATGGTGGCTAGCAGACGGTTGTTGTAATGTCGCGTAGGACAATTGTCGTGATAACGCATTGCGCCGGAATATCGTCGTGTTGCGCCATGTTGCCGCTTACATGAATAACGGCCAACGACGCGCGACGGTCGACACCGGCATTCCGTTCTCCGTAGTCATTATTGCTGTGTTAACGTCGTCCCTCGAACACGTGCGTGATAAGTTGTCAATATCATCACACAACAGTATTAACACCTAATTAATAATTAAACGGTAACAATAATAATAACGGTCGTGTTGTGTCTTCAAAAAGGTTTGAATTACTAAAAAACAAGAAAACCTTATCAGTTATTCAGTTTCCGACGATGTTTGACGGCCGTTCGTGATTTGTCTAGTCCGTAAAAACACCCGCAATGGATAAGTACGTGAAGCGTATCAAGAGGAAAGAAGACGGCGGCGAAAATAACACAGACAAATTCTATGTACCCGGAGGCCAGTGGACGTCTGCGGATGACGATGATTTGGCTTGTGCCTTAGGGGTTCAACAACCCGCAGCCCCTCAAAAGACCGAACAATCGGACTCGCCTCTATCACCGATTTTGTCCGTTTCTCCGGCATCGGTGGACTTATCGAAAAGTATGTACTCGACTATCATTGTCGGAAATAATATATTTATTATAATGTAGTGTCCTTGCGTTGAGATTATCAAGTAATCATGGTTATTATATTAAAATATTTTACGACATCTGAAGTAGTATCATAGCTCTCTGTATAGTTTATTTTATTCGACTGTTATGAAATCAACACTTACACAGGTACTTTCTTGATTAAAATTTAACTTAAATCTAACACTGATCGGTCAGAACACTCATTTAATTTTGTATTTTCTATGAGTAAATTATATAAATGTTGTAATTAGGTTAATGAAATATAATTTAAAAAGTACCTATTGTGAAACCTAAATAACAATATTTGTTTCAACCATCGTACTGGAAAATAAATGTAATGGGATATGGGAGTCTTATTGTTCGAATGTTTAGGATTCAATGACATTGAAACATCAACTAATTTTCTATAAATATAATAATTTTATTACTGAATAACATGTCATTTGATGTTAGTGATGACTGATTCCATTTAATTTTTCATCTTGCTATATTTAATAAATCACTGTATTATAATGTAATCTTGACTACCATAGTGGAGTGAAACTATTATGGGTAATTGGGAAATAATAGGTTTTTTACAATATAGGTTACCTTCATATTATATAATATTAATTTGAAATAGGACATTGGTAATATAAATGATGCAATGATTGAGAAATTAATTAGCATACCCAAATACCCACACCACTTTTTCTAATAGCCAGCTATCATCGCATTATTAAACTTGGTAAATGGATATACGGATATTGTTTATTGATATTTGTTTATTAGAATTTCTTAGAATTTCCTGTTTGAACATAGATGATGGTAGTCTGAGTATAATGTTCAGTAATAGAATTTTTATTGAAAATAATCTACATTTTTTTAATACAATTTAATGCAAATATCAAGTTACCTAATAACCTTAATTAACTTACATTTTTTTGTTTATAATTACTTTAAATTTATTTTTTATATATTTGTACTGACTACTAGTAATATTATGACTAGAAATTATTCGACCTATTTTAAAATAATTTAGGAATGTAGAGTAAATTTTGATTCTGAGAATTGTGTCCTAGTTAAAGATTAATGGGCTTGAGTATTTATATATATCATTTCAAATTAATGTTTTTATTGATAGCTTATTTATAGGTAGTAATGTTTAATACGTGTATACTAGTAATTACTCAATAATTAATATAGTAATAACTGATAATAATATATTTCTTTTTGTTATATATTATCACAGAATCAATAGGACAAATGAAACGGAATTATGTTTCCAGACGTTTGCTGTTCGATGAAGAAGAAAAAATCAGTATCGATAAACTTGTTAATGAACAAATTATTATCAACTCTCAACCAATTAATGAACTAGAAGAAAAAGTAAGTAATAATAAAATAATTGGATTGCAAGCCATGTTAAAGAGGAGAGGATGGAAAATGTTCCATTGTGGTTTTTTTAGTGGTCAAATTTATTTTTAATTGGGATTTTATAAAAATTAATTGTTACAGTTTTAACTAAAATGGCTATAAGCTTATATAAATTATAAATTTGTTTGTGACAGTTTGATTATAATATAACTTAATTTTTTTTCAATTCAAAATATTAGTTAAAGGTTATACTTTAAAATTGGGCCTATTTGTGAACATGGTAATGCAGTACAATACTGTATTTTATTGTCACTAATTTAGCTTTTGGGGAAATTTTTATAGTAAAAAGATGCTTTGGTTTTAGATGACTACAGAAGTCAATCCTTATCAAACTATCATCGACTCTCTGTCAGCACGCGGTTTTGTAGTGAACAAACACAGTCCCTGTAAGGATGATGATGGATTCCCTGGACAATACGACCACTGTATGCTTGCTGGCTCAGATCTACAAACGACTGACACGGAAAGAGAAAACAATACCGTACTGACACCGTTGACACCCATCTGCAAACAGTTCAAATGTCTGTCAGTGTTCGAGGGCATTGATTACATCGTGAGCGTGGCAGATGCCGGCCCGGCAGCCAATGGTTCTATCGAGACGGCTAAAGTGTTGGCGGCTGTTGGTCCACACCCATATATAGTTTCGTACTTCTGCAACTGGTCGGACGCCCGTTATCATTACATGCAAACGGAACAGTGCCAGGCGAGCCTATCATCGCTGCGCATTAACAATGTTGCCGACTGCCGCATGGTGTTGGAGCACATTTCGTGCGCGCTCCACTATTTGCACGACGGCAAGATGTACGCGCACAACCGTGTCACCCGCCCTAACGTGTTCACAGTCAAGGATGGTGATAGGATCGTGTACAAGTTGGGCGGATTCGATGCGGCTACCAAATTGTCAGCGGACAGTGGCACCGCCGCCGCGGCAGACGTCCAATCTCTGTGCCTGACGGTATCTGAGCTGATGAAGGACGTTGGTGAGCGGTGTTCCTTAGACGAGGACGATCTGCGCCAGTATCTGTCATCCGTGACGGGAACAGTATCCGTGAACGCGCTGTCTGTCTGGCGATGGTGTTGCGGCACCCGTCCACCACTACAGCGGACGCGCCAGTCCAGCATGTCGGCCTTGATGTACCGGAACATCGGTACGGGTGACGAGGACGGAGGAGGAGTAGCAGCGGCCGGTCAAACTACAGTGGCGACGGCGTTGTCATTCAGGAAAATTGCCGCGCGTCGTGCGTACGAGATTGCCGCGTCCGCCACGCCGAGCAAATGATACCAGGAGAAAAAAATCATTTAAAAACATAAAAATTACCAAGGTCGGTGCTATTTGTTGCGAGAGCTAACCAGTTTTAGCTTTCTTTTTGTTTTAAGTTATTGAATTATAATATTGCCCATACTACGTAGTTACGTTTTGTGTGACATTTTAAAAATTCGCGCGGAAATGACGTTTTTTTTTTCTTTGATGCGCAGACTAAGTAGTTCCTGTTGTTTATCCATTAAACGTACTTTATTGTTGAAAAATCTCGTTTATTGATTTTTTTATATAAGTGTACCTACCTGCGAGTAGCGTTGTTTCTTTTATACTATTATTATTATTTTTTTATTTTTGAGTATTTTAAACAAATACTTATTATTATTTTGAGTAGTTATTGTGAATTTTTTTAATTTGTAAACAAAAGTTAATCAACTAGGACGTTGATGTGAATAAAGTTACTAATAAATAATTTTTTTTATTTATTTGTTTTAAGTTTATTTCTAAGTTACCAGGAGTGTTCCCATAGGGTATACTACATATACGTCGTATATTCTCAAGATTTTTTTACAATATTATGGATATACTGCATATTGTATTGTATTAAATGTTTATATATTGGTATTTGATGACAGCATGCTCTCAAAAAAATAAATGGGAACACCTCTACTTGTTACCAACCTTTACAAACCTCAAGTGTTGTGCAATTTAATGTATAAGGTTTGAATACCAATGTTTTTTTACTGCAACCTAAAATAGTCTCCAAATTAAATTCATGAAACACATTATTTATTAAATTACTGCAGTTAATTGAGAATAAAAAATATAAATACTAATCCATTGACTGTTTCAAATCATGACCTATCAATTTAAATTGTTTACATTAATAAATTGCAACATTTAATTTCTCGCGTAACAATTGAATTATCAATATTTTTAGCGTTTGATTGAATTTAAGATATCATAATAAGTTAATACATTTTTTTTAAAACAGTAAGTTATTACTAGAGTCCGGATTTTTATGCAAAAACATATTTTTATTAACTGTATGCTGTTTGATGAGAGTAAGAAGTGTTTGCATTTCATAACCTGTAGAATCTGTCAAAAAAAGTTGTTTTTGCATATTAGTGCATATTTTGACTTCAGAGAGTATTTCAGAATACTTTAGCATATTTCCGTTATGTAACATAAGATATATAAATAATGATAAATTATAAATTTATAATCATAATCAATAATTATATTGCATTTTTTTTTTTTTACTTATTAGTTAGTATTATCAATATTTTATCAATTTCAGCTGCACATAAACATCATATTTCAAACGTTTTAACTAATTACATACTGTTTAAAAAAAATTTCATCTTGAAAAAAAATATTTTTATGAAAATAAAATCTTTGTTAGTAGAAATCTCAAGTCATTAATTGATTAGTTAGATTAAAAATTATTAGTAAACTCTTTAATAAAAACTATAGCATTATAATATAAAACTTCTGATTTCATGAATTATATACTATGAATAAATACATATAATTATAATTATTATATATCTACTTTTCCAAAGAGATATTGTTGGTTATAAAAACTACATTGTATTAATGATTACATTGTTCAATATATTTTATGATTTTACTATACCCTGTTCAGTGAAAGAATACATAGAATGAGTGTATCTTTATTTGACAAATTTTCACCAAAGCTAATAGTAATTATAGCAAGGCATCATCGCGTAGGGACATACAGGATAACACATATTTGTCAGGCCACTGCATATTTTCTCACTGAACATAGTACAAAATAATATAATTAATTTAGATTTTTATAAATATTTGTCATTAATTATTGAACTACTGAACAAAAATAATTTTTTAATTATTTCTTGATTGTAGGATGGATCTAGGAACCTATTGAACATTATTAAAAAGTTGTGTATCATCCCATATTCAAAAAAACCATATAATCCATGCACCATTAAACAATATTACAAATATTTCAAGCAATTGAAATTTTGAACGAATAAGACTTAACAATAAAAATAATTCAGCATGTGTTATAATAAAACATTCATAAGAAATAAAAAAAAAGGTTCCTTGTGTTACTTGATTTGACATTTAAGTGTTGTTTTATCTAGTAGTCATTGTATAATTATGATTCTATCAAGATTGGCTACATACACAAAACTAAATAACGACGGTCATTTTCATTTATTAATTTCTATTTCTTATATTATTGTATTGTATTATATAAATATATATATATTTATTAATCGTGTAACAAAAAAAGAAAAAAAATCATGAGAAAAAACTATGTATAGTAATAATAATAATAATATATAAAAGTACATACATGTTTACAGATAATATATGTTAATTAACTGTTAGCTGGCAGGCAGATAATATTATGTAGTATATATTTAAAAGAGGTTTTGATTCCATGAGTGGTTTTAGAGAATTCTAGAAAAATAGGGTTTTCACAATGTGCATAAGTGCGGAGGGAGGATTCGCATACAAATCTATGTAATTGAATAATAACAGTGTGTATGTGTGTTGTGTAAGGGATAAAGGAGATTCATCGACAAAATTACAATAGGTTTTTGTCGAATTATTTTCTAGTTTTTTTAACTGGTTGTTCACAGAGGTAAATGGGAATGTTTTGGTACTGTAGGATGTTGTATGCGAATAAAATTAATAATTATTATAATAATATAAAGAATCGGAATAAAAATAATAATAATAAAGAACAAACCACGACTGATGCTGCTACGATGACGTAATTAATAATTATAGGTAATAATAATAATAATAATAATAATAATAATAAAATATATATGTATATGTACACAAAATAAACGCGTTGAAAAATAATAATTTAAGACAGTAGTGGGTAGGGGTGAATTGGCGGTAAGCATGCCAATGGCACACTTCTATAATATTTTTTTTATGTATTTTGGATTCAGAAATGTATTTCCCCAGCTTATATTTTGTTTTAATTAGTAGTTGTAAATATATATCATCTATCTCTGTCTGTGGCTCAATTCTTCATCATCAGCAACGATAGTTTTCCACAAGCGTGCTGCAATGCTTACGACGACAGCGTCATTTCATCATTAACAGCAACCACCAGACCCACCAGATGTGTCTGATGATTTTGAATCAATTGTTACTTTTCCAACCCCGTCAGCTGCACCTCCTGGCCCTTGCCCATCTAGTGGCCCGATACGGTTCTTGATCTCGGCAGCCATAGTTAAAAAGGCCAATTCCACATTAGTTGCTTGTTTAGCAGATGTTTCCAGGAACGGGATTTTCAGATGATCAGCATATTCCTGGTTGGGTATATAAAAAAATTCATGAATTAAATGTTATTATTTTGGATAATCATATTTAATAATGTTATTATTATAGTTTTCAACTTTTGTAATCATTAACAATAATTTGGTATGGTTTTGCTTTGTATTACGATAACTATTATATGAAAGATCTTTAATTAACACTTATACTAACTTTAGCTGTTGCTTCATCCACAGCACGCTTGTCATGCAAATCACACTTGTTACCCACCAGTAGTTTGTTGACATTATCACATGCATACCTAGCTATTTCTTCTAGCCACTGTTTTAGATTAGTGAATGTTTCCATATCTGTGCAATCATACACAACAATGATGCCATGTGCTCCACGATAATACGATGAGGTGATTGTACGGAAGCGTTCTTGTCCGGCAGTGTCCCACTAAATATAAAAAAAAAAATTATGTTATTGATAGTTTTTTTTTTTTTTATATATAATAAAGAAAAAAGTTTTCATAATTTGTGAATATTAAATTTTATTTATACGATGACACTAGAATTTTAATTAAATTTAAATATGATTAACTATGCTATTCCTACTCATAAATTATTAACACTATGTGTAATTAGTATTTATAAATAGTACGTTTTTGCTTATTAAAATACTCTACTAAAAATGGTGTTATCATTTTTATAACATGATCAAATAAAAATGATTGAAAACACGAATAATAGCTTTATAGCTATTTTTTCACATATAATACTGTGATATAATGTAGTTAGATACATACAAAAAAAAAATGAGTACAATTAGAATGAGAAATAGAATAATTGCCTAATTTTAATGTGAACTACTGAAGCTGTGTTGCATATTCAACCAATAAATGTAGTTGAATAATCAAAATTCTCTTTTACTGTAGTATAGTAGTATTGATGTTTACCTTTATAAAATTATTTTATTAATATCAACTGTTAAAAAATTCAAATAAATATTTATACTAAAATGTATGATATTGAGAATAATATTCTAAATAATAGATTGTAATATTAAGCACAATAGATAATTTCATAAGAATATAAAATATACTATAAATTACTTAGATATATGCCAGAAACTTATAAACATTGAATGATATATTGCCAGGTATTATTTTTTCTATTATATCTATTGACCTATAATCATTATCACATATGTGATATAATATTCAAATAATAAAAACAAATTCAAGGTTGTTAGATTTTTAAAATAATGTAGTTCTTAGATTATTTAAAGTTATTGTTTTACTATTCATGATTTACTAAATCGTCATAGAAAATTTAATTCACAATCATAAAATACATATATATGTATATATACTGAATATAATACTCACAATCTGAAGCTTCACAGTCTTATTATCCAGTTTGATGGTACGGATTTTCTGTACATATAAAAGTATATTTATTATTGTCATAAAAAAACAAGTATAAATTATCATCAAAAGTAGATTAGGTCTGACAAAATAGTGAAATATTATTACATAATATCTATAATTTTTGTTAAGTTAATATTTCAAGACCTAGTGTTTAAGATTAGCATCAATCAGATAGTAAATATGCTCAATACTTCAGTGGTACATCAAAAATTATAGATATATGTACATACCACAAACAAGTAGGCTTAAGTTGCCAGCCATAATGTACACTATATATAGTTACTTACAAAATCTACGCCAATGGTGCTTATGTACGAATCGGTGTATGTGTCGTCAGCAAACCGCAAGAGCAAACAAGACTTGCCAACGCCTGAATCACCAATCAGCAGCAGCTTGAACAAGTAATCGCTAAAAACACAAATGGACACATCAGCAACGATACGATCTGAATTTCAGACACTACATTGATGGGGGTCGAGCGGTGGAACATAGTGTAACCACTAAATCACATCCCTAAGATCGCGTTTAACGCGAGATACTTACTAATCCGGACTCATGTTGTCGGGTTTTGTTGGTAGGTTTTTCAGAGATGACGACGATGACGAAGACGATTACTGTGGCGGAGGCTTAGGGGCGTTCGCGTAGATACGACGACGAGTGATAACAAACCGACTGCTGCGGAATGTTATTGTAATATTTATTACCGTGCACTCGAATACGTAGTTATAATAATATCTACGTTCTGAGTCGAAACGGTACGAGAACGGTCAAGAGCGACGTGTATGTGTGATATGCGCCGCGAAAACGGGTAGTCGGGATGCGGAAACAATAAGTGCGATGCCGTGTGCACTATGTAAAGACGCAATATTGTAACAACGGCGGCGGTGACTATGGCGTAATGGGCGGGTGTATGTGTGTGTATTTTTTTTCTCTTTTATTTCTCCCGTTTGATAAAACGTCGATGATACACAGACACGGCGGCAGACGGTCCTGACACACACACGTCACACAATAACCGAAATGAATGGCAGGCGAAGCGGGGTGTTGTAGATGATTGGCGGCGGCGGAGGGGTGCCGATGACGACGATGCCTTGAACAAATATGGCCGACGGACACGACGGCTCTCTTTCGAGTGTCGTGCACGTAACCGCAATACCCCGGTCCCCGAGACGCCTCCCGCCCACCGACGGTTGCCGACCGACGCGATAGCGACGGGTGCAGTCACCGATCGCTTGAAAGTATGTGCAACGTCATCGCCGCGCCGGCTTCGAGACGACGCGACAGACGTTGGCCAACGTTACCGACCGATCCATAGCGTGACGTACCGGTACACGTAGACGGTGATGCCGGTGTGCGGGCGATGGAGGTACAATAATATTGTAGGTAGATGACATTACACTAATACTTATTTGATCAAGTCAAATTGTCCTGGCACAATGTCAAAAATCGGTAAAAAACTAAAAAATTGCCACATCATAGTCGTAAGATACCTAACGGCTAACACAATCGACATTCGAATGTGCCATAATCGGTACAGACATTTTTCAACAAATCATTCGTGTCTTCATTGACGCTTTACTAAATACGACTACAAGTTATTTAAATATAGTTTGAAATCATGTAGAGTAGGTTTCCTATCTAAAACGTATCAAGAATAAAAACAATTTAATCGGTTGGCAATTCGCCTAAGTTAAAAAAGTTAATTATGTATCTATTGTGACCTAGAAAAAAATACATATTCATAGTATTAATTATAGATAGTACTTACCTACATAATATTATAATACCTATGGATTACTTTTCCTTTCGTGGGTGATGTAGAATACATAACAAGAATCGGATATGACACTACTGAGGTATTTTTAATTATGATGGACTCTAAAATCTTAGCTGTATGCCTGTATCCTATATATCAGTTATTATTATAAGCTTTCAACATTGATTAAGATGTACATATTAGCTTTCAGTCGGGCCAAGAGGTAATCAACGATCAACCAGGATAATATTGCCCATATAGGTCTCTTAAGTAAAAATGGCCCATCGACCATTGTTAGGTTCCAAAACTTAAGTAATATTTTTGCCCTTTGTCAAATGGATGTTTGATTTCGTAATTGGTTGAAACTTGAAACTATTAATAATTAAATAGGTATTTTGAATTCGTAGGCGGAAAAAACACAGAAAAAAAATCTAATGGAAAAAAACTGAAAAATAAACTTATCCCGGAAAAAAAACCCACGGAAATAAAAGTCCATACAAATGTCATATAATTTTTCTATTTAATATTTTGTTGATTAAAAGCATTGATTATAAATACTATAATTTATTTATTATCAATGATTAAAGGTACCTACTGTAATTTAATAATAATATAATTAATAAATCATACATAATATTAATATAGATAACAAATATATTTTTCTGCGGGCATTTTCTCCATGGAGGCTTTATTTCCGTGGGTTTACTTCTGGGATTCTTTTGAATTGAATAGTATAAATGAAGAGTATTAGATGCGATATTTTTATACGAACATAAAGTAACATTAGTACATTAAATTCAAATTTCAAACTATGTAATTTATGGACTAATTGAAAATGTTTACCCCTCATATTAAAAACTAAAATAGTTAGATGTGCTGGTTGATGGATGACATTTTCAAAGTTTAAAATTATAGTTTTCAAACAATGAATTTAAAAAATAGATGAATAAAATATATTTATAATTTTTTAGAATAGATACATAATATTATTAAGTAGGTGTCTATAATAATGCGGGATTGGTGAATTGTTTCCAATTACCTCTTTATTTTTATTAATTGTGTCCTGGAAAAATGGTTGTAGATAAATCGAGTTCCAGGAAAAACAAATTATGTATTTTTTAATACATGAATAATAATATTTATTATTAGTCAAATCAATAACAAGTATAATATTATAAAAATCAAACTATGGTATTTAGTATATAAATTATTAATTAAAAAAATAATTTTTATTATTATAGTTGGATCAAAATTAAATTAAATAATTAATATTAATTTTGCGTACTTTATGTTAATATTATGATTTATATCAATATATATATATGTATATATAATGAGTATGAGTAGGGCTGGGATTTGTATATAAATACTTTTTTTTATTAAAACATGATAAATTAAGTATTGCAAATGACAAATTCATTTCATGTGATTTGCAATAAAATAAAACATATTTTAACGTTATTTCTAAAATGTCTGCATTTTGTTTTACATA
Organism: Rhopalosiphum maidis; assembly: GCF_003676215.2. Taxonomy (NCBI): domain Eukaryota; kingdom Metazoa; phylum Arthropoda; class Insecta; order Hemiptera; family Aphididae; genus Rhopalosiphum; species Rhopalosiphum maidis. The sequence continues at coordinate 26,299,964 of NC_040879.1, forward strand.
TTTCGTAAATGTTGACTATTTCGATGGTTTAGTAGTATTATACACTTATACTTCGATAATAGTACTCCTAAAAATTATAAGTGAACAATGTATATAGAAAATAAGTACATGAAAGTATAAGTTAAATATTAATAGCTTGATTATAGTTTAACTTATTTGTTTCTGTTTGATAAGTTTTAATGGTCTTAGATTATAATTTATATTCAATAATTATTAGACAAAATATATTTAAAAAATTTAAAAAGTGTCAGTACTTGCGTTCGCGTGGTTGTGAAAATATCTTTATATTTTATATTTTTTAAATAAAATTGATTAGAAACTAAAAACAATTAATTGTATATTATTAAATTATTGAGAATTTAATTTTAATTGTATACGTTATAATTTTACATTTTTTTTATTACATATTTTTTTTTTATACTACATATTTTGGTCATTTTAAATTTTAGTTACATATATACAATGAAACCTCGATAACTCGAATCGGTTGAGGGTGAAAATAAAATTCGAGTTATCAAAAATTCGACTTATAGAGGTTTGAGTTCTCGAAGTTCCATTGTATGTACATATATTTTTGGTTTTTATTACATATAAACTCCAGCCCAAGTAATGAGATATAAATATAATAATAATAGTAGTATAAGTATACATATATAATTTCTTTACGCACTTAGCGCCATTGCAGTGAATGCATTTATTTATACTTATTTCTTGCTTAGATAATTTATTAATTCATTTTGCATTTTCGTCAAGGTGTATAACACAACACGATTGCACATTTTTATCATTTTACTAATACTCGATAAAATATTACACGACTTGTCTACTATAAATATTTTGTATAGTTGGCTTAAATTATTATAGTTTGAGACATTTCCTAAATACCTAATTCTTATTACCTACCTATATGCATCTATACTACAGGTCTAGCACGTCTACAAATAACATTTTAATACTAATATTACTTAGTATAACTGATAAGTACGATTGGCTGTGTGTTTTAAATGCATTACTTTTCCAACTATTATTTTTAATGTAATATTGCGGATTATTCCAAATACTCTAATTAAGAAATATCTATCAAAGGTTATTTTTAAAATAATTTCTATTTCTCTATCCGAAAACTTATAACTAATACTTAGAAAAAATACAAAAATATTATAAGATATTTTAATAAAAAATGATTATTTCATAATATGGGGATCACATTCTTCTGCTAAAAAGTTATAAAAACTTAAATTATATTAAGTACCTACCTATGTATAATATATAAATATATACTTTTTTGTTTTGACCTTTAACTACGTCATTAAATTTTATATTGAGTTATGTAACTAAAAATCAACTGATTGTCGGTACCAAAGTTTGGTACTAAAAAAATATACAAACTTAATTATATATAAATTAAATTAATAATTTATATATATATATAGGTATGTTATGTATATTGTATATTAATATTTTATTATACATATTTTTCCTATATTTATTTTTTTGACATGCAATTAATATTTTTAACTATATGTAATATGTATTTTATTAGATATTATGATTAGTTTAATTAAATATGTGAATATCTACTTTATTTCATTGTTTACATACATTCTTATGAATATGATCCAATGATGCGAATTTTTGTATGTTATTTTAATATTTATGCGAATTGGCAAAATTTGTAATTCGCGTAGTTTTTTTAATAATACCATTGGCACACGCATTAACTGTTTGTTGAATTAGTGTAAAACCTTCTTTCCTAATGTAACCTTCCTGTAAACATAGTATAAATACGCATACATAATATAAGTTCATGTACAGAACCGTCTTTAGCTATTGTAGGGGCCGTTAAGGCTTAGGACTGTACAAACTTTTCATGTGCTTTTGGCTTTATATTTTCAAAAATACTAATAATATCTTAAAACAGTTAAAACACTATTTTTTTTTTGCTCTACAATTTTTTATTATTTGTTACTTACATAAACTTATATGAACGATAAAGTTGTTTATTTTTTGGATCTTAAAATTTAAATATTAATAAGAAAAAGTGAAGTTAACTCATAATTACAAATCAAAAAACTCTTAACAATATTTTGTCTATTATATTTTTATTATAATTATCATAAAATCACAATCAAATTATTACGTTACCCGACATAGTAGTTTAATAGTCTTATTATTTTTTTTTAAGACAATGTAAACTATAAGTGATTGGTAAAATTATTTTATTTTCAGAATTATGTAGAAAATATAATTACATGCTAAATTAAAAATATCAACATTCAATTTTGAAAGTTTCTTTCGAGTTTTTGATTTGCAAAATCTTTGATTATGTCGTTTTCAGTTCACGTGATTGGAATTAGTTAGTCTTTTTTGTAACACAGTTGTTTGTAAATCATTTTTTATTCTTTTTAACTGTGAAAATAAACGCTCTTTAGCTGATGCAATTAATGACCGTTAGGCAAATAAAATAATATCCTTGTAGTAACTTCTATACATCCGGAAAATTTTCTTTCAATTTGTCTAACGTTATTAGAGTATGTAAGGTTGATATATATATTTAAATCTACGGATTCGGAAGTATTTTAAAGTACTGCCTTAAATGAAAACATTCTGATTTAAGTTTTTTTTTATTTTTTCTGAACCATTTAAATATGGATAGGCGTAACTAGTTCTTTAAGCTAAGGGGGGCTATGTAGTTAAAAAATGTTTTATAGCAAAATAAGGTATCTATGGGAACATAATTACCCCCACACAGTAATAAGTTTTAATTTAATTGAATTAGATAGAAAAATTATGAGTAAAATTTAGATTGATTAATAATATTATTAATAATGCATAAAAATTCTTTGTTTTACCTGAATTCCATAAAAATATAAAATCTATATTATATCAAATATAATATCCAACATCAAAAACCGTACGTTTATATGCAGTACACGGTATACTTCTTTAATTTGACATTTTTAAACATAAATCGTCTTTTTATTTTCATAAAAAAAAGTATAGGGCTTTAAGAAATTCTAGGTGAACTGAAGCCTACTTAAGCCTCAGGCACGTATTTGAGGGGGGTAATGGGGGCGATCGCCCCCTCCCAAAGCCCGTATTATAGTCTATCTTAGTATGTATTTTATAACTTATATAAGTAGGGATGAGAAGTTATAGGAGAAAAAATTGTCAAAATATGCAAATTTGCACAAAAAAGGAAAATATGCCAAAAAATCGAAAATTTACATCAAATTTTTAATTATAAATAAAAATAAAAATAATATAATATAAAACAATTTATAAACAGGGTCAAAATGTCAGTATCTAATCAACGACTTCTTGTTTCAACGTTTGTATATCTAAAAAAAATTATAAATTTTTGTAAATATTGTAACACTCACATTTAATTTTTATTTATTTTTCAAAGCTGTAAATTTGTTGTACTGAAGTCATTGGATAATTAAAGCTTTTTTAAAATTGTCAACGTGTAATCGACGATGGTAGTCCGTGAGGATATTTTTATATTTTTATTTAAGTATAATCTTCGATAATATTAACTAAATATGCATTTTTATGCACGAAAAAACGTTTAATATGCTATTCTTAAAAATGAACCCAAATATGCAAAAAAAAAAAAACAACAAAAATGAACTCGCTAGGTTATGAAACGGATTTATAGCTCTCCTATAGCTATAAATATAAAGCATAGACAAATATATGTAAGTTCTATAACTTCTTAGTTCTAATTATAACTATAATTATTAATATTTATTATTAATTATTTATAATAAGCAACCCTTTTTATATAAGAGTAAACCAGCACAAATATATTATAGAGGATTTGGACTATTCCTAAAAAAATTAATCGTTCCTCCCAAGACGAAGTTTCAGATACGTGCCTGCTAAGCCTTCCCCTCTAGTTATGCCTATGAAAATATGTCTTTTTCGACATAATTAAATGAGACTACAAAATAATACACACAACACTTTAAAATTTAAATATATCAGTATTTTCTATATAAATAAACAATGACGTAAAATAGCGTAACAGGCGACAGGCGTGCTTACACGAAAGCATTTACATATTAAAAATCGTCAATGATGGTTACACGCAGATAATATTATTATTAGTAAGATCGAAATAAAATAGGCAGACGTGCAATGGGTTACGGGTAACGACAGTCGTACGATTATTATTTGATATTTCACACCACTGAAATCCGTATTTTTAAAGCAATAAAAAAATTAAAGAAAGCACCAAGTATTCAATCAAATATTCGAGATAAAATCATAAATGTTATTAAGTGATAAATTTCAGTAGTAAAAATCACTGATTTTTAAAAAAAATATTACTAATGTTTAATTTTATTTTTAAAATCCTATGTAATTAAATTTATTCATAATTAGTTATAATATTATTATTCTTTTTAAAAATTTTAAAATATAATTATCAAATATAAGTATAATATATAAATTATAAATAAGTAATAATATAATATGTATAGTAATTTTTTTTATAATTACATATTTATATCAATTTTAGCTTGTAGGAATTGTAAGTAGTAAGTACACAAAGAAAAAATTAATTTTGAATTATATCATATCATACAATGACTTAATTATAACAAAGTAATTGCACTGGCTGCTGGTCTTTTAGCCCTTGTTTTAAATGTTAATGATGAATGATGATATCGACTATATTGGTAATTATTTATTAATGTAGTACTTAATATACTTATACTATATATTTACCAGGAATGGCTCATTGGCACGTGAACAATTAAAATATTTTTATATAACAATATCAAAGAATTAGTATCAAGCATTAAAACAAAATTATATCAAAAAAACAAAAAATTAACAAAGGAATGTTATTATATTATGTACCTAAATTAATATTTGTTGTATGAATACATTAATCTAATATATAATAATCTAGTGTCACAACAGAAAAATTGGAAAATGTATGTCGCCAAAGGCCAAAGTCCTCCGAAACGGCTTGACCGATTTTGATGAAATTTTGTGTGTATATCCAGTAGGTCTAAGAGAGTGATGTAAACTATATTTCATACCCTTAGATGTAAAGGATAGCTCACCACAAATATTTTTTAATATTTCACATGTAAATTGTAAATAAGTGATATATTCATAAATTAAAGTGATGTATTAATTATAGCCCCAATTGTTTGTCACATTAAATCTTAGTAATATTCAATAAAAATAGATACCTGCTAATACGAAAATACCTAACTAATATATTTAAAAATTTGGTGTTTGACTTTCGACCAGTATGATGTTCTCGATAGTCGATACATTCCGAAACTACTTAACCGATTTTGATGAAATTATGATCAATATGTGTAATTTTATCTCCGTCATAAGATAGGATATTTTTTCCCTCGGTTAATGACCTTTTTATTATGTTTAGGGCTGTGCGATTATTTAATCGATTATTCGAATAATAGATTATTTTTAACGAATGATACATAATCGGTTAATCGATTGAAAAAATTCAACTCTAGGCGGGACAATTATGTATAATTTATATATTAGAGATATCATTTGACATATTCAGAAAACCAAAAAATAGTTTTTTAACCTTATGCTAAATGTTAACATTATAGGCAACCAAACTTAACACTGTACGGGTGCATTTTGTACGGGTGACGAAGTGCATAGCTAATTGTACAATAAAATTACAATAATTATTTTCTTATACAATATTGAATATAATGTAATATGTAATATTTTTCATGGCACGCAGTGTTCAAATAATTTGCCACCCTTGCTACTTATATACTTTAATATTACTTATTATTATCATTTGTTTTAATCATTATTCATTTGCATCACTGATGCATTAGAGATGACTAGAGGAGAATATTCTTATAATCCATCAAGTGTTTTTTTTTCAATTTTGATTGAACTATAAAATACTTGAAAATTTGTAAAAAAAAATGTCAAAAGCGTCATAATTGTAATAATTATAAATGTATAAATATTGATAATAAATGGTTATTATTAATAAATTAAATTAAAGTGTGTATTCTATATAAGTAGGTTTATTTTTGTGTTTCTTGTCATTTCTTCATGACTGAATATATTCAGATAACCAGATGAATTAAATAACGAATGAATTTTTTGCATTAAAATAACTAATAACTAAAATTGCATGATGTTTTAATTACAAACAAATTTACAATTGTCATTTTCATTATAACCTACCTATCTGTCAATCTATATGAATATAAAATTAAAATACACTCATGATAAGATAGTTGCAATAATTAGTAAATTAGGTATAATATTAAGTTTTGAATAATTCTAGATTACTATTATTTGTACTATTTATAGAATTATCTTTCAAACAAAAAATCACGATGTTAAAATATGAACGTTTAGTCATTTATTAAATATATATTTTATTTAATACTTTTTCGAAGTATGAAACCACTCTTATTACAAATTATTGCATTATTAATTTACTTCAATTATAACTAGTAATTATTATTTATTAGATATAATTCGTCATTTTAACATGTCATTCTCCTAGAAATTGACTATATCTATGCTTTTTTATTTTATTTTAATATATCTATTTATTTATCGCCACTACCCGCCGTATAGCTTAACAATAATTAGCCATGGATGTCATTTCAAATATAAAATAACTTTAAGAAATAAATCTAAAATCTGACGTTATCAATTTCTTGAACTATTTTGTCTTAAAAGTTATAGATTATTATTTGCTAGTTGAGCTAGTTCTTAACAAGATATCTATATGTATTCTGTACTTATTTATAATTATACCATGCATACTTAGATTCAGTAATAAATCCAATAGAATTCCATTTAAATAAATGTATTTATTTTACCCGAAATTAAACAAATTGACAGAGTACCATAATATGAAGTTCATGATTATTTTTATTGGATAAATTAAACCATATAGATTTTCTTGGTATTTTAGATAAATGTCTCGCAGCATCTATTTTAGACTTTAGTGTGCTGCATGAGGACTAAAATGTATAGTAATACTAGAACTTATACTTAAACAATTATAAATAAATACGATCAAATTATTCAAAATTGTTTAGAAGTTTATCCTCTATTTACTTTCAAGTTTGACTAATATACAGAAAAAATGTATAGTTAGTTTTTTTTTTAAATTATGAGCCGTTGAATATTTTGAAATTAAAACTAAAATATGGAAAAGTAGGTATAACTGCTCCGCTGCATGTAGAGTATAGGTGTTGAGTGTACCTTGTCATTGATAAAATAATTGTATGCGTTAAATTTGAATTTAATGATAATTAATTATGGCTGATGGTATTTACCTAATAACTCCCGGAATATTCTTAGTATAAAAAAAAATATTTTCTTTGTATTGAACGAATCGTCCACTTTTTTTACTTTTATAAACCTACATTATAATATATGCTTTAAATTATTTTAAATTATTTTGGATTTATAATAATACCTATTGTATTTGTCATTCAAGACCCATTTTGGTAGATGAGCACTCGAATTGTGTATAATATTGATTATTATATACTTAGGAAAGTTATCATATAAATAACATACATGAACCAATGTACCCCAATATATATAGGCATGATTGTATGGGTTATATATATATCATATATGCTATTAATAGATATTTATTTACTATGTATTTTATGTATTATAATATAAGATTTGTTTTAATCATCACGGTTTATATTATGATATGGATTATTGGAAAATAAGTACGAATTTATTTTTAAAGTAATAGCTAGAATAGCTAATACATGTTTATTCTTTAAATGTTCAGTTATTCTTTCTTTATATTTCTTTATTCTTAGCAATTGTTTAGAAAAATATCATAAAGCAATATCTATATTATATATATTTATATAGAACATATTATAACTTATTCTTAATTTATTATACATTAATTTTTTGTGCCCTTTATTATTTCAAATTAATGTCATTTAAGCTGAAAAAGAAAGATCATTTATATAGTTATAAATGTAAATGTATTAAAATGTAAATACGTTAAATTCTTATCAGTTTTTAGTAAAGCCATGTAATTAATATAAATTTAAATTAATAGTTTTTAGTTAGTGTTGATGAGTTGTATTTATATTATTACAATTATTTCATTTTGGTTTAAGCATAGCAAATGATTTATTTATGCTGTCAAAATAATTTGACCTAAGATTAAAACAATCATTTAATTTAATTTAAGAGATAATTATGCATCACTACTAGCTGAAAAACTATACGATTATTTTTATTATACAATTAATCTTTAATATTAGTATTTAAAATGAATGATTTTATGTATAATACTATAATATAATATGATATGTAATATACATATTGGCACATCGTATACATTCTACATTTATAGTCTACAATTGTGTACATATAATTAAAATATATACCGTAACAGTTAATCTTAATAGCTTAATAAATATCTGAAAGTAATTATATTTTTATGGTTTTTTCTATATAAATATTACATTATAATGTGTATTGGCTTAACTGGAGTTGGAATAATCTTTTTGAAATGTCCTGATATATGACTTATTCGTTTATAAATAAAAAGCGGACTCTAATGTATTAAAATAACTTATAGCTAAGCACTATAAGAATAAATTATTATAAATACCTGTATACAATTACGTCTAAAATAACAAATTTTTTAGTATTTATTACAGTGGTATAAGTTACATCGCGTGTAACTAAAGAATAAAGCGATCTTAAGCTTTTTTGTCTTACTAATTAATAATTATTATGCATTAGGTTTTTTAATCTGTTAAATCTGACTTTAATACAAAAATAAGTACTTATCTATATTATCTGTCTACAATCATTTGTTTTATTTTCTTATAATATTTATAAATAAATATTTTTTATGTACAATAACCAAAGAGAGTAAAATTCAAAATTTTGGATTTTTATGATAATTTAATAAATAATTTTGTTAGTCCTAAATCTGAAAAGCTATGAAACAATATTAAATATTTTATTCATCTTTGTTTTATAACTTAACTCTAAATTAAAATATTAAACATTTTGTTTGGATTTTGAAATGTTACAAAGATACGATTACATTACTTATACACAGATAAATTTATAATGACTGAAAATAATTGCATATAAAAATGCGAAAGTTATTATAAATTCTATCATCGACGGAAATTTGGAATATAAATTTACACACTTTATAAATAGGGATAACTATGATATATAATAGCTATATAATTTATATATACATAAAGATATGTATATAATATTATTATTTAAGAACTTTTTCTGTTCTAAAATACGAAGTTTATTTCGGTCCATTTATATTAAATTGATATATATATATTTATTTCTCAAAAATTGCACAATAAAATAATTCGTGAAAAATTCATGTTTTCATAAAAACTTCAATACATTGGAAAATATGTGATTCATTTTTGGTGAATCTAAATTCGCTACAACTATTTTCCTTAGCAATTTTTTGTATATTAAATGAAAATGTAAGGAACTTTGACTCTAAGTATTTACATTTTAAGTACTTAAAATATGAGTAATTGTAGTATAGAGACCAGCGGTTCCCATTGTTCCCAACCTTTTTAGTTGTGTAAACCACCAATTTATTAAAAAACATTTTTGAAGCCCACTAGGACATTAATGACTAATAGCACTCCTATATACGTATGTATATGATATATAATATTATTTGGTCCTGCACAGCCCAGTTACACGTTCCCCGCGGTCCATTGGTTGAGAACCGCTGGTATAGACAGTACAGTATACCTGCGTGCCCTCCACTCGTCTAAACTTTATATACTTATACGTTATAAGTTGGAACTCGTTACTCATTAGGTTTAGGTAATTATTCAAAATCCGATTGCTTTCGATATCGTGTAATGTGAACCCATTGGTAGGTATTCCATTGCTACTATAATAATATTATGTATTATGTTTGATGTTCGTGCCCCATTGCATATACCCAAGACAAAATAATTTATTTAATAAATAAATAATAATAAATAATTTATTTATTTTGTCATACATATATCGTAGAGCGTAAAACTTCGGCGGCGGTTACCTCCACTCCGATCGTGGAGCGCCGTGGAGGTGACGCCTCTGCGCTAATAGTGATTACACGACGATTACGACAAAATAATAAATTATAACAACAAACGCTACGCCGCGCCGCCGTCGCGTACTCGCGTCGTAAACCGCAAAACAGCAGCGTGTTGTGCCGTGTTTGTGCGTCTGTGTGTTGGTGAGTGTCCCTCCGTCCGTGTGTGTGTGTGTTTGTGTACGTGCGCCGCGCGCGTGTGTGTGTGTGCGCTCTTGCTGTGTGTTTGTGTGTGTGTGTGTGTGCAAAGGATAACAACACCGACGTCGTACGTACGTGTTTGTTTGGTCGTCGCCGTTTGTTTATTTACAATCGTGTGTATTATTTGTGTGTGTTCGTTGTCCGGCACAACAGTCGAAATAGCATTGCTCGATCAGCGGTATTCGCACGCTAATACTGTCCAAGCATTCCAAACATTATACCGGCCGGCGGCGACGACGGCGGTGGCGGCAGTTCGCAATACACGACAATAAGATGCCCTAAGCGGCGTCTTCGGCTTGGTGCAGCCAGTACGTGTTTTCAATTGATCCAGCCAATAGCAACACCTGTCCGACGTCGAATTCCCGTTCGGAACGAAAAGTGATTTTGTGCGTTAACGAACAGTTGAATTTGTTTCGCGTTACAACCCTTCCCATTCTCATGGCGGCCATCAACAGTGGCAGTAATAATAGCAACAGCAACAGCACTAGTGCTGGCGGCAGTAACATGTACCGCGTTGGAGGTGAGTTTCGGTTGAATTTTGGCAGACATCTCGTTTTTATGGTTTATGTCGTTGTGTACTTGAATCCAGTGTTAGTCGTCCTCTCGTCTCCATTATTTACGACGTGATTTACTTAAATTGACATTTACTTTGGTTGTATTAGTCGTTGTTATATAGTGATGTACAACAGCGATCATGCTTGTTGTCACCGATGGGTACCAATTCATGTACAAATTGCGGGTGTTGTGATTATATTGCGATGCAAACCATATAGACATGTGTATGTTTTGTTGTTTACTAACAATTATTTTGTTATAGATTATGTGTACTTTGAGGCTCAACAGCAGCAACAGCAACAGCAGCAGCAACAATCTATGCATCATCAACAGCAGCAGCCATTCCAAATACGTAGAATCGAAGAGCTCAATAAAACTGCCGGTGGTAATGTTGAAGCAAAAGTCATGTGTTTTTATAGGAGACGAGATCTCCCAGCTCAACTTGTCGCGTTAGCTGATAAACACCAACAGCATCAGCAGCAGCAACAATTGTCGTTGACTTTATCATTATCTCCTGGTGGAAGTAGCGCCATTAAAGGATCTGGTAAGCAGTCATCTACCATCAAATCTTCCTCAGCCAGTGATAAAGATGCTAGTACGGATAAGAAAGAACAAGACAGTAGTGCTAGTGGGGCTTTACCAATGGTGAAAAAAGAGCAGCAGAACGAAGAACAATCTGCCAGTAAAATAGAAACATCTGAAATTAATGAAAGTGTAAAAGAAGAACAGCAACAACAACAGGATGTTGAAATGCCAGAAGACTTGGAGACTAATTCGTCTGTATCCGCTGTTGTCAAAAGTGGAGAAGTTCGAGCAGATGGTGATGAGGCTGAAACCAATGATAAATGTAAATATATTCAATATTGTTTATTTATTTTATTTTATTTACGCCAAACGGCAAATTTACAAAATATATGTGGGTGATAACAGAACAATTATAACAGCTTAAGGTTAGAATAATTACAAACAAAATGTAACATTAAAAATATAGTTGTGTGTATATATATATATATAGATAAAAAAAAAGAGCAAAAAGATACAGAGTGAATACATGGCATTATTGACACAACAAAGCATGCGGTATAAAGGATGGTTATGACCATAGAAGGTGAAGTGAGTAGGGATAAGAAAGAGTGGATGATGTCTTGAAGGGTAAATTGAAACACAGAAATTTATAGAGGAAAGGAGATTTGGGGCATCTATTGATCCATCGAGTAGAACTTGAATAAAACGGAAATCAGCATCAATATGTCGAGAAGAAATCGGAGGAATTTGTTTAGCTTTAAAAGCACGAATGAGTAGTCATGCTGCAAATGCTTAATTTTGAGTAAGAATCCTATTCTGGACTCTTTCACTAAATAGGGGGCAATCATATTCTAAAATAGGGTGCTTAAAAGACATTTTTGGTATTGTAAGGATTAAAATATTGTATATGAATCTTAATTATTGTGTGTAATAGCTTCAGATATTGTAAAAGATGATGATAAGACAACACAGAGCACACAACCACAACATGACTGGTGGCGTGGTGAACAGCTTAAGCAACGTGAATTGTTTTTAAGCAGGCAAGTGGAAACATTGGCAGCAACACATATACGTGGAAAATGCACAGTAACATTGTACAATGAGACCGAGTCATTGGACAGTTATTTAGAAAGAGAGGTAAGTACTGAATGTACTTGTGTTTGTTTGCATATTATTAAAATTATTTATACTAAGTTCTGATTAAATATTAATGCTTATTATGAAAATTTTAAATATACTTTGTTGATGTGAGTAATGAGTATAGAACTTTTTATGGTTATATAGTGTATTAAAAATTCAAAGTTTATACCAATTTGTTACTTATAATTTTAAATCAAAATAAATTTATTATACCTAGTTTTAAAATAGTTTAATATATGATACAAAAATTAATGCAATGTTGTGTTTTCAATAATTAATAATATAACATTAATGTATTAATAAATAAATACAATAGCGAACTTGACATATTCCAAAGCTATAGTTTAATATTATACAATCTTACCAACTCATAACCTGATAAGGTAATTAATGTCATATGTTTAATTTTAGGTAGTTAATACTAAAATACTAGTTAATTCTTAACTATTATCTGTATCCACACACCCATAAGCTCTAATAAAAACTCAGAGGCCACCTCTCGATTATCTTTTTGTCATGCTACTGCATAAATACTTGGATAATTTATTAAACATAAAAGCCATCTTGAATAAAATTAAGTTTTATTCCTCTATTTTTGAACTATGAGAATATATATTATTTTATAATTTTTTTATTGACTTCTAATACTAATATTACTTCACATTTATTTTATAGAATTAGGTAGTAATAATTAATTATTAACAATTTTTAATAAATAAAAATCATAAAATTATTACATAATAGAAACATTAAATTTGAGCTTAAACATTTACACGGCATGGTAAATAATGAAAAAGATATTGTTTATAAAATGTAATGGGAATTAAGTTTTGTATATTAATAGCTCATCAACATTTTAGTTATCCTATACTCAAAGAATTTATTTTAGCTTAATAAAATATTTATACATTATATCATATAATTAAATGGTGAAGTGTTAAATTGATTAAAAAACATTTGTTTAGCTTACGGTTATTTTATAATTTATTTTTATTAGCTAATAATTTAGTATTTTGCGCATGGCTGTTTATACTCAAAATCAATCTTTCTAATAACAAATCAAAATTATAACGAACATTTCTGTTATAAGCACCCAATTAAATATTGCAGTTATAAATTTTTGGTTTCAATTAAAAAATGGATATAATTTAAAATGTTGTTAATAATTCTTATTGTTATTGATGGCATATTAATTGTTTGTAATTTGCGAAGTAATAAATAGTAGGTGTACATATGACATGACATTATTAAATACTACTTTGTAGGGATATTATTTGGTGTATCCTTGGTATGATAGGTAATACTTTTAATATAGTATTCAAGTATTATTATGTAACAGTAACAAAAGTTAAAAACAATATTTATATACTTTCAGGTATGTAAGTAGCTACAATTTTTATTGAAAAATTGATACTATATTTTAAAATATCAATGTAATATTAAAAAAATATAAATAATACTTGATATGAGGTATACCACATTTGCTATGTAGGAATAATATATAACCTATAATAGATGAATAAGTAATAATATTAATAAAAACTATTTGTACAATTTTTAGTCATAGATTTCTGGTTTTCAACTTTTTGAAAACTTTTCTATATCAATTATATAAAACTAAAACTTCTACTACTAAAACTAAAAATTAAATAAAAACGGTTTACTGTTAATTATGTGATATTTAATAATTATTATATTATTTAAATATTTACTTTTTTGAATAAGAAATTAATGAATAAAATTAATCAAAATTATTTTAAATTAAAACATGTTAATATTTATAAAAAATGTAAATATTAAAAATCTATTTAGTAAAAGCATAGGAAATATTCTTTTTTATAAAATGTATAATAGGCGTCTTTGCCCTTAACTGAACCAGAGAGTCGTAATCGTGGAAATACGGAATATCTTTGTTCCTATATTATGTGGGAGATAGACAGAGAAAACAAATATTGGTATAGCGGCCCTTTAAGAAAATGTATTATGCTCAAATTTATAAAATACCACTTACCATTCATTATGATGTTAAACAAATAAGGTACACATTATATGATAATATTGGTTGAATATTAATTATTTTACAAAGTTTGAGAATCGAATTATTCATGACTATATCTTTATATCAATCCTTTTTATAATCAATTTTATAGCCTTCACAAGCATTTCACAACTTTTTATATTACCTATTTAAATAATTCAATCATTCTTTTTACAATAAACAGGACACATTCTTCTATTGTCTGGTATTTGATCCTGTCCAAAAGACATTATTGGCTGACAAGGGAGAAATCCGTGTTGGTCATAAATATCAGGCTGAGGTGCCACCAAAAGCACTATTTAATCGTGGTAGTGGTGATGTAAATGCAAAAGATATAACAGCAACATTGGCAAAAGGAGATATAGTAAAAGAAGAAAATATTACTGATGGTGATGGAGAAGAGCCAATGGTAACGGAATGCAGTCGAGATGATGAAGATGATGAAGAGAAAGATGTTGATGCTAAATCCTCTACTGCAGTGACTACAGTGACAACAATAGGAACTGTAACAGCAGTGACAATGGAAAGTGATTCTGAACTTGAAACTTTGATATGGACATGTAGGCCCCAGTGGAATCGTTTGACCGATAGACAAATAGATCAGTTTTTGGTTGTTTCACGATCATTAGGCACATTTGCTCGTGCCTTAGATTGTACCAGCTCAGTAAAACAGCCTTCATTGCACATGTCAGCAGCTGCTGCATCACGGGACATCACATTGGTAAGTTTTTCATAATATCTCAAAATTGCTTAATGGTAATTCACTACGTGGTATGTCTTAACTTGATTAGTATGGTATTAAGTTAGCGTTCTATTGTTTATTAAAAGACTATTAATTTGACATGTATTTTTTTTATTAAAACAACAGTTTCATGCTATGGACACACTGCATAGACATGGTTATGATCTGGGTACTGCTACCTGTTCCCTAGTGCCTAGTACCGGTCCTGTATTGTGCCGTGATGAAATGGAAGAATGGTCAGCTTCCGAAGCAAATTTGTTTGAGGAAGCGTTGGAGAAATATGGCAAAGACTTTGGTGACATACGTCATGATTTTGTTAGTATTTCATATTTCTTCTCTTTTAATTTTAGTAGTAATAGCTTTTAATATAGATTGTATTATTTGTTATTCGTAATTTCAATACTAATCAATTTAAATGGACATGCTGTTACAGCTTCCCTGGAAAACGCACAAAAACATAGTTGAGTACTATTACATGTGGAAGACCACAGATAGATATGTGCAACAGAAGCGTGTTAAGGCTGTAGAACAAGAATCCAAGTTGAAACAAGTGTATATACCTTCTTAGTGAGTATTTGTTATAATATATAATACTAAATTTACATGTAACTTGGGGTAGAGTATGTCGTCAAAAGTTTTACATATTAGTGGATAATAATGTCATTGGTATATCAATTTCAATATGATAAAAGGACGCCACATTTGTATATGTTGTCTCCATTTTAGACACAGTCAACATAATAAATTTGCGTTCATTAGAACACATTATGTGTTGTTAGCTTTAATATTAAAGAGAATTTAATTATTACCAAGGTTAAAGGTTAAAACATTATTATTATTAGCTTTGATTTTTTTCAATATTGTAATTTTTAACTAGATATAAGCATTTTCAATTTGTATTATTTGACATACTCATAACCAGGGCTAGGATTTGTATGTAATAAAAAATTGTAAAATATGCATTTTATTTACCAAAATATGCAAAACTATGCATTTAAATTTTTATAAGATAAACAAAAAAATATAGTTACATAAAAAATATTTATTTATTGAAATACATCAGTGATTGGCTGTTTGTCTTAAAAAACTAAGTTTTATACTTTAATCAGCAGGGCTAGAATTAAATATGAAATATTAATATTAAATTATAAATTTCAACTATGAAATGTACTATAAAATATGCATTTTTTGCATTCTTATAATTGAAATATGCATTAATATTCATTTTATTCAATATAATATGCAATCATATGCATTTTATCCAAAGTATGCAAAAACATGCAAAATAAAAACACCACCATTTATCTCATCATGAAGTGATTCATGGACATTACTGACAAAATCAGTAATCAGAAGTCGCAAAAAAAAACATGCTGTTACACATAAATCCTAGCTCTGCTTATAGCATTTATATTTTGTCATAGCTTGTTGAATTAATTTGTGGTATACTATTGATGTACTATATGTGTACCACTCAGGAACATTGTTTATGAAGGATTAAAAATGTTTCTGCTTGTCCCTATGTACAAATACACAATCACCACTATTCCTACTTTCATGGCTTACAATCAATCTAATTAAGTATTATGTTTATTATTTGTATTGATCAAAGGTTACCTATCTTACCACCAGTATATAAATTTACAAATAATTTTGAACAAAATAATCAATTAGCTCTTGTTACTAATCTTAACATGTACAACTTTTAATATCTAATATCATAATTCAATTTAAAAAAAAACATAAGTAATATTTTTGACAAAATAATATATCATTATCACTTCAATAATTTCTAATTTAATAGAAAAACATTTTAGGTGGGGCTTCAACCTCAAAGCCTCCCTCCTGGGTGTGCTCTTAGTATCTACATTATTTTCATTTTAAAATTGTTTTTTTGTACATAGTAATGGATCAACGAGTGGTGGAAAACAGCAGGCTATAACATCAGGCGTAACAATAAAATCTTCACAGCAACAGCAGCTTGTAAATGGTAACTCGGCAGCTGTGGAGCTGTATTCTCCTAAAAATGGTAGTAGTGGATTATCTATAACAGGGGAAGGACCATTACAACCTGGATTATGTGATTTATGTGACGGTAAGAAAGGAATTTTATAGATAACATTTCTGTATATATATAAATACATTATATAATATGAATATATATCATCATGCAATAATTATAAAATAAATAATTATTGTGTTATTTATATAAATGAAAATAGCTGTGTCTTCACAACAATGGTATCCAAACACCATAGGAGCTACAACCGGAACAACCTCAATATCTTATCATCAGCAAAATGGAGGATTATCTTCTACATTATGTCATGAGTGCTGGACTCATTGGAAAAAATATGGAGGTCCCAGAACTGCTACTTCAGATAAAAAAGTTATTGCAACTGCAAGGGGAGGGAGTATGTCCGGAGACGAAGGTACTTATTATGATATATATCTAAAGTATTATGCTTAACACTTCTTAACAATAACTAAGGATTAAAGACTCAAAACTCAAAAGAGTAATCAACAAGTTTACTTAACACTTTAACTGCGGACGTTGACGCGTTGTCGACATATCGCACCTGTTCTATGTGGCAGGCATTGATGCATTGTTGACAACCTGTTTTACTTTCTGAACTCTTCTAATAATACCAGCATACAACAAGCTATTTGTTCTTGCATTACCACATAGACAAACGGTCGAAATTATTTAATTTGCGGTGGTTTGAGATTCCGGGTATTTTTTATATTTTTATTATACTTACTACTATTAAATATTATTATGAAAAATGTTCAGCATAAGAGAATCGCTCAGGTCAAACCATGCCGCAGTTAAAGTGTTAACTAGTATTCTTTGTATGTATTTTTAATATCTAATGATGAATAACACCATTTGCTTAGATTTAACATAACATATATTATACTCATATGTGTATTATGAATGAATGCATGTTTGGTATATTTTCAACATTAAATTCTTTAACGTGGTTGTCATTACAAGATATGAAGATCGTGTATATTAATATATAAAAATTATTAATTTATAATTCTCAGGCTTGATTTGCAGCTCAGTGATGGCTCTTGCATAGTTAAGGTCAAAATGAGTGATGCTGAATATTCTTATTCAAAATATTTAGGTACACTTTTTTGTTAATTTTTCGATCTTTCGGTGAATCGCTTAATCGATATGAAAACTAATTCAGAGGCCTGATTTCAAATATAAATATAAAATATATCAATTCAGTTTTATTTTGCATTTAATGTTTGAATTGTATGTATTTTTCTTGACTTTGCCATTTATGTTAATATCTTCTGTGAAAGCTTGCAATTATTTTTTGATTTATAATTTGTGAATGTTTTTGTGAGAAGTCTATAAAATAATTTAACAATATCTCATTTATATAAAATATTAACACATTATAGTTAATTATATGTCGATTAATTTGTTTGAAATATTTGTAAATAGATCGACCACACTCAAATGCGTCGTCTAGTTCTCTAGCAGCAGCAATGAACTTGAATGTATCAGCTGGTGGTGGAAGATCTTCATCACATGGACCCACTATGTCGACTCCACCCCATCACCACCACCACCTTATGCACCTTGGTGGTAGTGGAAGTAGTCACCATAGCAGTTATCATCATCAGTCACAACACCACCACCATCAACAGCTTCACCATCAACAACAACAGCTACAGCAACAACAACACCAATCGGCATCGTCTTCACCAAGTGGTGGTGGTTTATTACTACACCAACCACATATTAATTCGTCTGGATCAACAACAACTGCTCATAGGTGCACTATTATAGGGTGCCAAGCAGCTCCATTCAAGAGTAAGTCTCAGCTGCTACGGCATTACAGTACAGCACATGGCATCGGGATAAATTCCAATAGCAGTAGTAGTCCTAGTGCCATCATTACGTCAATTGGTGGTAGCAGTAGATCTTCTGGAAGTGCTGGTCTTGATGGTGGTGGAAGTGGAAAATTATCACCACAGCCACCACAGCAACAACAAACCATTTCTGGTGCAGGACTTCTTCACCATAATTCTGGAGGACCTTTAAACTTGAACAGCAGCAATTCGAATCAACACTCGATCAGCAGTGGTTCTGCTAACCAAGTAATTAATCTCATTGCATCATCATCTTCACCACAACAACAGCCCAACAACCTATCTACAAGTGGTGGAGGCATAACAACAAATACAGTTATTGGAGCAGGAGGAGTAGCCACTGCCACTGGTAGGCCAGTTATGAAGACAAGAACAGCATTTTACTTGAGATGTACATCATTGGCAAAAGCTAGTAGGCGCCGGTCCGCACAACAAGCAGCTGCTGCACTATTACAGCAACAGCACCATCAGAAAAAAGCTTCGTCTAGTGGAAATCAAACAGCATCTCTGCTATCTCCTATAGCATCAGCTATGGTACAGCCTGGATGCTTAGCCCGTCCTAGAAATGTAGCTCGAAGACCATTTGTATGTGTTCCACAAACAGCACACTCTTACAAACACGAATGTGAGTATATATTATGATATTTATAGTGTGTTGTTTAATGTCATTAAAATGCCTAACTTAACTGATTTATTAATAGTGTAGAGTGATTTCATGCTTGGACAAAGCAAACAACTTATACAGTGAAACCTCGATTATCCGGGGTAATGTGGGAGGGGGGTCACACGGATAAGTGAAAATCACGGTTAATCGAGACTTTTTATAATGTTATTTTTTAAATTATAATTAAAATTATATAGGTACAATTTTATAATAATGAAATTTTGAAAATTTTTATTTAATTATAATTAGAAATATATACAATAATGTTATACATAATACTTTTACAGTCCATACTTATTTTTAAATTTTCGGAAAAGTGAGCACGGTTAATCGCGAACACGGATAATCAAGGTTCTACTGTATGGTCTATCTGAATTGCATAATAACTTACTCATTTATTTAATATTTATGTATTAATTTTGATACATACAATTTTTCTTAAATTGTTGTACCTGTCATCATGTTTTGGGGCAGTAAGTGTTTCAATTTTTAACTTGGGTGATAAATTGGATTTAGTTTGTGTTTGAGGGGTTAAAAGTAAAAATTCTTATTACTTTTCAAAATAATCAGAAAAAAAAATATGTCTTAATAATCTTAGATACTTGCAATTTTCATCAAATGTTTATTTTAAAATTGTTGATACATAAAAAATATTTTCATTCTATTAGAGCTATTTATTAATAATTTAAATTTTCTAATTTTTTTTAGATTTTTTTTATAAATGTTAAATAATTTTTGTCATCAAAAAAACCTTGAAAATTTAATAAAAAATGTCTTAAAAGTTTTTATCGTATATATTTAAATTATTAAAATATGTAAGCACAATTTTTTTATAAGCATTTTAAGTTTAAACTTAGTTTTAAAAAGTTTAATTTCTATAGTTGATGATTGAAAATTTAATAAAAGGTTTCTTATAATTATGTAGTTTATATTGTAACCAAAAACTTAAAAATATAAACATGGGTTTTTTTTATAGACATTTTAAATTCATGTTTGAACATTGCTAGATATTTAATATAAGAAAAACATTTTTAGCTATTTTGTTGTAATTTAAACATATTATTTGTGGATATTTTATCATATTATATTTTGTATGGAAAATGACATGTTTAAATGAAATGCTTTCGGCAAAAATTAATTCAACTTGCTATATTAGCAATATAAACGTAATATAAACTATACTTAGTAATTTAGACTGACAAACAGCCATTTGTTTTTGCTTAGAATCTTTTTCTGCATGTAATAATTTATCATTGAATTAAAATGTATTACACTCATTAAAGTGTCTTACTCCTCAATGATAATGTTCATTTGATACCTATTGTATAGCAGACTGGTTACTTGCTAGTTTCCCCAATTTTTTTTTTTCAACTTTGGTCTATTTTTATATTAAAATGTTTAAATACATGGTACAAATGGTTTTATGGATGGTAATTTAGAGATATAATCAAAATAAACATTTTTTAAATTTAATCTCATATTTCTTCTCAATCTTGTAGTCTATTTCACAATACATTGTCATATTTTATTTTAACTATATAGACATTATTTTAGAGTGAAATAGCTATTTCATCGGTATATGTATATATAATTTTGAATATGTTATCTTTCAGGCATGCTGTCAATGCAACATGCTCCAGTCCATGAACTAAGAGCATATTTGAGGGCTGCTGCAGTTAAAGCGCATGCCCGCCGACCTGGAGTTACTAGAGTAGCCAATGCATTAATAGCTGCTAGGAGAGGTCGTGGTGGTATGAATTCAGCAACTGCTGCTGATATAGCTGTGCCAGATTGGTTGTCTCTGCCTTCTCAGCAGCACCAGCATCAGTCTTCACATCATCATGTTTCGTCTTCATCGAAACATGGCAAACATTCTTCAAGATCATCAACGGGCGGACGCGTCGCTTTTCCCAAGCCACCAAAGGCACCGGGTCAGTGTTAACTCCCGAAGTCTATAATATATTAGTTGACAATAATATACATATTATATATTGTGTAGCATTTTGAAGAAAAAATACTGATGTTTGAATTTTTTGAATTGTTATAATAGATTAAAATTGAAATCAATCAATTAATACTTATCGAGTATTTTAAGTATAAGTAAGCTTAAAGTGACTCATTAAAATAAAAGTGAAGGAATGACTAATAATCATTTTAGAATAATTTCAAATACTTTAGATGAATATTCAAAATCATACATTTTTTCCTTCTAAAATGCAAAATAATAAAAATTAAAATAATAATATTAATAAAATTAAAAAATAAAACATAAAATATTTATTAATAGAAATAATAATTTAGTATACAATTGTTACAGTTGTTTTCCTTAAACATTAAATTATATAGATGATTAGAATTTGAATTTAGGATATCTAATAAGTTTAATTGAGATTAATTTGATTAATTTATATAATTTTTTCTTTCTGAATCTTTAAAATTTATTTGTACACAATTAGAGACAGAAGAGGTTATACAAATTTATCATTTACATAATATCTGTAATCATATTTAGAAAATATTTTAATGTGCACCAGGGTAATTAGGGTATATTTTATTTTTAAACTTATTTTTATTGCTAGGTTAACTAGTATTAACTTATTTAAATAAAATCAATACTTTATAGGTATGTAAATGTTAGGACATTATAAATTGTATTGAGTTAATTTCATATTTATATTACAATTTAACTGATTACTAGATAAATATATAAATATATTATAGTTTTAAACTTATATTTATGATTTTTTTTCTGTTAAAAATTGTTTGTGTTTCTTTTGATATGTTAAACAAATTTAATGATAATACTGCAACTAATAGTTATTAAAATAGTTGTTTTTAGAAGTGTTATAATTTTGAAAAGTCTACAATTTCTTTGTCTAATTAGTTTTTTTTATAATTTTCGTTGGCTCTTAAATTAGACTAGATTAAACAATTAAATGTTTTTGTACCTAAAGATGTATATTATTGTCAACATTTATACTTAGTATAATTGAAATTTTATAGTTTTATGATTTCCAACCATCTAAATTTTTTTTCTGGATAATATCTGAAAAAATATTCTGTGTTATATCGTAAAAAATAAAAAATAAACTAATGGAACACTAGCATATATGTTATATATATATATATAACAACGACTACTGTAATTCAGCTTATTGTAGTATTATAGTCTTTATTTCTAAAAATAATTTAAACAATGTTTATCATTATAACTGCGTTTTAATAATATACTACGCTGTTGCGTAATTGTAGATGGAAGTTTGCTATATGAACGAGTTCCAAATAAACAGGAAGCTGCCGCGGCTGCGGCAGCTGCTACTTCTGCATTGAACAACCCATCCGCAGCTGCAGCAGCTGCTGCTGCTGCTGCAGCAGTTGGACTGAACCCGGCTGCAGCAGCCGCCATACTCGGAGCTTTGGGGCCCCCGGGATCAGCTAGTAGTGGTAGTTCTGCGGGGGCATCTGGTTCGACAAATGATCAATCGGCTACGGGGTTTGATGTAGCAGCTGCAGCTGCTGCTCTCTACCAACAGCAGCAGCAACAGCAACAACAACAACTACAACAAGGCTCTTCATCGTCAAGCAATAAGAGGCGGCTATATGAAACCGATAGTGGTAAGCATCCTCGGATCAAGTTCACCAATTATCTTACTCTGCGTATACACATGTGTTTTCCGTCGGATTTAATCAGTTAATTTTAATGTATAATATCTATTGAATTAAAGAAAAGTAAAAAATCTACTATATCCAAACAATCTGGATTCTACTGATAATGCAAACACATAAAATCTTGGTTTTTAGTTCTGAGTATTTATCTCCATTTGAATACCGTCACTATTATTATTATTATAATACACATCAAGTATGATTTATTAGTGGCATTTCTAAAGACAGATCATATTTTATTATATACGCAAGTATTAAACTAGAGGGGGGGACTATTTTTAAAGATCTTAATATTATAACAATGAATGTTTTTTTCCGTGCAGCATCTATACAACAGCAACCACAACCACAAGCTGGGCCGCCATCAAAACGTATGCATCGGCAGCAACATCATTCGCAACAGCAGCAGCAACAACAGCAATCTTCTGCTCATCATCACCACGCCCAACAACACCAACAACCCTCATCAACGTCACAAGGAGGTAGCGGAGCCGGCGGGGGTGCTGTAGATGGAATGCTGGCGTCGATCGTGGCGCATCAACAACAGCAACAACAACAGCGAGGTGGTACATCAAGTGGAGGACCTTTACAATTGACTGCCACTGGAAGTGGTGGTAAATCCGGGGGCTCGGCAGGCCACCACCAGTCACAACAGCATCAGCAGCATAATCATTACAGGACACCATCAATGGCTCGAACTGGTAGAAAGCATGTAATATCGTGGACGGACGCTCCTGATGACCTGTATTATAGATGTACTACATTGTCTAGGTACAATAACTATTATGGCCTGTGACCACCGCACTTGTGTGGTATTGTCCAAACGTTAGATTAATTTTTCACATTTAGATGGTTGATTATTCACTTTTTATCGTGTTTTTTTTTGTTAATATAACATTATCAAGTATTTTATTGTTTGCTGCAGATCTTTACGGAAAGCCAGGATGACGGGTAAGGAACTAAGGCGGTCGGCACGCAAGCCATGGCAACCGATAGCCGCGCTTCTTGGCATATCGTTCACAATGCCGTCCGCTGCTGCATCGTCGTCGGCGACACCATTAGGAACAGCAGGGCCTACGGGATCACCGGCTCCACAAACCAATAGTACATCCGGAAATTCATCATCAATAGGGTCAGCTACACCATTTGATATGTCTACCACTGGTGGTGGTACTAGCAGTAACAATAGACAACCGTCCACCATACCGAATCCGTCGGCGGCACCGATAGTAGCACCATGTATTAGTGGCGCGCTTACAATGTCGTCACGTTCTAGTGGCGGCGGAAGTAGTCATCACTAAGTACCACCGTATTATGTGGACTTAGGCACTGTTGGTGGTGAACATCACCAACCGTTTGGACGATAATTTAGAATTTCAATTTTTTTTTCATCATCGTACTATTTTATTTTTATACATTAACAATAATCATATTAATTTTAATCCGAATCCTTTCTATAGGTTGAACCTAAATATGCTAAAATTATTTTTATTATTTTTTTTTTACTATTATTATTATTTTACTATTACACACACACACTATGATTATCGGACTTTATTATTATTGATTACATAATACTTGTAACATTTTTAATTAATTAGGTGATTTTTATTTTTATTTTTTTGGCTACACTGAGTATTTTATTATAATTAAAATACATAATATGATTATTACTTCGATATTGACTATATATTGTAATAAAAATAATGAAAAATATTGTAGCTTTTAAGGTCATATTTTTACAAACAACATTAGCAATCTAGCAGCCATAGTTTTTAGCTTAATTAGTTTAGATGCGATTTAAATGAAAACAACTGTTGTATAATTGATTGTTTTTTTTATTGTAACAAATAATTTTCTTATGACTACACGCACATGTGACTTTTCTTTTTGTTTTATGACTATTTACAAAATAATAAAACAATAAGACGCGACATTTGAATAAACGATTATATATATATGTATATATATTATTATCATTTTACATAATATATATGTATGTATGTATTTATGTATGCATGAATATATATTTACAAAATATAATATTGTTCATATTCATACATACATTTTCGCATATTCAGTACATATAGTATTTGACACGATAATGAAATAGTATACTCAGTTAGCCTTTAAGAAACGGCCAAACAGTCTAATGCTATTAGCTAGTCTATTGTAGTAATTTTCGCTCGAATGTCACCTGACTCTTGCTGTTGGACTAGTACCACTGACGTTTTCAGCTATAGAATCCTTGGATAGGTTGAGCGGCATACAATCTAACAGTAAAACAAAAATATTAAATGTCTATGTAATTATAATAATACTTATAAATAATAAGTAAAAGGGTTAATTTTAATCTGTTCAAAATATTTTTTTTATAGGTGTTTTACTTTTTAAAATTGTAGTATTTCGTAAAAATTTATAAATTTTAAATAATTGTAGTTAAAGATGTTTGTGGCATGTTTCAGAGAATTCAAATAGATCATAATTAAATTTGCAATAATAAATTATGTGGCTGTCTAAACTACTTCAAACTGCATAACTGACAATGTATTTTTAAAATAAAACTATTATATTTTGACTAAAATATTTATTTATTTAATCTATATAATAAATAATTTAAAAATATAATATAACGATGATGAAAAGTTAATTTTTTAAGAAACAAAATATTCCGAAAGGATGGTTATGATTATGGGAGGTCAAAGAAGTGGTAAATTTAAAAACTGGTAAAAAACAAAATAGTAAAGAAAACCGGGAAAAAGATAATTTAAGAAACTTAAGGCGTGAAGGCATCAAGAAGTTAAAAGGAGAATGTTAAGTATAAGGGAACATGTAGTTGTATACTCATATGAAATTAAGTTTTAAAAATTAGACTTTCTTATAATATAAATAAAATGATTGTTGCTTTTGCGTAAGTTAAGTTAAAACAGAATTGGGTTGGGAAAATATAAACAATAATTGATAGTAAACTTCACTAGTTCCAGTGTGTTATTTTTATCAAGATACGGGGAATATTTAAGTTGCCACAATTAATAAATGACAAAGGTTTGTAATGCTAACACTACGATAGTAAGATAGTAGCAAGAATAAGATTCGAATATTGGTATAGTATATTGATTGATAGATAAACTACTTCAATTAGAAGAATAGATGAATCAAAACATACAAGTGTATAACTGTAAAATATGAATTAAATTTTGAAATATGAAAGACGATATAAGCATTGATTTCAATGATCCCTTGTTCCTTCTCGAGTAAAATTTATAATAGGATTTACATCAAAACCAAAAAATTGTGTAATTTGTTAGCCTAAGATAGGAACCTAGTAAAAGCCATAGTATATAATCAGAATCCAATGAACAAAAAATAACCTTATCATGAATTAACTTGGTTCTGAGGCCTCTAACATTTTGATAAATATAATTTGTTTAAATACATTTTAGACACATGCGAAGAAATAAAACTATTTATTATATTTCGATAAAGATTTTATATTTATAAAAAATATATTTACAGTATAAAATAGAAATAGATAAAATACATATTATTAAGAAAAGTAATACGGATACGATACATCAGTGGTTCCTAATTGGTGGTCCGGATGTTGATGTTAGGGGGTCCGTGGTTATGTAGTACTGAAGTGATATTCTTCTTTTATCTTAGTGGAATTATTTAACATGTAGAGGTTTGAAATTCCCGGTGTTATAAATAAGTAAATATATAGATGTATTGGATACATACTTATTCAATATAATAATTGGGTGGAGGAGAAGCCAGTTTAAAATTAAGTCTGAGATGAAAAAGTGTTAATGCGGTTTCTTTTTATTGTATACAATTATTTTGAATGGTTGAGGGTATTCCTTTTAAGTAAGAAGTAGTGTGTATTCGTGTTAACCTAATTTATTTCGTTGGCCCAGTTAAGCATATAAGAACATAAATTTTAATGGTCAAGGAAAATTTTATCCTTAACGAAATCGATTGACTTAAAATTTGACGATTATAAGAAACGTATCGAAACGCAGAAAGTACCCGGGCTTTTTTTAGCTGTTTTGTTATTACTAAATGACCTGAAGACGTATTGCCATTTTTACGAAAACGCGTAACTTGGATTCCAGAAAGAAAAATATATAGATAAAAATAGCATTGGTAATCTTAGTATTCAAAATCACTTGAGAAAATTCTAATGTGTACTAAGCAGCTATTGGAATAGGAAATTATATTAATTACTCAGTCTTATTAGTTTAGCACTAAGATTTAAATTGTTTGAGCCTATATCACAAGTATGGAAGTTAATGAGTTATTTTGTGAATGTATTTTTTGGACCGAGTTTATTTAGTTTATTATAATATATAATATATACTTGGTCTTGTATCGATCAAGTTTACTTTTCTGAGTTACTTCTTGCGTAACTTTAACATGGTTAAGATTATAAGAGCTTTTGACCAAATGAAAATAAATAGTAGCTATTTAGCCATAGTTTATCTATTAAATATTAGGTCTAATAGTATTGGTTCAATAGTTTAAATAAACAAAGTTCAAAGCAAGTAGAATTACAATAGTATCTAAATATTAATGTGTAAGATAATACTAAGGCCCAAGGCAGGCAATTTAATGTACAACAGTAATAATGTGCAGTTACGCTGGTAGATAAACATTAGGAAAATCTTTAGTTAGAAACTTTTGTTTGTAAGTTCAGATAACTCAAGTTTAAAATTATTGATTGCCATTTTACATTCGCAGATACCAGTTAAGCGATCGTATTTTAGCGGACGATCAAAACAAATTGACAATCAACTATTAGAGTATAAATGAGTTTAAAATGTTAAGTTGACTAAATCATAAGTACAAAGGACCTAATTGTAATTATTGGTAAACTTACCGGCGGAAGAGGACTCTTCATCTAGGGTAGCTACAACTCCAGAGTTATTTTCTTCTATACAACCGCCGTACTCGGTAGCGCCTATCACTCCAGTTCTTTTTTTGACGCTACTACCCTGTTGTCGATGGAACGATGATAGTTGTTGTTGTACCGTGGGCGCTGGTTGATACTGTTGCTGATGGTGCAACAATAAATTACGAGAGTGAACAGGATGCGGATGTAACATTAAAGAAGGAGGCGGTGATGGAGTAGCAGGTGGCAACAAACTACTGCCATTAACCGTGGCAGTTATTAAAGGTGAAGAATAAGGTGCCACGACCGTTGATGCAGATGAAGAGATGGTGGCGTTAGTAACTCCGCTTCCGACAATTGCTTCTGATGGATGTAAAAGAGGCGGTTGCCGGTTCAATTGACGTTGCCAAGTACTATTGGCACCACCGGTCGTGGGAAATTGTGAAGACAATAAAGGCGATGGTTGCGATTTAGGCAACGTTTGAGGCAGTTGTGCGTGGGTTTGATATGCCATAGCAGCAGCCATTGCGGCTTGATGGTATAACACATTAAAGTAGCCAGCCGCGGCTAATTGTCCAGCAGCCGGGTGGTGAATAGTAGGAAGTTGATGAAGAGCAGTTAGAACGGCAGAAGCATTATCAGCTGAATTAGCACAAACTGATGGTATTGCCATTGCCGACGTTCCTAGGCCATTATCAACTTTAACGGCAGCTGCATTAATAGGCGGTAATGATGAAACAACTGTTGATTCGGCTGATGGCCTTTTTCTGCTGCCATTCGTATGATGCCTGTATCCAACACCATTTATATTAGCAGCAATGGGTGGCGAACCACTTTCACTACTGGGACTCTTGAGCAATGTACGCAATAATGATAGTGGTGCAGGTGATGGCGTATTAAGGTTTTTATGTGGTGACAATATTGTACTAGTAGAAGTAGGCGTGGTAATGACACAATTTTCTGGATCTATTACCATTGAAAGAGCACCACTACCATTAGAGCGTTTCGCTCCCGTCGCACCACCAGACAATATAGCAGTTATGCTGTGATCGTTGGTTGACATGGTTTGCATCGGAGGTTGTGGAATAGTTTTTTTCACATTTTTATCAACTACTAACCGTTGCTGCGGTAATAGTATCTGTTCCGGCGGATGATGGTTTCCTAGTTTATATTTTTTGTGAGGGCTACTATTGCCACTCTTATTACTAAGGGTTATTGTAGTGGCAGTGACGGGAATTGGGGTAGCGGTGGTGGGTGATGGAGAAACCATAGAGCGCCGCTTACTACCTCCTCCCGTATTAGAACACGTGGAATCGACAACGCTTGCCGAAGAAACGGTGATGTGACGAGAAACGATAGGAGGAATAATATCGACGACAGCAGAAATAGCAGCAGTCATAGTGTCTCCATTATTGTTGATCGAGAGTTGCCTACGTAACAATAATTCTGTTGTATGTCTCCTACACCACAAGTTCCGTACAACGCATTCTAAATTTATTTTTGGGGGCTTAAGTTCTTGTAAAATGGAGTTTTTAGTCATCGATTTTCTCTTTCTTTGACACCAGAGACGTTCCTTTTTTGGTAATGACAATAAACGCCTCTGAACTTTTATTGTATCGGTGGCCATCATCATAAACGCTTGATGTTGGTGTTGCTGTGAACGTCTCGGCAAACCTCGTAATTGTGTAGGTGGTTGACAGTGTTGATGTTGAAAATCGGTAACATTTTCTACTGCTACAGTAGTTGAACATTTTCTGGAAGGTCTTCGCACAATATTTGTCGTTGTAGCAACTACAATTCCACCAGCATGTGTAGCTGTATTAACAGCATTAGTAATGAGAGAAAGTGGCGGGGGCGTCGTCCTGTGTTGAAATTGATGTTGCTTACGCTCACCAATTCTTACCGTTGGTGGTTGTGATTGCTGTACCGGTTGAGGTGACTTACTGTCAGAGGCAGTATTAGTAACCAAGTAAGGCCATATGGTCTTATTTTGCTGATATTGTGACCACTCACCTATACACTTGACATTATTTTTGTGTTGCTGTATTACTGTCGGAACTGGTACCCAACGGCATGGGGATGTTAAAGCAGATGGATTGTTATATGGATTTTGTTGATGATGGGCTGCTAGTTGGAATATAAATTTGCCATCTGTAAAAATTGATATAAACAAGTTTATATATATATATATGTAAATATTTAATTTATAGAATATTGAAATATTGCAATAGTAAGAACTATTACATCTATCATTAAAATCCAATTTTTTTTTTACAAAATCTATACTTAATTAATTTAATTTAAATTTAAATCAAGAACCTTGAAGTAGTAGATATTGACATAACACGGGTTCTTTTATTGAAATAAATAAATAATAAAGGATAAATAAAGGAAACTAATTATGGAAAATACTTTAAAGTAGACCTATAAACATTTTTTTTGTAGTGTAATACAAATTAAATAACTATAGATTTATCTAAAACATTATTTTGATAGTTCATAATATAAATCTTTTAGACAGGATTTTGGTATTTATAGTTAAGTTATAAAAGTTTAAATAAACTATTAAAATTAAAATTTCAAATTATTTTATATTGACTGAACCATGAAATCGAAGTTAGAAACATATTTATACTATTTTTAGTAAACGTTTACTTATTTTTTTTCAAAATATATTAATAATAATTATTATTAAAGATGTAATAATATTAAAATTTTAAAAATTTTTTCATACCTGTAACTAGCTGTATGCGGGAATGCGTTTTTTCAAAATTAACCATAGTAAAAAAAAAATATTTAAAAACAAATTATGCGGTACAACGGGTTATGAACGTTTGGAGTCATAATTACTGCTTTTCACAGAACAAGAAATGGTATTGAACGTAGATTTAAATGCAGTAATTTATGAATTCAATAATATGGGTAATAGACAAATGTCTTATATCTAATTACATAAAATACATTTATGATTTCTAGCTATGTAATTCAAAATTATTATATTTGTTATATAATTATACTTTATTTTAATTTACTAGTACCTGTTTAGTATAAAGTATTTAAAATAATACACTTAAAATTATATTAAACTATGAAAGAAAAGGGGGTTATAAAATGGTTGATCAGACATCGGAAGGCCAATAATAAATATGGGAACTACCCGCTTTTAGAGTCTGCACATGCCTATGCTGTTATATATTATTCTTATTAATTTAATAATGTTTTATTTATCCTTTAAAGATTATAAACAAAAATAGGATATGGCACATAAGTAATGTGAAAATGGAAAATTATAGAAGATCTCTGTAAATTCATTGATAGTTAAATGAAATATCTAATTGTATTTAGTTATAACACAATAACATCATGTATCATTTATAATATAAATAATATCATCAAAATCAATTTTACTTAAATTAATTAATTGTTATTGGTATCTTACAATTATAAAACTAATATTTGATGTCTATAAAATGTAAAAAATATAGGAAATATTTTTAAATCATGAAATAGATAAAATGTTATTAAAAACTAATTAGGTAGATTTATTTGGTAGGATATCAAAGTTCATGAAAACGTTAATGATAAAACTTTGTACAATATTATGCATATATTAGGTATAAACAGTAGAATCTTGATTATCCGTGTTCGCGATTAACTGAGCTCACTCTTCCGAAAATTTAAAAATAAGTATGCACTCTAGATATATTATATGTAGTTATAATCGAACATTTTATATTACATAACATACAATATCGACAAATGTTACAATGATATTTTTGACGATAATATGAAGATAAGCAATATTGTACATATAATATTATGGATGTATAACATTATTGTATATATTTCTAATTATAATTAAACAAAAAGTTTCATTATCATAAAAAGTCTTGATTAACCGTGGTTTTCATTTATTCGTGTGACCCCCTCCCCACCATTACCCCGGATAATCGAGGTTCTACTGTATATCTAAATTACTCTTTATATACTTTATATCCACTTGGCATTAAATTAATTGCAGATTAATGAATGTTTCAGATTATTTCACAGCTGGATTATTAAGATTATTCATTTTATCAGTAGTTATAAATAATTTAATAAAATAAAAATGTTTTGAAGAAGTATACTATCTATCATTTTTTTATACCGTATGAAACAAATTTAACACCAATTATTGTTTGGATTACTGATTCAAAATGAATGAATGATTGGTACCTACTTATAACTAAATTGGACACTATACCTAATAACATTTTTATTTATCAATTTTAATCATAAATTTATGTAATAACTAGTGTTAATACTAAACAACAACTTAAATTGCAACTATTTTATATTAAAAATTATATTATTATGTAGGTATTAGCTAACTATATAGTATTTTAAATGGAATTTTTACTATGCAGTAGGTACTACTATAATATGAATTATAAACTCAAATTAATTTTAAATTTCATATCAAATAATGTTAATACTCAAGTATTGACCGGGGAAATTGATAACATTATTAAAATGGTTACAATAGTACTTAAGTATTTTTTATGTACTGATACCTACTAAACCCATGTATGTATAATTTATACATTAAATTATATATTTTTTTTTAAATATTTACTGTATTTATTCAATTCTACCTATTTATTCACATAAATATTATATACAATTTTTTCTTTAATACATAATGTAAACTAAGCGGATATAAATTATACAAAATATACCTATCAAATTTATCAAATAAGAATGACACTGACAGCCAGAATCTATACAGAAATATTATTTGATAAAACAATATGATTGGTAATGGAAGTATATATTACAAATATTTAATAATAGATTATATAAGTTACCTTTATAAAACGTGAGACGTCCTCCAATACTTGTTGGAGTAGTGGACACGGCTGCTTCATCATTATGACTACTGCTAGAAGAATCTTTATCACCATTATTATCATCTTCCATTTGTTTAGGTAATGACGGTGGTATTGTTGGAGTTTTGATGGTTGTAGTACAACTGTCATCAATTGCTGTAGACAACCTGGTAACAGTGGCAGAATCGTCATCATCACTACCACTCCTGCTGCTACTGCTGCTACCACCACAACAACTAGTAGTCGTTGACACTTCAGACGATGATTTGAGGCTACCACCTTCATCTCCTCCACCTACGTCATCATTGCTACTTGATCCGCTCGTAGTGGTACTGTTTGTCATCAGTGTTGAGGCATCGTCCACTACGTTGGATGCCGCCGATATAGGGCAGCGGCGGCGGCGGTCGTCTAAAGCGGCGACCGCCGCCGAATCTCGTGTCATGGTTATTGCCACCACAACTATTATAAGGGCGACGACAGCGGTTTGATGTTATTAATTGTGCTGGTGCCAGTGGCACTGCTGTGGCGAGCTTTTGTGGCAGATTGCAACGTACTGTAGACTCGACAACTCCGGCGACAGCACCACCACGGCTGCGTATCATGATATCGAAAAACCATTTGATATGTTATGTTGCTGCTGGCCACGATCGGTAGGTACGCATACACGATGACGGCAGACTGTGAGCAGACTCAAAGGCGAACTATGTCGTACTCTACACGGCGGTAAGACGACTTTACGACGACGTGAAAAACGCGCGTTTCCGTCGCCGACAGTGGACAACACTACCGCTGTAAATTGTGGCTTTCGCGAACGTCTGTATCAGCATAGTATTCGCGATCGGCACACCAAACGGATAGTACGACGACGTAAGTAGGAACAACGACTATACTATCGTCCGTAATGTATATTAAATACGTTAGTTTTTCGGATGGCAATGGGATTCTAAGGACCGAGAGCCCAGAAGACGGTGCGGTGATATCGTGACTTTTGATAAAACAATAATATGCGACATTTAGCGACAATGACGATTTCCCCGATCGCCGGCAAAAAAAGAAAAAGAAAACGGAATTGTTAATTAAATTAATGCAATTCTCGTCCAATGTTATTCTTCCGCGACACGCGTGCACAGTAGTCGATGGTGGAAATATAATGCAATAATATATTTTATTATATTTTATCTATTATAATATTTTAGTGGTAGTAGTAGTAGTAGTAGTCGTCGTCGTCGTAGTAGCAGTAGTAGTAGTAATAGTATCGATGATTGGTTGTAGAAGTAATAACGAGAAGTCGTTGTAGTCGCGATAGTTTTAGTTATGTTCAGTAATAGAAGTAGGTAAAAAAACTCGCGACAGCCGGGATACACTCAACTATTACTAAAGTTTGTCTAGCAGATAAGTGAATAATAATAATAATAATAATAATAATGGAACAGACGTACCACGGAGGTGACGACGTATGTGGTGTGTGTAGTAGTAGTACTGTAGTATTTACGACGTTATGTTTGCATGATCCGCGCACGCGCAATGGTGACGAACGGTGGAGGTAAAAAAAGTACGCCGACAAATGACATTTTTTTCATATAGATGGTAAGAATAGTTAGATCATGTCTAGTGTTTGTCTTATCGACTGGTGAAAATTATTAACAACCATGTAATCGTCATTTCTGGGATTATTGGATTCACGATATTCTGTGTATATAGGTGATCCATTTAATGTAAGTCTTATTCTTTCAGATAACATTAATATTTTTTATCGTTAATTTTTAAATTATTTTGAATGATAAGTGACAAATTGAGAACATACATTTTTAATGTTATACTCCGAAGCATACTATTCTAATATTCGAAGTATTTCGATCGAATTTTTGACAAGTAGTTTATTAGTAAGTAGGGCTAGGACTTGTATGCAATAAAAAATTGTAAAATAGGCATTTCAATTTTTAAACAAGATGAACAAATATGTAACTTTTGGTATAAGCGTCATTAAATTATCAAATATCAAATTGTAACCCTTTAATACATAACGACAGCATAATTAATCACGAGATTATTCAACCATAATTAAAATATTAAATAATAATAAAAACATCATTAAAACGTCATTAGAACATCAGTTAAACATCAACAAAACATCAGTTAAAAATCAACAAAACATTACAATATCATTAAATCATCAACAAAATATTATTAAAACATCATAAAAACAACTAAAATACCATTCAAACATAATTAAAACATTATAAAAAACATCGTTAAAACAGCATTATAGAAAAATCATTGAAACATTATTAAAACGTCATTAAAACATTATTACATCATTAATCATCAACAAAACATCAGTAAAATATCACGAAGACATTAAATATCATTAATAAATCATTAAAACATTAATAAAACAATTAAAACATCATTGAATCATCTTTAAATCATCACTTAACAACAAAAACATAAACAAAACATTATTAAAAACATATCATTTCTGTCGTTCTGGGAAGTGTACATATATTTAGTTTTCTCTTGGTTGACTTCTAGACCCATAACTAGAGTATGGATTTTAAAGCAATAAAAAACTAAAAAAAGCAATAAAGCTTTCTAATTCTTCCAAAAAAGCATTAAAAAAAGGTTTTTAAAAATAGTATAAAAATTATTTATTAGTTCATAAAAAATATTTTAAAAAAAAGGTATTATAATAAATTTATATATAAGCCTGCTTCTCCGAGTTTTCCTTCTTCCACGATTATTAATCTGTAAATTAAATTTATTATATTTAAGATAATTTATAAAAAATAAATTAAACAATAGTTATAAAATGATTTTTTTTACCTATATCATCGTAGTTGCATCGGAAACTTTTTTTAAGTTTTCAAATAAAAATCTACGACGATCGGACAACATATGCTTGTATTTTGAAAAACTACGTTCGACGTCAACAGATGAAATGAGAGCAAATTTGTTATGGATTAAATCATCACATGTTAAATCTTCAGGAAGTTCCTCTCTTGATATTTTTTCGCCTTTTAGAATATTTGATATTATGGTATTTTTGTTTAGTACAACATCAAGTTTTTTTGTAACTGTTTTTCTCGTTTTTCCTGAAGCTTGTTTAATTTGTTGTTTAACCTTTTCTATACAACACACGGACTCTGGTAATAGCATCCTAGATGTTTCTAAAAGTGTAATTTCAGTAGTCAAAAATCCGAAATTACTTTTTATGCATATTAAATTTGTTTCAATTTCTGGGTTTTCGACTAATTGTTTAGCGTTTTTAATAGGCAGTGTATCATCTGAGTTCAATTGAAGTATAACATTTTTAATATGTAGAAAATGTTCACAATAATAGTTCACGGCATTTAATCAAGTGCCCCAACGAGTAATTGGTTCTGGAGGCAGAGGAATACCCGGGGCCAAATTCTTAAACAAATTTATACGGTATGGAGCTTTTAAAATAACTTTTTAATATTTGATATTAAACTATTAATTTCTGGAAAATACATTCTGATCTGTTCTATCACTCTGTGTAGGCCATGTGCCTACAAGTTATATGTACCATTTTTGAGTAAAGAACTTGTAAAGATTTTCCTGATTTTACCATATATGGTGCTGTATCCGACACAAAAAGTAAAACGTTGTCAGAAGTATGCCTCAGGCCATAATATAAAAAGAGATCTGTCAAATAATTTAGATATAGTAGAGTGGTTGGTTTTTTTTAACACCTTTGAGTTAAGTAGGAATATTTTCCCAGGGTTGTCTATTTCTAATATACCAATTTTAACATTGGCTACATATCGCCCCTAAACGTCAGTAGTCTCATCTATTGACACCCATACATTTTTTTTCCTGACGTAATCCCTAATTTTAATAATAGCATTTGAGTAGCATTGATCTATATAGTTTTTTTCGAAGCGTAGACTTGTCAAGAATAATTTGTTTAGTATATTTATGCAGAAAATCGCGAAATATTGGTATATTTAATTTAGTGAGAGGGATATTTGCGAACAAAAAAACATTACACAGTTCTTCGTTGAATGATGACTTCATTGACATATCTGTGATTAGAAGCTGAGATTTTGGTTTTTCTTGTTGATTTTGAAAATTTAGCTGCTAGATATGTTTACCTCTAACGATATGTTGTTGAATATTATATTTTTATTCGACAAAAACTTTAACACCACATACTCTGCAAAAAAGTACAGCATTTTCACAAGAAAAAATGTCTTCACCTAATTCTTTTACAAAATTGCGAAGACAAAAACTACAATTAATGATTTTTGGCATTTTGTGAGTGACAATCGGTAAGAATAATGAATTATATGGTGTTATAACGAAAACTAAACTGTAATTCTTAGTAGATAATTTCCAGAGCAAGAGCATATTTTTGTGTTGATTGTCGTTTCAAGATAAAATAATCTACTAAATACAATATACTATATACGTATCTAAATTACATCAATTAACATATCCATACATCAAACACAACGAGATAAAATCGGTTAACCTGAAAACCATCTTTTGACGATTAATCATAAAATTAACTAAAAAGAAAGATCTCTCCATCATACTCCAAGATTAAGGATGATTGATGTTATTCAGAAAAGAATTGAAGACTTATTCATCAGACCGGCTAACGAATTAATATTCTTATCAATGTCAATGTGATTACTTCTAAAATCCCATTATGGATGCTAAGATTAAAACTCATTCTTTGACTTAACCTTCATATTTGTACATACATTAATATACGGTGCCATCCAACAATATTGTGAAAAACGCAGAATCCTATGAATTTGTTTCACTTTTAATCCATTAACGATGGCCTGTTTCAAATTTCTATAGTGAATAAGAATTAAATTTCGATTCTAATGTTGTTAACAGTTTTTTTACTTTTGAATTAGAAGGACATTTATTCTTGTGTAAAAATGGGAAATCATTATGTTTGTCATGTAATTGTTTCGGATAAATAACATCTATTTCTAAAATATAACCATATTCAGCATCATCTTTAATTTGTGTTATATATATTGAAAAATCGTTAAACCATTCAAAATTTTTATGAAGTAAAGCAAATAACATTGATTTTCCATATAGATTTACACAGTCCAGGTAAGCTAACCACGTTACAGGTTTGTTTGAAACATAATTAATATTTTGAATATTAGGAATGTTAGCTTTTACATGTTTTTTAACTGAATGACAAATTCCACCACGTAATCCATTCTCCAAAATAATTTGAATATCATACTGTTTAAACCGTTCTAGTTTGAAATTAGTATGTTTTAACATACAATCGATTGCAAATCCCGGAACGGTCATAAAATGTGAAGCATTGAGCTTAAGTGTTTGTAAACAAAGATCTCTAAAATTTTCAAAAACATCGGCAAGTAAACACACATCAGTTGCTAAGTATAAGTCACTATATTTTCCTAATGTTTTTATATTAAATGTTTTCCAAACCTTATGAGCATGCGCATAATCTTCATCACTAATATCTTCATATTTTAATGAATTATAAAAAGACTGTTTTGGTGGTAAACAAGTTTCATTTAATTTATTAGGATGGTCAATATATTCATAAGGAAACACACCTTTTCGTGTAACTAAATTTAATGTTGACAAAAAAAATATTTTTAATGTTTCTCTAAATCTAGTTTTGTCTTCAGATAAATTATCAGCTAGTGAACTAAGAGACTCTGACATAAAACGAAATGTGTCAATAAATTTTATGTTAAATTTATCTTGAATAGTTTTACTAAATGATATATATTTTTCCGATGAATTAGGTATTATATGAATATCATTTTCATTACAACCAAGTTCACGGACAATGAAATGACTGTCATAGACTAAGTTGTGAAAATATATCGGAATAAATGAAACATTAGTCAATTCAAAATTACAATTTAAACAAACAGATGATCTAAAACGTCCTATAAAATGAATATGATCTCTTATTTTAACCAAATTATCGTTTTTAAATGATTTGCAACAGCATTCACATAATCTAGCATTTTGAAATTTATGCTCTTCATCAACAGTTAATTTGTCTATCGGTATATTTATCTTATAAAGATTATACACTTTTGAACCTATATCTATCATTGTCTTTATGAAGTGTTTTGCTGCATTACGGTTTCTATAAACATGAAGTTTTGTTGGAATGTTATATTTTTTTATTAAATATTTAGGTATAATGTCATTATCTATTTTTACGTAAAATGTATAACTCATAGGTTTATGTTTATGAGTTATCAATGTCTTAGTTAAAATGTCTTGGTTGTTTATTAAAGGTTATAAATAACATTCGAAATCAGAATAAATTACTATAGGTATTCGTTGATATCTTTTAAAATAAATAGTATTGTCATCACCGGTATCAAACATTACACGTCTTCCAAATTTATGTTTTCCACAAATTTTTTTATGTTTTTTTAATCCATTAATACCCCATAGTTTGAATTTACAAGGAGTATTACTAAAAACTGTAAAACATCTTTTTCATATAATTAATTTAGATTTATGTTTCGTCTTTTGACTACGAATAAGTCTACAAAAATCATTAATAAAACAATAACGTGACGTTATATCATTATTAAATAAAAGCAGATCAAAATGGTTTTTATTTTTCACATTATTCATATATAATGGGAAAACAACATTTTTATCATCTAAACTAAAAACATTATATAAACTGATTCATTATTTGAACGTTCGAATGATTTAATTTGTTTAGCTGGTGTCAGAAAATCGATACAATGAAAATTTAATCCACTTTTTTTTTCAAGTATTTTAAAATATTAATTACTAAATTTAGTTTTATCTGAATGAGTATTATATTTTGTTAAAATTGCATATTTGAAACATTTGCTGTCATAATTTTTTACATTTATAACAGCTTTCTTATTCCGTATACAGTCTGGTAAAATTACATAAGTAAATCCGGTTAACGGGTTTATAATATTGATTCTTAATTGTAATGCATCAATTGAATATAAACTCCAACCACTTCCTTTAGTTGCAAAATTACTTTCCTCTTTGTGAATTTTATCAAATATTTTTTTCAATAAATTTTCGAAATTTGAATTTGTATATGCCAACACATTCTCTGTTTTAAATGAAATGTTTACATGTACGTAAACACAGTCGAGATACAAGTTAAATTTAATACTAGTTTGATGTGATATTTTTTTAATTTACAAACAATCATTTCAAAACCGTATTCAAAAAATTGGTTAAAGTCTATGAAATTATAATCGTTTTTTAAAACAAACGTTTTAGAACATTTTTTAAACCGATTTAATTGAAAAGTTCGCTTCCAATTACGTTCATACATGTTTTTTTTTGATATTACATTTCGTTGCATTTTACTGTAATTAAAATAAATAATAATAATGATTTAAAATTTACCATTAAATAACAATAAATAAATAATTATTGATAAATAAATAAACGTATTAATCATTTATGCTTATTAAGTCATTATTTATTATTATTACAATCGATAGCGTTGACCATTGAACGATCGAGGTTAATTTTTAAATATTACTGTGTTACTAATTACTACATATTATTATTAAAGATAAGTCAATATAATTTTATTATTTTACTTAATATGAACTGATAATATTGCTTTTTATACATAAATAATTAACTTAGTACCTATACCTTAAAGCTAATCTGGTTTCTTTTCAAAATTTTTTTAGTAACAAATCTCTGGTTTTATATATATATATATACATTAATCTTATTCATCCATCAGGTGATATTATTAAAGGTCGTCCTCAAAGTCGTTTAATTTTAAGTTTAACATGAGTCTGTGATATAGCTGTAGAAATTAAGTATTAAATCGACATGTTATGTTAATATTTATTGAAATCAAAATTGATTGTAAATATTTTAACGGATGAGGTTAATTTTTCAACATTACCGTGTTACTAATTGCGAACTATTAGTATTTAATAAAATCCTATATTATTTTATTATTTTACTTAATATAAACCGATAATTGTTTTTTATACATAAATAGTTGAAAATACATTTCGTTAATTTTACATCACTAACTGCGTTGTGAATATAAATTATATCATGGTTTTGATCACAAATTGAATCATGTGTTTCCTTCAACGATAAAAATCTACCATTTATAATTATATAACCTAATTTATGGTTTAATATAATTTCATTACTTTGAAAATTAATTAATTTTAAATAAAATACTCTATTATTATCAGTATCGTATGCAGTCATATTCAACATTATATTTGTTTTAAATCCTAATCTTTGTAAAATATTTTTATCTGAACTATCATTCCATAGTAAAATAATTGCATTTTGATTATTAAAATCAAGATAGTTTTTTTAAAAAGTTTGTAGTTAGGTTCGACGTTTTTGTTTCCATAACTAAATGTAATTCATTTAATATAACTTGAATCTGATCTGGTTTCTTTTCAAACATTTTCAAATAAATCTCTAGTTTTTATATATGAATAATTATTCATTAATCTTATTCTTCCATCAGGTGATATTATTAAAGATCGACCTCGTAGACGTTTAATTTAAGATTTTACGAGAGTCTGTGATATAGCTGCAGAAATAAGTATTAAATCTGTACGTTGATAGTTGCTGAATTCAAAATCAATTAAAATTATTTTATTTTTTGGGTTTTGTCTGTAAATAAACAATAACTATTAAGTATCATAGTATTACTTTATCTATGTTACTAAAATATATTTTAATAAAAATATAATATTGATTTCATATTTTTTTATTTTATATAAAATTTAGATTATTGAATGTACTTTATATTTTATTGATTTAATTTTTTATTTTGCATAACATGAATTTATTAAATATTTTATATTTGTATGATTTTTATTTTACTGTAAAGTAAAAACGAATAAAAGATATTTATTTATAAGTAATCAATAATATAAATATTTTATAGGTCTCTAACTTATTATTTTTAAAAAAATATATAAAAAATAAATACGATCATATCTTTTATATTTATTCGCTAAGACCGACAGATTCACCAGCAGCTTAATTAATCTATAATGATATAAACAATATTCAAATAAAATAATAATTTTTAACTTTGATTTTATATCATATTTTTTTTAATCTGTTCGTGTTTTACTAAGTCATACTTAAATAAGACATATTTAATAACTTCCATTATATATATATTAAATATTGAATTTGAATTCAACCAATTTTAATTTTTTTTTATGTTTTATTAATTTTATTTATATTTCATATTATACGTATGTTTTCATTTATATTTTAAATATATCATTATTCATCTGATTTTTATTTCACTAAAATTTTGTAAATTATTAAAACATATTTATTTATAATAAATTATATTTGTATTTTATTTATATCTTACATATTGTTTTGCTGCATAATTTGATGAATACTTGTCCACGGTCTACGTTGTTGCGTTGAATAAGTAGGTAGTAATTAAACAATTAATTAACACAATTAAAAATGAATTAAGAACTAAACAGTTTTTCAAATTAATATTGTATTGAATTTAGAAAAACTGTGAAGACAGACGTGTAAGCGATAATAGTGTTGTAATAAAGTCAGCGACTCACACAAGTACTGAAAGGCTGAGGATAATAGACTATAACCAACT
The DNA here is from genome assembly GCF_003676215.2 of Rhopalosiphum maidis. Taxonomy (NCBI): domain Eukaryota; kingdom Metazoa; phylum Arthropoda; class Insecta; order Hemiptera; family Aphididae; genus Rhopalosiphum; species Rhopalosiphum maidis. Next base: position 26,342,890 of record NC_040879.1, read on the forward strand.
CAAGACCTCTCTGTAAATTGACTATAAATATTGAATGATTACGGGCCAGATTTATAGTCTGATTCAATGATGTGATATGTGATATTGATTCTAATTATAAACTTAAAACAGCTAGTTTTATGAATATGTTTATAGAATACGGTAAAACTATGATCACGCCATATGACACCACAACTTTGCAAATCTGTATATAAATGATCAGTAGACATTGATTATAGTTAGTGTTAAATCTCAACATTACTTATAAAACTTTATGTTTCGTCGTTTCATACCGTAATATATCCATTTGCTACAAGTTGATAACAAACCAAGTAACACAGTAATCAGGTAAATGTTTTTAAACAATCTGTTATATTAAAAATTAAATTTTTATTGATTATTATTTTTATTTAAGGTATAAAAAATAATATAAAATAATATGTCGGACTATACAAATGTATCTGCAGGCGAAACCTCTTCAAATGATGATGGAAGTATACCTATTTGATTATGTATATGTGTGTGTGTAAGATATTAATATATTATCATTAAATAATAGAATAAAAGTAGTATTCTATCAACACTATCATTTTCTTTAAAACCGGTAAAAATGCAAAATAGAAAAATAAAAATTACGTTGAACCAAAAGTTCAAAAGTAAAAAAGACTAAGGCAGGAAAGGTAATAATTTGTATTATATCATTTTTTAATATTACACAATCACACGCGTGTGCACACACGCACGCACACACACATTCATTTTTTAAATATAAATATATATAAATGTATAGCAGTAAACAGAACCAATAAAGTCATACAAGGATGCCTTAGCTAGTGTTATTTCAAAAGGAAATATTGAAGATAACGTTTCAAATTCTATAACATTGACGGAAGAAAATTACACGTACATGATTATGTGTCCAGTAGCGCCAAAATGCGATGACTACTATAATGTCATCCAACATTATAAAACTAGTGCTATTAAGGACATTCCGTCACTTGAAAGGTAAGTAAAAAAAAAACAATGATTAAATGAACTATCTAGTTAAACAACAGCGATACAGTAATTTATTGATCATTAGATTATTTTTTTTAATTTGACCGTTACCTATTATTATACATCGCAAATTAATTAAATTCTAATTAAAATAATGAGATCGAAGATTTTATCGTTGATATTGAACTATCAAATGATTAAATAATAAAACATATTACGAATATTAAATAATGATTTTTTATAATAGATGGAAACATTCCGAAGCTAGCGTGAAGTTGTATACTTGCAATACCTATCCTGCTGATAATGAAATGTCAAATAAAATAAACGAACCTATTCGATCAATTTTGAATCGACGTTCATCAGACCCGAAACGTAAGATTGAAAGAAACAGCAAAAAATAAATGTTAACATATTATAATGGGAAAAATATTTATTGATGTTATAAATTATAACATTTTATAAAATTATTAAGTAGTATTATTAAGAGTAATTATAACAATTATAATGGTATAAAGTTCAATACAAATTTTAATTTATATCATCATTAAATCATATAATATCATATCTGATAGTGAATTATTGTGGAATTGAAGTATTTCATTTATAAAACAAGAATCATCGTTCTGTATACAACACATGCTGAAGTCAAAATTTTGAATATACTGATTAGTAAAATCATTTCGCTGACAAGATGATGGTAGAATATTGATGTCTGCTCTAATTAATGAATTTACAATATCGAAAGTTGACTGATATGAAACCAACTTTTTTTGCTTTTCTACAATATGTGAATCGATACATTGTTGTAATTGTTTTAAACGATGTAGGTCAGTATATAATAAGGTAATAAAATGATCATTAACATGCAATTTAATAGTTAACTGATTTAAATTGACTGAATAATATATGTTATCAGTTATTTTCATACGTTTACAATTAGTATGTAGATTATTAGTTATTGAACTATAATTGCTATCACACATTAGTGTACACAACTGAAGTAAATCGAAGGTTAACAATTTTTTAGTAACATTACATTATAGTAATACAATAACAAAAATCGTTTTATTAACCAAAAATCCAACCGTTACACTTTTCTTGATAAAAGGTCTAATATTGAATTTGCTACAATAATTGATGGAATCATATTGTATGACGACGTGATCTTTTTGATACAGACGATTTCTGATGATAATTTTTAAAAACGAATAGAAATAAATGTAATAACTTAAATAAACGTGAAATACAGATGTTATTTACAAATATATGATCGTTACAACACATATTTATAAACTAAGTATATTACTTGTACATGTGTAGTTACATACTAAACTGATTACATTAAAAAATTGAAGTGAACATAAAATCAAATAATGTGTGGAAGGGAGAATTACTTACCTGATCCGTCGAACCCGAAACTACAATTTTTAAATCTAATATATTTAGTTATAACTATACGCGTTATCTTACATAACAACAAGTTCACGAGGTATAAAATCAAATAATAACACATTTAAGTTGATTAATTCAATATTTATTTTGAAATGTAAACAAATTATAAAAATAACAAGAAACATACAAGTAAACTAGCAAGTGACATCATATGAATTAGACTTACAATCACAAACATGACTACCTTTTAGATATTTGTTTTTTACATTATCTATAAATTAGTTTCCTTTGCATAGTAATACAAATGTACATTTAGGATTCCATTTCGCGTGTTCAACCTATATCATTATTTGACCATTTTTGTGAGACAAGTCCACAGAAAAAACATTCAACCATAACACCTACACCGGAATATTTTAAACCAGATTCAGATAACTTATTTTGTAACGAAGTAGATAGATACGAGTGGACAAAAATGTGGTATAATCTGAATGTACTGCAAATGAATTATTTCTTATTAAAAAAACTAATGATGGAAAATCAGTGGAAAACTTCTGTAAATTCATGGTTTCAATAAAGCACAAGATAAAAACTTGAAAAAAAAACAAATCAATAAGTTAATTTACCAGAGAAATAAAAAAAATATAACATGACTTAATTGTTCAACCGCTAGTAACTGACTAAATGTTTTAAATTAATCAATTAATTATAACTTATTTTGTTATTTAATACCATATCTGTCGAATTAATAATGTGACTGAAAATAGAAATGAATCGTTAACAATATCATTGGGTCAGCAAAAAAATAAATATTCTCAATGTCATCAACAATATTAATAATCTTGGATTTCCATAAAAGATTTGAGTTGCGATATGGATTTTAGTCCTTCTTGCCCAAAAATATCAAATCTTGATAAAAGATCTTTGAATTTGAATTGTCCGACAGACTAAAAACCTTCTTTTGACGATAAATTAATAAAAATCAACTGAATAGAATGATATATCCATTAAACTCCAAGAATAAGTATAAAAATTCTTATCAAAGTTAAGACGCTTTATTCTGAAATCTAAATTATGGATGCCTATATTACAACCTGATGGATCCCTTGAGTGACGGAAAAATCCTTTCTTTTGATGACAAATTAATAAAAATCAACAAAATAGTTTTATAAATTAATAAATAATTTTATCCCGGATTATAATCAATCCGATTATATTTCGGGATAATATATTATGCAAGATAGATAATATTTCGGGATAAAATATTCTGCAGGATTGATTATATTTCGGGACAGTATAGTCTGTGGGATTCATTATATTTCGGGATAGTATGTTCTGGGGATTGATTATATTTCGGGATAGTACAGTCTTAGAGATTCATTATATTCCGGGATAAAATAGTTTGTGGGATTATTATATATTAGGATAGTTTAGTCTGCGGGATTGATTGGATACGATTAGTCTTTTCAAATTTTGCTTTGATTTTCTTCATATGAAAATGGTTCTGCAATTTTTTGTAAAGCCTTCTTCTTCTGCTTCTTCTTTGTCCGGCCATTCTACTCTCTAAGAGTTTTGAACAACTTATGCCAATCTTCTATGCCCATTGTCTTTAGGTCTCCCGTCAGTCCATCTATGCACCTCTTTCTGGGACGTCCCCTTGGTCGTTTTCCTACGGGTTTCCATTCGAAGGCAACCCGTACAGGGTCGTTTTCTTCTCTTCTTAGGATATGCCCTAGCTATTGGATCCTCTGACTTTTGATGAAGTTAGTTATTGGAGCGTGATTCATCATTTCTAGCAGTTTACTATTGAATCTTTTTCGCGAACTACACAAGGCTGCATATTTTTCGCCATATTTTGTCCTCGAAACTTCTTAGTCTCCTTTCCGTTGTCACAGTTGTAGTCCAGGCTTCACATCCGTATGTCAATTTGAGTCTTATAATTGACATATACAATCTCGTTTAAGATCTTAAAAGCGATTTGGTGTTGAAAAATTTCAATAATGCGTAAAAGGTTTTTCCCACTTTGTTTATACGAATGTTTATTTGTTTAGACCAATCGTTCTTTATGCTCAGAGTTGCTCTTAGGTATTTGAATTCCTCCACTTTTTCAAAAGTTAGACCTTCCCTTTGCTGTTGATCTATGCCACTATCTATCAGTTCTATTAGTTATTTTTTATTTATGTTTATTTTTAGACAGATTTTTTCCGCAACTTTTTCCAATTCCCTTGATGCTTTTTATATCTCTGTAAGTGAGTTTCCTATAATATCCAGGTCATCTGCGAAACCGAGTATACGCACGGTATTTTCGCTATTTGTTACTTGACTGTTTCTTAGACACTGTAACTCTCTCAAAACTTTTTCTAGTGCCAGGTTAAATAGGATTGGAGACAAAACTCCCCTTGCTTCAAACTTAGTCCACAGGGATGGACATTGTATTGTCTACTCTCAATGTGTACTGTATGTTCTCCATACAGAGTATGGTTAGTCTAATCAGTTTTCTAGGGAACCCAAATTCATGGATTATGTTGTATACGCTTTCTCTGTGTACGCTATCATACGCTTTTTTAAAATCTATGAACAGCTGCTACACGTTCTGTCTGTATTCATACCTTTTTTCAATGATTTTTCCTATAATTTACAGTTGGTCTAGTGTCAATTTTCCTTTTATGAAACCACATTAGTACCCACCTATGTTTTCGTCTACGTATGGCGTCAGACATTTCAGTAGGATTTTGGAGAATATTTTTACGCGTTTTTCATGAGGGAGATGTCCCTATAGTTTTCACACTCCATCTTATCCCCTTTTTTTATGCAATGGTATGATGACTGCTTCGTGCCAGCTTGTTGGCATCTGTTCTTCTATCCGAATTTTATCGCATAATCTAAATAAAAATGTCTGAAGTTTATTTTCTCTGTTTTTCATTAACTCCACCGGTATGTTGTCAGATCCTGGAGCCTTCCAATTTTTTAAACCCATAACTGCCACATTTACTTTATCTTGGCTAATATTCTTGGTGTATGGTTCCGCTCCCTGCAAGATGGTATGGGACTACCTGATATTGTGGTATTTAGTTGGTTTTCAAAGTATTTCTTCCACCTTGACGCTCTGATGCTTGCGTCCATTATTATTTTTCCATCATGACTCTTTATAGCTTTGCATATAGGGTTAAACTGTTTATACTGTTTTATTGTACGAATAAATTTTTTATTTTATTTTGACTTTGGTCTTCTCCCGCAGTTTGGAGTATATTATTGAAGAATTTTCTTTTTTCTTATTGTAAGATTTTTTCGCATGCTTTATGTTCAGATATAAAAATCTTTCGAGTTTCGTTTGTTCCTCATTTTAGATAATTCTCTTTTGATTTTTTACGTTGTTCAGCAGCTTTTTGACATTGACTGTTATACCAAACATTTCTCGATCTCTTCAATACACCTATATTCTGTTTTGCTATTTTTATGATCGTCTTCCGAATTACTTCACAGTCTAGCTCTTCATTGTTTTCATCAATTTTTTCGATGGCTTTGTCAATAGCCATTTGATATTTCTTCTTGACTTGAATTTGTTCCGGGCTTTTTAATTGTATTTTAAATTTTGCAATGAGCAAAAAGTGGTCTGTGTCGCAGTCGGCGGCACTTTTATAACTTCCGACATCTACTATAATACTTCTAAATCTGCGTTCGATTAATACGTGGTCGATTTGGTTTCTCGTTCTGTCATCTGGTGATTTCCATGTTGCTTTGTGTATTTTGATCGCTAACTTCCGATGGAGCGTATGCATTTAATATGCATGTTTTTATTGGCTTCGTGTCTAGCATAAGTAATGATGATCTATCCTAAACTCTATGACTCTGACACTGACTTTCTATGCACTGCGAAACCACTTCAAAAATGATATGACTGATGTGAGCTCTGTGATCCAGAGTAGTTATTACGTACTCACCTACACCAATTTGCCCAATGTCTAGCCATCGTATCTCTTGTATTACTATAGCGCCTATCTTATAAGTCTTCAACACGTCTGCTTAATTTTGGCATGCACCAATTCTAAAAGTGCTTGTTACATTCCAGGTTGCTATCTTTAATCCGGTATTCCCTTTCCATTTTCCAATCTTTAATCCGCGATCTATTGTCCTAGGCTTCGATATTTGTGATATAATAACATAAAAGTTTTAACTAGGTAGGGTTGTTAGCCCTTCGCTAAACCCCCAACCTTGAGGACCAGACCCCCGGCCAATTAAGACCGAACAACCAGGGGGTGGCTATTGCAGCAGCTAGTGCTGGGAGATGGGAGCACCACTTCCCCTAAGCCATATTTTTGTAAAGTCTAATAACCATAAATTAGCCGTGCATAATAGCCTAAAATAATACATTTTTGATATGTTTACTTTATAAAATACATAATTTAACAAAATTAAATATGTATTTACATAATAAATGTGATAAACACAGTTCTTCTAGTTCATTTAGAGTTGAAAATGTATAATTATCATACACACATTATTTTTTAGATTCTTCTAATTCTTCCATTAAACCGTCTAAAAATCCATACCACATAGTCGATACATTATGAATTAAATAAATTTCTATTATAAAAATTAATAATCATGAAAATATATAATGACCTACTTGTATTCTTCAGAATTTCCATCAACTTGAAAAGCTGGGTTATCAAATAATATTTTTAACCGATCATTTTTTAATAAACTATAAGTGTTTTTTTTTAACTGTAGGACCTTCTTAGTCAATAATTAATTTTAAAACAAGTTATTTGTAAAAATTTGACAATTTCTGGAAATGCTTTTATTATATCATTATTTTAAGTTAAATTATGCTATTAATCATTTTTATACTTGAACTTGGACACGATTAGTCCTTTTAATTTATCTTTTGATTTTCTTCATAAGAAAATGGTTCAGTAATTTTTTTGTAAAGTCTAATAACCATAATTTAATGGTGCATAATAGCATTTAATAAGCTTGTTCCTTAAAAAATTAACACATTTTTGATATTTTTACTTCATTAAATAAATAATTATGTATGTATTTACTTAATAAATATGATAAAGCAAGTTTTTCTAGTTCATTCAAAGTTAAAAACGTAGAATTATCATACACAGATTCTTTATTAGATTCTTCTAATTCTTCCATTAAACCATCCAAAATACTAAACCACACATCACATAGTTAATGCATTATAAATGAAATATGTTTCTATTATAAAAATTAATAATCATGAAAATATATAATTACCTACTTGTATTCTTCAGAATTTCCATCAACTTGAAAAGCTGAGTACGTTCACGGAATTCTAATCCGCGTAAGCATCTCCTGAACAACAAATGAGTCACATCCTTTGACTAGAAGGGACAGAGGAAGAGTAGGAAGGGGGCCCCGGAGAGGACTCCAACAAAGCCAGCGCCCAGCACGAGCACCTTCACATTACTCGAAATTACGAATCAGTCATTACGACTTAGTCTATTTCCTAATTAATTACGCTTTGAATAATTTGCATTAATTTGCACTTCGAATATTCTATCAATAAATCTAAACTTTAAAGTATTTGCATCACTCTTATTTATTTAACCACGGCTACACCACCACTACATGCATTCGTTGCGGATTGGCACACTACAGTAACAACAACAACATCGCAGCAATCAGGACGTCGTACACGCTATTATTTTTTTGTTATTTTTTGTCGACTTATCTGACATACTATTATGTATTATGCTACGTGCTCTGATATTTTAGAATAGTTATAGTAATAGTATTTAATAATAATAACAATAACAGCATACTAAGAGGTCTCTTGGGGCATAAGATAAACTATAGTAAAACTATTTTCAGTACTTATTACGACTACCTCGACGCCAAACGTATGGTATTTTTAATATGTTTATAATACAGTAAAACTTCCATGTAACAAAGTCGAATAAGCAAAAAAAAAAAATCGTAATATGGAGGAATTCGTTAAATAGAATTACGTATTCATTAACAATGAAGGTCATAGTTCTTAAAAATATTTCATTTAATAGAAAATTTCGTAAAATGGAAGTTCGTTGTATGGAAGTTTCATTGTAATACAAAACTACCCAAAGCTAATGTCAATGTATTTATTGATAATATAATAATATTGATAAGATAATAATATAATATGTCAACTATTACGAGTAAAATGTTTAATATCAATAAAATAAAATACAATTTAGTTATATTTATAAATAGATAAACTATGTTATTAGATATCATGTTAATTTAAATATTAATTTGTGGTGGCCAATTTTTCGTAATATAATGAAATAAAACGTTGTACTTATCTTCATTATAAGTATTCTTCCACATAAATTCCACCAAGTAGAAAAATGGGGTCTTTCTGTACCTTTATGACGTTTGTTTCTCCATTTCATTGATCCTTAAAGTTTTCCTATATTTTGTATGTGAGCATGTGTACTTGAATCAACGAAATTATAAAAATGATTCACTGTGAAATGCTGGTAGCCATTATTTTGTATTGCGTTGTATGTCCACCAGTAAACAGAGTATATTATTATCCCTTTCTCTTTGTGTTTTTGACATCAAAGTAGCAGACGACTAATCAAGAACTTCTACTAAAAATACCTCCTTTGTTTCACGGCATATTCTGCCGAAAATCCATTGCTAAGGGAGTAATATTCCACAATTATTTTTGCGTTTAGTGAACAAACTTTTGTCAATTTCCACTATTTTTCCTGTTCCTTCAATTTTTTTATTTTCTTTTTCTCTCAAACTTATAACACATATTTTTCATAAATAATTATTCCAATCAATTACTAAGTTGTAAGTTTTTTTCACAAAACTTCACTGAAATTATTTCTTCTGACTAACAAAACACGAAACTTAAAGCATGCAAAAATGATATGCGACTATTCGCAAACCAATTGTCAACACGCATGTTAACTTTTTGTTGACAATTTTTTACATTGCATTTCCAAAATAGAGTTTTGCTTTATGACCATTCGAACAGAATCGTTTTTGTAGTAAAATACTTTTTTTTTAAAAAAAGCTACTGTATCTTTTTCCGTAGTTAGTAAGTTCCACAAATAAGAAACTGTAAAACAAGCTATTACTACTATAGTACTACCAGCGCGGCAGCGTGGTAAATAAATATACACATAGAAAATAATTGCAACATCTTATTTATTTATCCATGGCTACACCACCACTGCATATCAATTGTTCATTGGTTCACTACAATTATTTTTTTGTCATTTAATTAATCGATTTCACCAACCGTCTTGTGATAGCACGCATGTTTTACTAACCCTAGTACATAAGTAATTATTTGCAGAAACGACACAATAAATTTGTATATATTATTAGTCATCAATTCAGTTTGTTTTATATTTCATGTTAGGGTAATCGCACACTCATCATCGTTACGCTTTATTTTAGTTATAAGAGTTAGCCATCCATCAATTTCCCTATTTTATACAGTCCACTTTTCTCTCAAAGGTCACGGGATCGACGACGAGAAAATCAAATACACGATGGGTTGCGTATCTGCCGCCGTTCGCGAGCGCACACACATACACGTACACGTACGCCGCCGTGCCGGATTTACTTGTGTAGGCGCTAACGCACAGTACCAGTCTTTTTATAGTCATGAATGTGTTTGGAGGTTCTCAAGCTGGCATTACTAAAATAATTATTTTAAATTTTGAAAAGTCATACAAATTGTACGTCTAAATTGGAAACATTTTAGGTCAGTGAAAATATTAATATTATCAAAGTAAATGAACAAAAATAAAAGCACTTTAACTCGTATACCTATGTTGAAATATAGAATAAAAACTTATAAGCAACATCAAATTCTTTAGAGCTTTTTAAAAAAAAATGAATACCCTTTATAATAAATCAACTTAATACTATTGAAACTTATTATAAAGACAAACCATATTATTATTAATTATCATCGACATTCAATGCGTTTTTTGAAAAAGAATAAATACATGATTAGAGAAATGTCTATTCTAGATATTATAGAAACATGGGTGACTCAGCATTGACTTTTTATATGCATACTTTATACTAGACTACTACTAGTTCGAAAAACTAACAAGTAACTGAACATTATTATCGTCAAATATCTATAAATTACGATTATGTTAAGTGTGGGAGCTAAGTATAATATTAAATTCATAAAAATTCAAATCCGTCTTGTCAAATATTAACAAAAAATCAACTTTTTAACGAAATTATACAAAACATTCCAATCATAAACATCAAAGTATTGGGCTAACCTCGATTTGAACAAATATTTGATGACAAAACTTTACTGTATTTTTCATATGGAATTTAATCCTAAACAATGGCGTAGCTAGGAATTTTAGTTCAAAATTTTAAAACTGTTCATAATCATCATGGATTATATCAAGTCAAATACACAAGTATATAGGTAGTAATTAGTAATTAATTTCAGTAAATGAAAATAATAAAATAAATAATATAATGTAGAACTTAATACTAGACAACTTTAATTCTTATACAACTTCAATATACAGTTTTTTTTAAATTACCATATTTTGTTTTAAAGTTAATTTTCAGAGGAGGTTAGGGGGAGCAAGCACCCCTTCCCCCCCCGTAACTACAACACTGATCTTAAACAATGTACATTTTATAAACTATTAGCCATGTATGAAAATGATTTAAAATGTATTATTAAAATGTATATTTGTATACATTGTTTTTTTTTTTTTTATTCAATAACCATAAAAATATTATATTTTAACAATGATTTTTTTTATATTTATGCCTATATATTTTATATATGTCAAAATTAACATAGGTTATTAAATTAAATATGTATGGTAATATGTACTTACAGTATGATAGACAAAATATAAGAAATGAGAAAAAAAGTATTAACAATTATTAACAAATTATGGCCTAATATTCAATTTTCTGCATCAATTAACTCAACTTATTATAGAAAATGTATTATACTTGGAATATTTACCTATATAAATAGGTGTACAGAAACCTATAAATTTAATCTTCAGTGCTGTAGCACTCAGATTCTCATTATAAAAAGTTGCGTATTTAAACATTGTTTTGTTAAGAAGTTTTCGCACTCTACTCTCATTTGACACTATCTCTATTTATATTCTCTTTCTTATATACTCCATCGTTTAACTTGAAAAAAAAATTAAAAATTAAATTCGAAAGTTTAAAAATTTAAATGTATACGAGATTGTATATAATATAATATATTAACTCACTAAACACTGTGTTGTTCATCAACTTAAGAATACCTTTTCAGTCATTTCTAGCTTTTTGGCATATATTGAGACATTCCTTGCCCATACAATTCATTACCCATACACCAACCTTGATTTGTCTTTCTCCCTATCATATTCCGCAATTTTTTCAGTACTAGCCTTATCAAAGCATATATTCACATAGGTGGAAATCGAGCTCGGGGCTCAAGTGGTCTAAGCCCCCTCTAGAAGTTTAAATTATAGGTCTTAGCATTATTTAGGCGTAATGACTATATATTGCTCAGCCCCTCCAGTAATTTCACCAAATTTCCACTTATGCTTATTCGCTTGTACTAATCCCTTTCATATACCTAGAAAAATGTATTAAAAAATAAATAAATTTTTTTATTCATGTTAAAAAAATAATATACTAACCATTTTCAAATGATAATAACATATCATAATCACTAAGCAGCTCCAACTTCATTGAAGTGTTTTTGTACATGCAGTCAAAGCCAAATCCCGACGCTGTACAATAGAAAGCGGGATCTAAATTTTACGTTTCCAAACATAAATCGTGAACATTTTCAAAAATATCAGTCAACAGCATCACATTAATTTTGTGGTAAACATCACTATACCCTCCCAACGCTGTGCAACCGAAGTGATCCCATACCTCCATAGCACGTCTGTACTCCGTATCGTCGATATGCTGTTTCGTGAGCGTGCTAAAAAATTCCTCTTTCGTCGGTAATAAATTTTCTTCCAACTTTTCCCAACTATCTGTGTGTCTTTTAGCATCAAACTCTTTTGTGGCTTACCAAAATTTATGTATTTAAAAAATTCTACATATATTACTAATGGGTTGCGTTGAACATTTTTCTAAGCAATAAATTTGATTACTGTATCGGCAGTAAGTATTATGAGGAGTAAAGGTTTATGTATACCACATAAAAGGTTATGCCTTTTTGACCCCGCCTCTCCACTTAATTAGTATTTCAAATTTTGGTTATCGAAACTAACGAAACGCCGTTTATAAAAATATACTGAATTTTCACCCAGAGTATTTTGTGACCGTATTAAGCGTAAACAATTAGAACTAGAAATATATACAAAGTAGTCCTTCTCACCCTCGGTGATAAAAATAATGTCCAAATAACATGGTTTTTCGACATCAACTACTTTCAATGGAAATACATTATAAGATGGATATTTTGAAGGAGTTGTTACCCTATACTACATAGATATCTATGAGATTAAGCAGCTGCAGTGGCGTATTTAGGATTTTATCTAGGGGGGATATACATTGGCAAACATATAATTTCCTCTACAGTGGGAGGAGTACACTTACCATTACTACTGTTCCTCAAAAATGTTGAAAATTTATATACTTATTATCAATAAGTACCTACACATACATATATAAGACTATATTTTTTTATATTGAAGATTTATTATTCATTGTCATTTTTTTTAAATGGAATAAACCATAAGGATACAATAGTAGTGTTTATTGATAAATATACAAATTTATATTACGAAAAATCAAAACAGTAAAAAATAATGCACTAACCAGTGCTCCGAACTTAAGGGTCTCAGGGTTTCAATACAGTTACTAAGGAAGGGCCCTTTTTTAGTACTTGGTCAGGGGTTTGGACCCTGGGAATATAAAGACTAATGATCGCTAGGCAGCTTCCTAATTTGCCTAGGTGGAAGTTCGGCACTGACACTAATGTGAGTGTTCGATTATAATGAATAGTGAATTATTATGCTGGATTAAAAATGAACTAATGCAATAATAAATATTATAAAAATAAGTAATAACTCATATTTAGTGTTTAAGTTTGTTTATTATATGTATACCATTTAATTATACGAACTTATTGTTTAGAATGCCTATATATATATACCTTCACCTTGCAATAAGTTTTGAAATAGCAACCAATCGCTTATTAATTATTATTAAAAGCATGATAATAGCCGGATCGTTATTGACAATAATGACGATTGACGGAATTTTACGATTTACAATACGAATTGTTTTCAATCATATACATATTTAGCAGTAAGTCGTGTACTGACTACGGCCATTAACTATAATAATTCCAAATTCTTAAAATTTCAATATTATAATAAAATGTAGCATTTTCAATAATTTTATTCTGCATTTCTGTAATATATGTACGATATTATTAAACCTATCAAGTAAAAAAAAATCAATGACGGGATCTATCCCCCATATCCCCCCTCCCGTAAATACGCCACTGCCCGGACTCGAGTAATCAGCGAACATTATATAAACACCAATGCTTCTTACTCTACGGTAATGACTCGTAAGACGTAAAACACAACGATGATCATTTACCATGTTAAATATCCAACTCACGGAATATTCCCGATTATTTTAGGTAAGATTTTATTGGGTGAAATAATTGATATATTTTAAAGGATTGAGTGGGATCGATCCACTCACAATAGGCGGTATGTATCACAAGGAACGCGTCAGAAATGGCTCCAGAAACTTGGTTAGAAGGGGTTAAGTTTTCTTATCATTCTTGGTATTTCCGTAATCCAAAAGTTCTTTTTTTAATTTAAATAAATTTTTTAACTTTTAAATTCTGAACGGAGTGATGAATGTATTGATTTTACAATGATGTGTGTTTTTTTATTATTATTGTTTTATTTTTGTGTCTTTCATCACGTTTTGTAGTAGTAATAGTGCTTTGATTTTTAACTTCAGCCCCGTTTTGAAAAGAAAATTTAATATAGTTTTGTATTTTGGAGTTAAAAATAAAAAATGTCAGAAATTACATAAAAAAAAGGTAACGGAAAACGGGAATTTTTACGTATAATCAGTTTTTATTAACAAAATCGATTTTTTATTTTGCTATAACTCAAAAACAAATTGTACAAATACTTGAAATTTTCACCAAATATTGATATTAGCGTTATCTATTTACAAATAAATTTTAAAAATATTTTGACTTTTTTTTAAACTATTTATTGACAATTGAAATTTTCATTATTTCTAAAGTTTTTTTTTTTTTTGAAATACCGATAAAAAAAATTGGCATTCCGAAAATTCTTTAAAATTTAATATAAGGTTATAATAAATTGTACTTATCGTGGTAAAAAAAAATCAAAAATCGTTTGTCATGATTTTTATTTATAAGCATTAACAATTCAAATTTGTACGAAATATGTCAACATCGAAATTTTGAAATTGAAAATTCATAAAATTTTTATGATTTATACGTAAAGTTTAAAAAAAATGTTTAAAAAAATAAAAGGTTCTCCATAAGTTTCCCTACAAATAACTGTAAAAAAAACTTCAGAGTCAATATAGAAAACTTTTTATGAGCGTATGAATTTTAAATTTTTACGAAATCACGTAAAATAACGATGTACCCTAAAATAATATTTATTATTCAAAAAGTATAAGTCGTAGAAACTTGAAACTTTCACCAGTAGTTAAGAAAAATAAATTACTTGTTTCAAAAAAAATATATATATATTACAATTTAATCATAGGTAATAATATAATATATCCTAGACTGACAAATCATCTCCGTTCAGAATTGTTTTTCGTATACAATGACACCTGTCATTGCATTCAAATAACACATTCATTATAGTGACCTACTCTCCACCTCTACTATACAGCAGAATGATATCCACTTGCCCACCCTTTTTATTATTTAAATTTAGTTTTAAAGTTAATTTTTGTTATATTATTTTTTTAGTTTTTTTCAAATAATTGAAGAATAATTATTTAAATATACTTTTTTTTTGTTATTAATTGTGCTTTAAAATATGAGAAAATAATATTAGAAACCTTAGTATGAATAGTACATAAAAACAACAAACTAAAACTATTTGCTGCTACAGCAAATTTTGGCCCAATTCGTCCCTGAAAATAGCTTTAATAATTTTGGAATAAACTTAACTAAAAGAAAAAAAATATTGAAGATTTAACTTTTTCAAATTAATTTGTTTTCATTTAAATCTATAATAATTTATTATAATTTATAAAATATAAATACTATTCCTAGTAAATAATTATTAATACTATAAATTATTACATTTTAATGATAGATACATATTTTTTTTTATCAAATATAATATAATTTTAATAAAAATAATTTTTTCATCATTTTAATGTTATGAAACTAATGAAATAAGTAGTGTCCTACCCACAGCATAAGTATTACCCAAACACAATTTCAAGGACCTATTTTTTATTTATTAAATGAAGAGACTAAATTATTGTGTTACACCGCCTATAAACAAAAAATTTCATCGAAAAATCATCATCAACTACTGAGTGCTATTGAATTATTTGGAAAAAAATTAATAAACGCTATAATTACAAATGTTATTTTTATAATTTTCTTTAAAGTATAACATATTATGATTTTATAAATTAATTCATAGTAGTACAGACATATATATTTAATTATTTAAACAATTTATAAAAATGTACAATATAGTAAATAGTATAAAATTATAATTAACATCATGGTTGAAATATACAGGTTATTGCATATCGACAAGAATTATTGTTATCATCAGATACAAAATGGCACAAATTACAAAATATATCAATTTTTATTATCATGAAAAATGCGCTGACATTAAAAATTGATTTTAATCAATTAAACACGTTGTCCCTTTACGCTGCCATTTTTATTTTTATCATCAAATATTTGATTGATAAGGGGTATATATTATACAATTACCTTGTATATTTCAACCATAATTAACATATTTATTTTAAAACTAATTGGGTTCAAGTTCTTTTGAATTTACCTAACATCTGAGAAGTAACATTCAATGGCAGATTTTCAATTTAAATTCCTGCAATACAATACTGTAATAAATTTATATTTTACCATCAATAGTTTAAATATAACACATGCAACTGTAAACTTTTATCTAACTACTTCTAAATTTAATATTTATCCACATTAAGCATACATTTTTTGATTATAATTTTGTACAGGATGATAATAATAATAATAATAATAATAATAATAATAATAATAATAATAATGATAATGATAAATAAATAAAAACAAAATGATTCATACATAAAAGTACATTAATATTAGTACCAAGTAATAATTTTTAAATTTTCAAAATTTTACTTAACAGGAAAAAGAGTTTTAGTAATATTGTTAAAGTAGTCAGTTATAATACTATTTAATGCCAAAAAAAAATAATTCACAGCCTTAAAGAATCATTAATGGTACAGAAATTATAATAAATTTGTATTTAAGTATATTTAACTACTAATGTTGTTTCATATCATAATTTACAACAATAACAAAGAATGATCACCTGAACTGGCATGTCGTGATTTTGTATTTGAACAAAATGCTTCAAATACTCTCAAGACTTTCCCATCATCTTCAAATGTTCTTTCAGCTATATTAGAAAGAAAACATTTTAATTTTAATTAAGACTTAGGTACATTACAATTAAATTACCCTAAGTCCAAATCTAGGTTGTAAAAATAACATTATTTTAAAATGTAATTTAAAAATATAATACAGTGGTAATAGCAATATACTATAATCAATAAAGTACTAAGAATATTAGAAACATTATAAAGCTGTAAGGAAAGGGATTGCTGTAAAGGAGATAACTAATATTAATAACTAGTGAGAGAGATTATTTATAATATAATTTGCACATTAACTTTGGATTTTATATAGTGGAAATTAGATTTTTAGAATATATTTTTATAATATAAAAGTTAATTTTAATTAATTATAATTTAAAAATTGCCAACAAACACATTGTTAGATTTTAAGGCCCCACACAAGTTTACATTTTAACAGTTGTTACAGAAGAATTTACAAAAAATAAATAAAATAATGTAAAAATAATGCATTATGTTTGTAATAATGTAACATTATTATTATAATTATGTAACAATTTAAATTATGATACCTTTGCCAAGAGAGATTTAGCTATAAATTCTATCACACTGATGTTACATATTAATATTACAAAATGCACAGAGAGGGATAAGAAAATTTTTTATAATAAGGGATAGGGAACACAGTTCATTATTTTAAAAGTCCATAGTTTATTTACTTACATCTTTTAGTTACACAGATATTTTTTTCATTAATGTTGTGATAAAATTGAAGTGGTGGAATGGGTCTAAGTCTTGTCACATCCCAAGCTAATCTATTACCTTTTTCCATCTAAAAAAAAATATATATTTGAAATCAAAAATCATGAAGATTTACATACAGCACTGATAATGTAATATTAAGTTTATATAATAAGTTATACAAATAATAATTTAAAATACATTTATTTTACAGTTAAAAAGAAATATTAACCACAGCAATTAGCATGAAAAATTTAAATAGTAAATATTTATTATTCATTCAATTTTAAAATATTAAATTATTTTTGTTAGTTCATTATTAAAGATAGGGTTGTATAAGCATGGATAATTAAGTTATGTTAAAATGTATGCTAATAGCATAATGTATTATAGCATTAAAACCACTATTTAAATAATTTAATACACATTGGTGGAAAAATTAAGTCTGAAATGATCGGCTATGTGATTCTAGGCATTTATAACATATTTTATAATTTTTAAAGCTAAATTATTAAACACTACAATAATGACAAAATAAAAAAAGAGAGAAAATAATTTAATTTTTACATAGACAACAATCAGTAGCGACTTAAATTCTTGCGCGACAGTAATTGCACTCTTTTGGTAAATACGAAAAACAAAACAAACCATAATAGAACCATAATATTATATTTATAGAAAAAATGTATACTATAGTATTTTATACAGTGATTAGATAATTTAATTGTATAAACTATATAATGATCAAACCCTTGGTATATGTACTATGTATGTATATATAATTTGGTTGCAGTGATGGTTACAAGGCCAAATTAGCCAGATTACCCCAACATTTTCTTTATGAAATTAATTGATTTTTTTTTGTTGCGAAATTGAGTTTAGGCAGGTATATACAATTTTTTTTTTTTGCATTACCAAGTCAAACCAATACAAGCCGCTACTGCATACAATCAATTATCTTACTGTGCATCTGTATATACAGTTGTATAATAAAAGAATTATTTATAAAAAAAAATCAACTCAGCAAATGTCAGATGTTAGTTTCAAACTGTATAATGTGTGTGACACAACTAGCAACACAATCACAGTCAAATATAAATTAATATCTTGCCTGAATCACAACTGCCAGGAGGTGCCTGTAGCTTTTTTTTGAGCCACCAATGTGCATAAAGTTCAGAACGAAATGTAACACCTTTGTCTAGCGGCTATAGAAGCTTTATTATTCAATGACAATGAATCTATGTCTTCAAAAATACAAGAGTTGATATGTAATGATGAAGAACATTTACACAAATTTTCAGAATTGCTACTAGATGTTTCAGTAGGTGGTAATGGTGACTGCTGTGCAATAGGAATTGTGATATCAGCCAACCCAGAATCAGACGATCTTAAACTGTTATGATCTTTAAAATTAAAATATTGAAAATCTTGACTTATTTCTGTATCTTTTTCATCTTCACCACTGTTATCATAACAGTAAGATGTTTTTAAATCACACAAGGAAAATGTACTATCCTGATTATCTGATAAATAAATGTCATCTTTATTATCTGTATTTAGCAATGGAATAGTCAAATGTTTTGGTTTTAAATTTTCAATATTAGATTCGTAGTTCAAGAAATGTTGATTATAATTATCAGTCATATCTTCCTTATACAATGTCGACATAGTCAAATCTTGACAGGCTTTGGTTTGAATCGGAGTGAACAACAGCTTTTTCCCATATATAATTTTTCCATCTTCTTTAAGAATCATTGACGAGCAATGTCTTGGTGATGAAATATCATAATTATTGGATACATTAGATTTGTCATCATACTGTGTTCCTTCTAGACATTGTTGTTTACTTTTACAAGGAGAATAAAAATCACTATGTTCATTATTATAACGCCTAACAACTTTTGATGTATCAATATTATTTATGTACTGTGTATAAAGAATTAATTTCAAAAGGGATCTAGTTATAACACCCTTGCATACTAAATGTGCGAAATAATCACTAAGGCGACCAAGGCTTAGACTTACTGATTTACTAGATGTAGTATTAGGAACACACTTATTTCCTAATTGCTTGTTAATTTTTTGTATCCAATCAATTTGCTCTTCTTTGGACTGGCAAACGGCGACAATGTGATCAATTAAAGGACCTAAAAAATATGTTATTTGTATTAAAAAAAAAAAAAAACTTTCGTTTCAAAAACAATGATTACTAGATTAAAAATTATTTCTTACCAGATATTTCAAAAGCATTTTTAATGGCACCATTATTATCTAATTTTTTGACACAAATTCCACTTAATGGAAGTTTACCCTTAAAAAAACACATAAATATAACTGTAGCTATATATATATTCGCATTTTATTTAACAAATAACAATTAAATATTGATAACTAAAGTAATAAAAAAGTAACATTTTTTTTTTTTCAAAACCTGAATACTATTTATTCAATAAACAATATACCAACATTTACTGTCTTTGCTTTTCCAATGAAAAAACAGAAAAGCCTCTATCTCAATCTTTATTTCAATCACAATTGAGTATAAAGTTACTTAAATGAATTAAAGATAATTATTTAATATATTTATGTGCAATGGTGAATATTAGTTATCTCTATTGTATGTAAATATTCATTAAAAAGGCAAGATTCAGTTCACGTTATTATTAAATGTTGACATATGGTGGCTGTTAATAAAGGACAAGGACTGAAAGTTTAGAGATTATTATCATTATTATCAAAAAAATAGTAAATTTAACATTAATATTGATTTAAAATAACAATTTTCATACATGTTACAGATACCTATCAATCCACAAAATATAAAGTTAGTTAACATACAAATAATTGATGGTAAAATTTATAAATTTTAATAAATACAAATTTGTAATTAAAACCAATCAAGCTTTGCAGTTAACAACTATCAGATTGTGGAAATTTACTATAACTCATAAAATAATCAATGGACAAATAAAGGCAGTAAATGTCATTTAAGTGTTGTGTTAAGAAAATAATAATAAAGATTGTACCATTGGCTTACTTCGTATATAAATGAACTTAGTCTTTGGGATACTGATAAAATAACTAAATGAGTAGAAAATAACATTAGATATCTATCTTTATGCTCTGAGCCAAATGCAACAGAACCAATTTTAATTGCATCGCCTAAACTTAATGCATCAGTGCCTTCCCATCCTTGAACAACTCCACTTAATATTGATAATTCCAATTCTTTTTGTTTCCTTGTTGATAAACATACACTCTGGAAAATTAAATGTAATTTTTTCAATATTATCATACTATAAATAAATTAACAAATTAACTATAAAAATCAAAGAAAAAGAAAATTTTAGGGAAATAAAGAAAATATTGATTTTATGTAATTTATTCTGAAAACATTATTTTAACAATAAAAAAATATTAAAAAGTTTCATGATCACATCTTTTTAAGAATTTAAAGTAATTATTAAATGTAATTTAAATAAGTAATTTGTTTAATCTCTCAATGATAGGCAATTAAATATTGAACAAATCAACCTAATAATTAAATATTAAAAAAAAAATGTGTTTAATGAATATATGAAAAATTATGTTCAGGGATATGAATATTGATAATAAACTAGTGAATTGCGTTTCGATTGTATTTCACTCCCAGATGAATTACACCTCCAAAATGTTTAACAATATTTTGATTTTCCCATTATTTAAATAATACCTTAACAGATTAGATGGTAATATACATATTATAGACATGATCTGTTCAATATTACATTTATACGATTGAGTTTTTCAGCTATTATAAAATGTATATATACAGGTGTTTCATGAAACAAATTGTTTTTTTTTATTCAAATATGGATTATTCAGGAAGAAAAATAATTTTAATTGATAGTATTAGGTTTTGATTTCATAAACTTTTAAAGATAATATATGTTTGAGATTTGTTTGAAATCATGCAAATCTTATTTTAAATACAAAAATAATTGTAATTTAATATATTCAACTTAAAAAGCATAATTGCTTATTAAAACCAAATTATAAACTAATAAATCAACAACAAATTAACAATGCTCTTAAAAAAAGGTGCTATCGATATTTTGTCGAAACCATCATAACTTTTACATGCTGAATTGATGAATAAAAGATAAATTGATAATTATGATACAATAACAATTAACAATGTTGATATACAATTAAAAAAAATATTTGTTATACAGATACATCTGTTTACTCAAAACTGTCAAATAGTATTAACTATTAAGTGATATAGCACAAATCATCTAGTTCTAAAAAATAGAAAACATTTTACCTACCAAAAAAAAAAAAAAAACAATTGAACAAATTCATGTTCAATGTCATAGTAGCTGTATTTTATTTTTAAAGATATAAAAATCTACTAACCGCAATTTCTTTATAAATGCTGATGGATCGCTGAGTATCTCCTCTATCAACATGACTTTCTTCAAGATGTCTTTCCAATTCTTGAAGCATCCCACTATACTTGTCTAATCTTCTAAATGGTTTGCTTAATGACACAGTCAGCACTAAAATTCCAGGACTAACTGCACCTTGTGTTTCCATTATTTGATTTAATTCATCTCTAAAATTTATTTTATTTATTAAAATCATGTAATATGTAGAGTAAATAAATTAATCATTTAAGCAAAAACAAAATAATTAATAGTCCATACTTATATTTATCAATGATGTTAACTGCTCTAGGATGAGAAGCGCAATATTGCAAATGCACAGTCCGAATAAAAGATGCTTTATTTAGAAACAGTTTACCAATTCTTTGATCGGACTGCGGTAATCCAGAGGCTTGTTCTAATGATTCTAAAAGCTCTTCATGAGTTTTTGAAACTTCTTCAATATTATTTACTAATTGATTATACTCTTCGATATTCATTCTATTATCAAATTATTATTATTATTATTATTATTATTTATATTTAAATTTTATTATACTGAAAATGCAGTACATATTTGAGTTTTTCAAAGGAATCAAAAAACTTTGGATTAGTGTCTTCAATTCAGTAACATGTGCTCTTTCAGATTCCACAATATCCATGACAACTACAGCTCGGTTAGCTCTTAACTGTTCAGTTAAATCAACCGGTATGTTTGGCACTTTATTGTTTGTAATATGTTCTGCTGTAATAAAATGTACAATATCATATAGCTATAAATTAATTTAAATTAATTGTTTACCTTGTGGTTTATATTCTCTGACATAATTTGATGGAAACCAACCAGTTTTTTCCTTAAGAGTTCCTTCCCACCAGCCACCATCTTCTTTTTGGGTGACAATTACAATATCTCCTTTTTTCAAACACAGCTAGAAGCAAGATATTACAATAATTTAAGTAAAAAAAATTAAAATTAAATAAAACATAATTATAATCATATGTATGGGCTTCCGTGCACTTATATACGCTTTCAAGCTAAGCACACAATTAATAAATAACACTTATTGAGTATAAAATATATAAAAATAATAAAATCATACCATAATGTTGGTTCAAGGTCTCCTCTAAGGGATATAAAATGATTAAAGACATGAAAATATAATATTACAATTCAATAAATATTTAAGCAAATAAATATTATTGGCAATTCGTAAAAATATAAAACAAGCAATAACCAAAATATCAAAATGACATTGAAAATAAGCGCAAACTTAAGGATATCAACAAATTATTTTACCTCGTCATTATTTTTTCCTTTAAATGAATATACAGCTTGAACAAGTAATGGCTCATTAGAAGTCATTTTGGATTCACTATAAAAACTTCATGAACTGTAACAAAATAAAATAAAATAACTTATTAAAATATCAACTTTATTTATTTTAACTGGACAGTAAAATTAGTAATGCCTCATATTACTCAGAAAGAAAAAAATTATTATTGATAAAAATGATTGTGAACTTCATAGTGCTTGTTATAAATAAGAATACCTAGGATTATGTATTTTGGCAAAGCTACAGTAATGACAAAATAAAATATGGTATGAGTGTGTTAGGAATGTTGGACTAAAGCCAATTCATGGTTGAGAATGTAACATTTGGATTTAATTTTTACCGTAGGTATTAACATAATAAATTGAATGGAAAAATAACATATATTATATCAAATAGATACAATAATAAATTGATTTACATTTACCAAAATAGTAATTTAGTCTTACATTCCATTATATTTTAATTAACCATTGATTTGAAAACATATGGTAATAATTAAAAGTTGAGTAAAATATACATACAAATACCTTTAACTTTTGACTTCGATATTTTTTAATTTGTATTGATAATGCATTAATACATCTAAACCATTAGGCATTTAATTAACACCTATTTATGTGAAAGAAACTATTAAGTATTAGATTATATAGGTATTTAGGTACTTATTATTGAAATCACAGATTACCCGCTTACCTATACCAATTAATAATTATTGACAGTGTAATATACATACAAACTCACCCATCAAAAAATGCTTAAACTTAATAATGTATACTATTTTCACTAAATGTTAGGACTAATAAAATGTTAAATATAAAGTAAACTTCAAGACTTTATGTTTAAGTAATTATGATACATTTTAACGATGATACAACAATTTCTATTCAATTAACTATTAAAAAAATAATTCACAATTCAAAATTATTGTAAAAAACTTAAGTATTCAGTAATAAATGATAAATTATTTGTTACAAACAGGTGGATTAAAATATTAATGTGTATGATCATTAACACTAAAATAAAATAAACATTTCGATGTCAAATTCACAGATAACAACTTATCAATAATAAATGTGGCCAAATGATTAAAGAAAAGTATCCAAAGATATTAAGTGTACATTATCACTTACCAGATAAGTAATCAATTTCTGGCATATTATTTCACATTATTACTTGGACGCATGTTTAAAATGTTTAAATGCAAATGGCATTATTTCCTTGGTGTCCTAGAAGTATTCCTTTCTGAACACAAAATTCATTTCATACATCAAAAAACCTACAAATAAAACAATAATTGTACGTACGTTTTTCTTTAATATTACTATCACAGATAAAATATTTGATAACAATTTATTAAATTAAGCTTCCCATCAAAAATAAAAAATTAATACATATTAATGTATTATTATTATTTTATTCCGTCATACCTATTAATTTTACTATGTAGATCAGCTGTTCCCAACTTATGGGGCATGAGCTGCGGGTAGCATGTGTGACTGGACCGTGGACCATAATATAATATTATAAAATAAACAATACACTATTCAGTTTTATTCTAATTATTGACTTTCATAGAATGCAAACAATGTTAAGAATCTCATTAAATTATTTAACTAGTAATTAGGTTCAATAAAGTTTTTTTTTAATGAGCAATTGTTTTATATGTATATAAGTGTGCTATTAGTAGGCCTCAAAGATTTTTTTTACAAAATTTGACTGGTGTGCCAAATATAAGTAGCAGCAGCTGCGCAATGATTTAACAAATTAAATTTTCGTTGCATACTATATAATATTATTACTATTCATACATGAATGTAAATTACAGACATATATAGGTACAAGCAAAAAATTCATAAGTATCAGTATAATATAGGTAGATAAATGAGTGACTGGTTGTTTTATTTACGACTTACATCAAATGTGATACCACCAATAATTACAATTGTGTAATACCCACTATCTCGTTGTTGTTTTAAAAACTTAAAATTTCTTCTTTTGTGTGTTTGATTTTAAAAGGTACTTTTCACCAAATTTGGCAGCAAAAAGAATCTAGTAATACTGCTCTTTTAGTAGTTCTTTTAAATTTTATAAGTTTTTGAGAACATCATTTGATTTACCATCGATACCAGAAATATTTAAAAGTTAACTCTTAAATATTTTTTTGATATAGCAAATGCCATAGTTTATTTTGACAATTTACTCTGTGCAACGAATACCAACAAAGAATAAATACATAAAACTTAAATAAAAGTTCTTGCTATGACAAAAAAAATAAAGCATTAAGTTTAATGTAAATAAATTGTAATTTTATCAAAATATAGTTAACTATTATACTATATTAGCTTAACAATTACTTCATTATTCATTTCATACATATAGCAAATGTAGTATAATATAGGGTTTTTAGGTTTAAAGTAACATATATGATGCATTAAATAAAAAAATAATTTTTCAAATGTATGTAATAATACCAAAAAATGTTCTGTGTGGCTTCCTTTGATAAATTGAATAACAACTAATCGAAACTCTAATTTATTCCATACATATTCTTATAATTAAGTGCGCTAATTTTTAGGTTGATATTAGTGGTAAATATACAATATTAAAAAAACTGTATTTTTGACATATCCCCAAAATATCTAGTCACATGGTGTAAAATGAAGTGATACAGGAAGCCAGGTGCAAGGCATCAGATGAATTATTTTGAATAACCCTGTATTAAATTGCTTAATTGGATTAGCTTAAAAATATTGAAAGGACAGGTTTCAAATAAAATATTATTAATTTTTAATAATAATTAATAATACTTTATAAAAAAAAAAAAAATTGAACACAATTTTTGTATAACTCGATGATAAATAGATGTGAGGTGTAATAATAATTATTCCCAAAATAAAGGACTGCATGTACTTTGTGACTGTAAAATTCGCTCTTGTTTTTACAATTTCAATGCATGTCCAAATTTCAAACCCATTTTTGATATTATATCAGACCGTTAAAGTAAATGTAAAACACGACCATCATAGCCGAAAATCCATTGAAAAAGTGGGGGGGCTACAATTTTTCTCATAAACCAAAGCAACAAAAAAATGTATTAATTGTATGAATTTTATTTTCATTTTCATTTGGTGAGATAGATCTCTGAAACCCGAGAGCGGACTTTGTTGTTTGGGGTCTTGATATATTCACATTGGCTAGGAGATGTGCAGTGAAGATTTTTAGAACTTTATATTTTATAATTAATTCACTACAGAGCTTCAAAAAAAATTAAATCACATTTTATTGGGAGCTTTTTATGTTTTTCAGCTTTATAGCTTTGTAGTGAGTTAACGGTTGAAGATAAAGTTCTGAAAATCTTCGCTCCTAGACTAAGTGAATCTAACAAAACCCGTACTCCAGTTTTAGTAATCTTCCACTCTAAATGAAAATTTAGCAAAAAATAAAAATTTTTTTAACTGTGCAAAATTATTATACACAGACACACGGTGATTCTTTTATCATAAAACACTCATGTTTTTGAAAACATCTTTTTACGTACATAGTTTCAAGTTTTTAAAAAAACAACGTTTTTATTAAAAAATTATATTTTTAAATATTTTTTATCCTTATATTTCTTTAAGAGTTTTACTGTTTTGAATGATAACATAGTTTTATTTTCATATTCCAAAGCAGAATAATTTTCTGAATATTTTGATATAAAAAAATCGAATTTAGGGCGAGTAGTTAATGAGTTATACGTATTTAAAGTTTTGACAAGCGGAGTAGTGGACAAACATTTTACGGGATAACCCCGTACTACTCCACTCCGCGCATCAAAACTTTAAATACTCATAAACTCATAAACTACTCGCCCTAAATTCGATTTTTATGTATCAAAATATTCAGAAAATTATTCTACTTTAGATTATAAAATTAAAACTCTATGTTGTCATTCAAAAAAGTAAAAATCTTAAAAAAATATATATTTTTAATAAAAATGTTGTTTTTAAAAACTTGAAACTCTATGTAAAAAAATGTTTTCAAAAACATGAATACTTTTTGAAATAATGAGTGTTTTATGATAAAAGAATCACTTTGTATATTGTATTTCCAAATTAATATAATTTTATATATTATTTGTTTAATTCGACAGACGATAAAACAAATCACCATAGGCGCGAATAGGGGGGCGCATAGGGGGTATTAGCACCCCCAATTTTAAAAGTAGCACCCTCAAATACTTTTTTTTATAAAAGCTTTTTTATAGCTATTCCCGGAAAATGAAGAGCTCAAGCACCCTCAGTTTTTTTTTATTGAAATTGCGTCTATGCAAATCACTATTGGATAGTGTTCCAACTTATAATTTTAATTTTTGTATAAAATATTATGTAAAATAGTATACAAACAAATTTATAATATAGAAATTATTGTGTTATATTTCTTGTTTTTTTAAGAATATCATATATGAAAATGAAACTACAAAATTTTTATGTTTGCAAGAATGTTTGAGGGGGCTTGGTGGGCTTTTGGGGGGGGAGGGGCTAAGCCCGTTCAAGCCGCCGCCCCCCACCGATTTCCGTCAATGATGACCATCAATATTATAAAATTTTAAAATACTTCTAAGAACATTTTTTACCAATTTATCATTATAAATCATAGATTATGCGTAGCACAGCTATCATTTTAGATCCTGAGCAGAGCGATATATAGAATTACAGAAAGATAACATTGAATTTTTAGTTATAAAAGTTGATATAATATGGTATACATATATATTATAATAATTAAATATTAATAATTAGGAAACAGATTTTATCATGATAAAAAAAAATCAATGTATGTACCAAATTTTCTTAAAATATGGAATAAAAAATCCAAAATATATAAATATTATAAACTGTTTTAATATTTAAAATTACAAAAAAATATTTTATAAATATAAATATTAAGGGGATTGGAAGCGATGATCTTCTGTCTTTGTAACACACACGCAACATAGGATTATAGACGTGTTCTATTTCCAACGTACCGATTGATATAATGAAGTAATATGAATTCTGAATACAGATTTAAGTCTTCTTGAGATCGACCTTCCCACATTTTTTATATTTTTTGATTTTTACTACTCCAATAAATGAAATATGTCAATTTTTAATTACTCTTTTAACGTTTTTCGGATTTTGGGAGGATAAAATCAAAAATGTAGGATGGTCGATCTGAATATTCAAATCTGTATATGATAATTCTTATCGTTTTATTATATCAATCGGTATGTTGGAAATAGAACATGTCTATAATCCTATGTTGCGTGTGTGTTAGATAAAGACAGAAAATCATCGCTTCCAATCCCCTTCAATAAAAGTAATACAAATGTAGGTATATAAAACTGAATATTATTCTGGAACAAATCAATGAGAAACAACATAATATTGTTGAAGGTTTTTAAATAAAAAATTGCGACAGTTTGGTCAGAAAATACTCTTATATTGACTAAAAAACGTTCAACATCAGATGTAATAGGGTCATAATTCATATTTACTATATCAGAAGGAATGAATTCAATATCGAGAAATCTTTGTTAATTTTTTCCTATTAAAATATCTCTGATGATTTCAAAAATATGTATTTACAAAAAAACCGTTCTCTACTAATTATGTAATAATACAATAAATGCAATATATTTGAAAAAGTTATATTGACCTACCGTAATACTATACTTAAGTAAAATAAATTACTTTATTAGCTACCGCTACCTATATTATGAAATATACTCAGTGATAAAGTGACTGTTGCCGCTCAAAATCATTTTTTGTATACAATATGATATACTACCATTGAATTCAGATTTAATAAACACATAATAGTAACCCATTCGACATCTAATGTACAGCAGAGCAGTACCCACTTAGCTTTTTTATTAATTAGTTAATAATAACTTACATAATTAATAGTTAATTTTTTCAATAATTAAAATAAATCTTTAAATAACCTTACCAATTATTATACACTATAAAAAATTATTTATTCGATTTAATACAAGCTTGTGCTCTTCAGTACCCGTTGAACGTATGTTTTATTCAGGATTTATTCATAATCCTATACCAGGAATAAATTATTAGATGTCAATTTTGAAAAATTAGTATTTTTAAAAGGAAAACAAGACGTTATATTATACTAAATAAACAAATCATTAGTTTTTCAGACCTAATGTACAATATAAATTAAATTAAATCCTGACTAGTGAATATTATTATACATTTATATAATTATACATTTATAACATAGGCAGGGCCGGATCTTAACTTTTTAACACCCGGGGAAAAAGAAAAATATACGCCCATTTCAAGAAATTTCAGAGAAATGACAAGAATTAGTATTTTTTTGTATGAAAAATCAAGCACACTCACACAGTAGTGTGAGCACCAACTATTTATAAAGCTGTTTGCAATATACTGGACCAATAAATTATTTAAAAATCAAAAAATTTTAATTTTTAACTAATCAATTAATAGTTTTAGAAAATTATAAGCACTTCTTAATGGTGAATTTGATAAATTTAATAAAATTACTTTAATTTTCAAATAGAAAAGTATCTACGTTACTTTTTTGTTATAATTTTTTTTTTTAATTTCTTAGCAATTATCATTCTGCTAAGCAATAATATTACTAGAAATACACCTACAGTAAAAAGATGTACAAAAATAATATGTACCTACAGTTAATGTTAATACATAAGTAAATAACAATAATTATTACTTATAAGTTATAACTATTAAAAAATATGTATTAATTTAGAACTTAATTAAATAAAAACTTTTAAATTTTTAAAATAACTGTCAAATAACAATAATAATTTATAATGATGCAATGTGAATATTTTGATATTCAGGGAAACATTCCATGTAGGACGTAGGTATTTTTAGAGGAATCAAATTAAATAATAAATATTAGAATTGGTAAACCTAATACAGTAATATCCGCATTATAGATATCATTTTAAAAGTTATTTTTTAAATTCACAATACTGGAATAGGTGCTAAATAATTTGAAACTGTAACGCGTTATATTATAGAAATTACTTATCAAAAGTAATTTCCATTACATTTTCGTTACTTGGAAATAATTCTAATGAAACTACGTAACGCATTACAAATTAAGTAACGCCGTTACAGTAACGCGTTACTTCCGTTACGTTACTACCTAACACTGCAAAACATGTATAACCAAATAAAACATATAAGGCAAAAAATAAAATAAAAATTCCAAAAAAAAGGTGCCCTGCAGGCTGCGATGTGATAAAGTTCCATAACAAATACTAGATATTCACAAATGTTTTTAACTAATAAACTATTGACTACATACAGATTAATAAAACTAGTAATATTGATAATTTTGGTTGTACTAACGTAAGTACTAATGACTGAGCACTGACTGCCTTCAACCGTTGCAGTGTCAAAATTAAAATGGAATTCAGCATAAATGTATAAAATAAACTAATTTCATAAACTAATACTCAGTAATACAGGCTATATTATTAATATAACACATTAACACGGACACACAAATCGACAAAGCTCATACATTGATAATAAATTAAAATTCAACGATATTTTAATTTCCCACGTAGGCCGGGGCTATACGCGACGTGTTATGCCCGACGTGTATAGCTAGTAGCTATAAGACAATGAATCTTAATTCGACGAAAACGCGGCGGAATCCGCCCTGTATAGCCCCGACCTTATTTGAACAATTTATATTTTATTATTAAATCGGCAGCGAAAGTCAATCCCGCTGACAGTCGCGGACGGGTATTTCCACAGCAATGCGTACCTATCTATCCATTTCAAAACAATGTTATTACTTGTTAAAATTAAAAATAAAATAATATTATTTTATTCACATACCCATTATTACACATTTCTTTTAAAATATTATTTTGTAGTTATGACTTTTGTTTAAAGTTCATTTTAAATTTTAAAATTTAAAACCTTTAAAATACGCCCATGAAAATTACACGCCGGGGATAAATACCCGACTTCCACCCCCTAGATCCGGCCCTGAACATGATACCCTATAGGTATTATTGACTATACTACTATAGTATTATAATAATCAGTATCTACGGTTTTATCAATATATTATATATATATTATTACAAGTTTTATTAATTAAGTTATTACTTATTGTCAGGCCTAGGATTTATATGCAACAGCATGTTTTTTTGCAACTTCTGATTATTGATTTTGTCAGTAATGTGTATGAATCACCTTAAGATGAGATAAATTGTGGTGTTTTTATTTTGTATGTTTTTGCATATTTTGGATAAAATGCATATTATTGCATCTTTCGATTATAAGAATACAAAAAATGCATGTTTTATAGTATATTGCATGATTAATATTTCTTATTTAATTATAGCCTTGTGCTGATTAAAGTTTAAAACTTTGTTTTTTTGTCAAACATAAATTTTATTTTTATAAATACAATTTTATGGTACAATTAATAGGTATACGATAAAATCTTCAGTCAATATAAATCAATATTACGATCCAATCGCCGATCATTTAAAAAAGTATGTGGTCGTAGCATGTAATACGTATTTCCACTGTTGAATGTGAATTATAAATTTTATTTTTAAATTATTTTACTTTATTTCTCGATTATACTATATTTAGACAAACAGCCAATCACTGATGTATTTCAATAAATACCTAAATAGGTTTTTTGTAATTATATTTTTGTTTTTATCTTATAAAAATTTAAATGCATATTTTACAATTTTTTATTGCATATAAATCCTAGCCCTGCTTATTGCCTATGTATTATTATTAGGTTATTAAATTTTGTGGTCTATATAAACTAATTTATATATATATATATATATACCTATACATCCTACCTAATTGTGTATAAATACAATTAAAAAAAAATCCTATGACTATTAAGTCATAATGTAAGTATCGAGTATCTAGTATCTCGATACTCAAAATCCAAGTATCTAATATCACGATACTGATTTTTGAGTATCTTGCCCATCTCTGACTATAATGGAAAATAAAAGTAAATTATAGGTCTCAAAGTATGATATTTGAGAAACGGTAAATGGACAATATTGGTCTTCATTAAAAAACGTCGTGTGCGAACACAATCGATTTCAGTCATAATTTTATACATGAACAATTGGGCACCATTTTTTTTTTGCAGCAGCTAGCAGTAGCATAATTCTTGGATCCAAATTATCAATAAGTATCACTAACAAACACAGTGTACCTATTAATTATGTCATATTTTTGAATAGGATAAGATGAGATATGAAAATTAAACGGTTATATTACAGCGGTTCCTAACCTTTTTAGTTGTGCGGACTACCAATCTTTGAGGCCCACTAATGACTAGTGCTCGGAAGTTGATGACCTTAATCTTAAAAACATTAAAAATGACCTAAAAAAATATGCAAATATGACATAAAAATGATAAAAAATGTCCTTAAAAAATACAAATACCTTTTTGTATTGATAAAAATTTTTTTTTTTTAATTATACTCTATTTTACTATGAAATTCTATGTATATTTATCAAAATATACAAATTACTCAAAATATGACATTTGTGACCAGCAGAGTATCGTTTAAAAAGTTCCGAAAAAAAAATGCAAAATGCATTAACTTCCGTACCCTAATAATGACTAATAGCATACGTATACACCTATGTACATATTATATAATAATATAATAATATTTATGTCCTGTGCAATGTGCATAATGGTAATAACAAATAATAATAGTAGTGTTTTATGACCAACTACAGTAAAATTAAATTAGGGTACCAAAACTGTTTGTATTTTTTTCCTAAAACCTGTTAAAAATGGTAATTTTTTTGTGTATTTAAAGAAATGCATATAATAATAGTATACTATAACATTAATTTTTTTACACCAAGCCTGAAAATGATTTGATAATTTCATTGTAAATACAGTATTATAGCAATATTTAGCTTAAAAAAATCATATTAATGAACTTAAAACTATACTTCACAATAAACAAATAGATATTGCTCTTATAAGAGGGACCATTTCATCAAATATTCTTCCATCTATATTCCATACTAAAATTTATAAAAAAAACTAATAAACCAGACAACTCTGTGTATGGTGTAGCTGCTATTCTAATTAAATTGTCAATCATTTATAAATCTATTCCAAATTTCTGCCAACCTTATTTTGCAATCTTGTGGTCTAGCTATTAAATTACCATTGCAGCCATTACTCTTCTCTTAAACACAATACAACAAATTAAATTCATACTAACTATATTAACATAATAAAACATGATTTTATAGTTGGGGTGACTATAATGCAAATTATCTGTCATATGGGTTTGTTGTGTAAATAATACACGAGGGATAGTTCTTCAAAATTTAACTGCAACCAAATATTTTAAAGTTTTTGCTCCTCTTGGTCCTACGTACTGACCGACTTCAACACACAAAAAACCAGATATATTAGATATTTTTGTTGCTAAGATTCCTAATAACCTTAACTGTAAGACAGAAAACTTCCTTGAACTTAATTTCTATATCACTCCACAGTTATGTTAACAGTAAGCGCTTCCTCTCTGACACGTCAGGAGTCTCCTAAATTAATTATTTCTTCTACAAACAAGTATCATTTCCATGATCTTGTTGATCAACAAATCCGTTTTGTTAAAATGTACAATTAATAACCGTATGCATACATTGTAAGCACACGGATGCACGTGTCAATATATTATGTATCATAGTTTAACTTTCTATTGTAATGTGAAGCAATACTTATTGTCACACACACACATAGGTATGACTATATGACGTCAACGACGCGTATATAATGGGCTCTTGTCATGTACAAGACTCACTCTCGGACACGGTACGTTAAATGATGTGTGTTACATTTATATTATACTATTATTATAAACATAAAGTCGTGTTACTATTTGTGTAAAAACCTCAGTATTTAAATTCACTCAAGCTTCAAATTCAACACATTTAAATTTCAAGCTTAAAACATCTGATGATATTAATCTTGTCGTAAATAATCTTAGAAATCTCATACAGTTTGCGGCTTGGTCTTCTATAATAAAACGTCAACCTTCACCTCATTACCTTTTAATTTCAGAATATATCTGATAAACAAAACTATAATAAATTAGCAAACTAAAGGTTTTAGCAAAACATAAATTCTACTCTCTTTTTAATGTTCTTTCTAATATCTCTCTTAAAGATGATAGTCTTTGGATGGAGACTAAAAAAAATTGTAAATATAAATTGTTATTATAGGTTTTACGTTTGGACTTTAAATCTGGACCCAAGGTTAATCTTTTTTTCTAGAAAATACCCAAATATTTTACCTGAGTTGTTGTAGGAATCTCTACTCCTTGAAATTGAAGTGAGGGAAAATTGTTTTTCCGAAGTGTAAATGGCACATTGAAGGATTTATCTGGATGTATTAAAATACTCCACTTGGTTGCCCAGATGTTTATTAAGTTGAGGTGATTTTGGATAGGTTGAAGATTGAACAGAGTCTGAATTGGGGGCGAGTATAACTATATCATCTGCATAAGTTGTTATGGTCGTGTTTGCTGTTTTTAGAATATCTGATATATATTAAATAAGTCGGGCGACAAATCACTTCCCTGTGAAACACTAGCAGAGATTGGAAAGTAAGAGGATATTGAGTCGCCTTGTCGAATTGGAATTGTACAATCGCAGAGGTAAGATCGGATTATTAGAAAGTATGGAGCTGAAAGGAATAATTTTAATTTATAGAGAACGCCATCGTGCCAGTCTCCATCGAATGTTTGTGCCACATTTAGGAAAATCCTTTAAATGCATTTTAAGGTTTTTTAGTGCATGAATCACAGCCTTACTGATAAAACAATATTTGCTTACGAGCTCGAATCATTTTCCAGTGTTTTTGATATGACTAAATTGTTAGTCATTGGAAATAATAATGTTATGACAAGCTTCTCGGAATTATTAAAGGCATTTTATTTATTTCTCACTTTACCAGTAACTGTGGCCAGTGCTGAGAGATCTTTTTCATAACTGAAGTTAATAAATATCTGCCTCAGAAATACTATGTCTCAAACACATATAAGTGGTTTGACCATGATACCTATTGAAAATAAACATGCAAACAAATTGAATATGTCTGTATTGATCAATACTTTTAAACAAAACTAAAGTCGAAAAAAATATTCACAACTTAGTTTTAACATTTACCTGCATATAAATAATTCAAAGTATATGATAGTACCTGTATTATATTTAATGTATTAAAGAATAAGGATGTAACATGAGAAAGACAAAAGTTTTTTTTTAAATTCTGTCTTAGGTCATAGAATCTTCATGAAAATTTTTTACACAGGCCATCCAATAATCTAGTTCAGCCACTGATTACATATATATTATTAAATACTAATCAATTAAAAGTAAGAATATAATATTTAATTAAACCGTTATTTTATTTTACTTTATTAGCTAACAATATTATATACTATCAATATTACAAGTAAAATAATATATGAACATTAATTAAGATTTTTGCATCCATTGCACTTAATTAACAGAAAAACCCCCATATTATAATTATTTACCGAACATTTTTAATTTTTGTGTTAATATAATTCAACAGTTAAGTTATACTACTAGCTTATACACAAATAATAAAAACATTTATTCTTAGTAAATGAACACAACTATTAACAATTTAAAGTAAGATAATTTTTTTTAAATTGTACTGCTTTCAATTTATATAATAAGATAGATGTATTTTAAAATTGTATACCCTTCATTTATCAAACAGTAGGTAATTACATTTATTAAAAATCAATAAAAAACTAAGTAAGTATATAGGAATATCTTTTAAAATCTTAATAAACAATAACAATTAATAAATATTTTATCAGTTAAGTTGTCAACTCTTTTCAATACAAATGGATATAAATATAAAACAAACTTTCTAGCTTAAAGTAAAATAAAAAAACTTATAACAATATATAAAACCAAATTTTCATTTACTAGGAGTGTTCATTTACTGGTGTCATCTTGTCAAGTCTGAATACAGAATATTCAATAATGGAACATATAAAAATAAATGAAAATTTATTATTGAAAAATTACATAATATAATTATCTTTATAGGTTTTAGGAGTATATTAAAGTTGGGCATGATTTTAAATTATGAAACTATATTAATTTATAAATATATACATATTGAAAGGGCTACCTCCCGCAAAAGATAAAATAAAAATAATAATAAAGTTTCATACATGGTTAATTAATTTATTAAAATACATAATATAATTTTTAATGTTTTTGTTAATAATTTATTTACTTACTAATATTTATCATTTATATATAGTAAGTATAATAGTTCCTATACTACCATAACTAAATAATAAATTTATCAAAATGTATTTAGCAAATTATTTTTAAGTAAGTTATGATGTTTTTGAAACTGTACATTTTTAAATGATCATAACTTACTTAAAAATAACAATATCAATAAAAGGCAATGTGGGGCCATGGATAATAATCTTATCTTAAAATTTTATAGTAGGTCAGTCATTCTAATATCAAAACTAACAGCACAATATTGAAACTGGTGAACAAAAGTTGCTATGTCTCACGTGTGTAAGACGGAGACAATACAGCGGGTACTACGTCCTTTTAATATTTAGTGTAATAATCAGGACCAAATCAAGCATATTTTTTACCTGGAGCAAAGTATAAAATTAGCGTTCTCTTATAATTCAGCTCCCATCTAATATGCCACTGTTATTAATAATCTCCTCTAGATCCGGCCCTGATAATAGTATTTATGCTACCATAACTAAATACATAAGTTCTAATACAATGTATATGTACTTAATTTTGAAAACTAGAATTTTAAATCAATACATATTTTAATTTATCAAGAATCAACATAAATAGAAGGGGCGATCGTCCTATTACCCTTTTTGTATTCACCTTTTATATCAATGTGAATTTACTAACTAATAAATATAACTTTTGGCGAAATCGCGGTAATAGTATTGTTAACATTAAAAATATAATTTTTTCCACAATCATGCATTGGTTATAGTCGTAACATCTTTTAACATGTTTGCCAAAATTGATTGCTCTGGTTGCGTATGCTTTATTCGCCGGTGCTTTTTCAGAGTACCGCTATCACTGAACGACTTTTCGCACACGTCACACGTGTAAGGTTTCTCGCCCGTATGCGTACGCTTATGCTTCGTCAGACCACTGCTATCAGCAAATGACTTATCACACACATCACATAAGTAAGGTTTCTCACCCGTGTGTATCCGGCGATGCTTCGTCAGATTACCGTTAATAGCGAACGACTTATCGCATATGTCACATAAATAAGGTTTTTCACCTGTGTGTATCCGGCGGTGCTTTGTCAGACTTCCACTATCAGCGAACGATTTATCGCACACCTCACACGGATATGGTTTTTCGCCGGTATGCGTCCGCCGATGCTTAGTAAGACTTGCGCTAACAGCAAACGACTGATCGCATATGTCACATGGATATGGTCTTTCGCCGGTGTGCGTCCGCCGATGCTTTGTCAGATTGCTACTTTGAGCGAACGACATGTCACACTCGTCACAGGGGTATGGTTTTTCGCCCGTATGCGTCCGCCGGTGTTTTATAAGAAAATCGTTATCGGTGAACGACTTAAAGCACATATCGCACGGGAACGGTTTATCAGTTATGTGAGTCCGTCGGTGCTTTGTCAGATGGCTACTTTGAGAATATGACTTGTCACAAACATCACACGAGTATGGCTTCTCACCGGTGTGCGACCGCCGGTGCTTCGTTAGACTACTGCTATCAGCGTACGACTTTTCACACACATTGCAAGGGTAAGGTCTTTCACCCGTGTGCCACCGCCAGTGCTTCGTCAGACCATCACTATCAGCAAATGACTTATCGCACACGCCACACGGGTAAGGTTTCTCACCAGTATGAGTCCGTCGGTGTCTAGTTAAGTGGCTGTTATCAGCGAACGCTTTGTCACACATGTCGCACGGGAATGGTTTATCACCCATGTGCGATCGCCGGTGTTTATTCAAATGCCTGATTTGAGCGAAAGACATGTCGCAAAATTCACACGTGTGTGGTTTCTCCACCGCATGTGTCCGTCGATGCTTCATCAAATGGCTGTTATCGGCAAACGATTTATCACAAATATCACATGGGTACGGCTCTACGCCTGTGTGTGTTCGCCGGTGCTTGCTAAGATGGCTGCTTAGAGTGAACGTCATGTTGCAAATGTTGCATGTGAACGATTTATCGCCAACACGCCTTTTCGAACTACCAGGAAGATCGCTCATATTAGTTATTCGTTCCGCCACAAACGTCGTCCCGCGTATTTTATTGGATTTTGCTAAAAAATGTACACCAAAGGTTAACAATTTTGTCAACTTTATAAATTTAACTTATATTTTAATACACACCAAATCGTATTTATTTTTCGTACAACAACGCAGTAACTAGATAATCTAGGTATTACAGTTTTGAAGACGATGGTTTGTAATTTGTTGATTAGTTGTGAGTCAGCATGTTGTATTCCTGTTTAAAAAAAGACTGAAAACAATGAAAAATTAATAAAACTGACATTATGCCTGAAGAGTTGAC
The DNA here is from genome assembly GCF_003676215.2 of Rhopalosiphum maidis. NCBI lineage: Eukaryota > Metazoa > Arthropoda > Insecta > Hemiptera > Aphididae > Rhopalosiphum > Rhopalosiphum maidis. The sequence continues at coordinate 26,382,025 of NC_040879.1, forward strand.
ATGGTTATAGTATCATAATTGTATGGCTATTGAAAATAAGAGATTGAAGATCGAATACTGTAAATGTAGAAGTACGCTAAAGTTCGAATTTAGTACAATTTAAATAAGAATACATGACGGTAATCGACGGTAAGACGGTATCTCAAATAAGATTTTATTATTCAGATACCATAATATTTCATTTATACAAGATGATAGAATATGGCATGAAGGTCTCCTACATAGACTAAGAACATTTCTTCCTTGTGCATTCTATCTACTTATCAAATCATACTTAACTGAACGTACCCAATACGATACGAGTCTGCCATGTCGATTATTGGTAGTATAAGTGCTGGGGTCACTACCTATTTTATTCCTTATTCTCTGTAACATAACATTCGTCTCCGATCAACCAATCACACTAAATACATAAGTCACAGATTATGATAAGATAATTATCTCTATGGATGATAATCTACATTCTGGACATACGGAATCCAACTATGGGGAAGTACAAAAAAGTCAAACTTAAATAAAATCTAATCCTTCCACCCCCCCCCCCCCCAAATATTTTCATTTTATATTATGTGGTAGTAAAATAACCTATACAATATTATAATAAAATTAGAACACAATTGTTTAGCTTAAAACGCCTCGAAATTAATTTCCAGTTATGGCATTGCATAGACCTGAAATTAAAAACAATCCACGAAGAAGCCAAACTCTTATATAAAAGATTCCACGATCGTTTTTCCTCCGTCTCAATCCCAAGTAGTTCTCCTAAATACTTAAAAAGCAAATGGCGCAGTTAAAATAACTAAAAAAACAAATCATATCTAAATTAATTAATTTTATAACTTTGAAAATCAACAATGAAATGTCATTGTTTAAACGCTTCTTGACTTGATATTTTATACTTGTCATGTTATCTAAATCGTATATCATATATACTTATTATGTCTATTGATAATAGATCGTGTATTTTGGCTTTAAAAAAATATGATTATATGACAATGTGATATGAAAGCCTCGTATAAATATAAATTAATTTCAGTTTTAGGATTCGAAATTAAATAAAAATTGAGCCTAACTTAACTTAACTATATTATGTACTTTGTGATGATTTGATTAAAAACTTAGAACGGTCAGAGCAATTCTTTTGTTAAATAATTTTAGAGAAGATACGAACATTTAATTTTTATTAAAAATTATTTTTTATGATTGAAGGATATATATGAACTGAAAATAAATTAGATAGCATAAAATATAAACATAAAACACTTTTAAATTAGGCATTATTTGTTCGATTAGTGTTCAATATATGTGATAAATTCATGGTATTTAATATGGTTTTGAATAAAAAAGTTCGAATATGTATGCAAATATGCTCTTGTAAATGTTCAAAAATACAGACGAAACCTTAAATTATACATAAACATTAAACAATTATAATATGAAAAAAAATTATATTAATTTATCAACAACACTTAATGATTGTCATCATGTTTTTAATTTTTAATTATAAATAAATACAATTTTTCGTCAATTATAATTATTTTCATTGGACTTGCAGGTTGACCATAATTTCAACAATTTAACCATCTTAATATATCAACTTATACTATAAAAATAATATACAGCGTGAGTCACTGATATGGGTGGTGTTAAATTTTAGTTTAATAAATATATAATCTACAAAAAACGATTCTAAGTGAAGACAGTCTGCTACAATGTCAGCTTAAATCAACATACCTGTCTCAAAAGAGAATAATCAGTCGGTCGACCGATTGTTGTCCATTTCCACACATCTCCCACCATAACCCGTACTATTGGGTGGTCCTCAAATTAAATATTAATATATTATAATAATTAAGAATACTAATCGTTTATGTCCGTACGTTGTTGTCTTCGGAAAAAGTCAGCTAGCAAGGTGGGGAAAATTTAGGCTCGTCACTGCCGAAGCCGTCAATTAGTATGCGTGAAAAGCGATTATTCTCTTTGAGACAGGGTATTTATCTAGAGTTGCCATTTGTCCAGGTTTTAATGGCATGTCCTGGTATCCAGCAGGTTTTTTTCATGATATTATTTTTGTTATAGGTACCTAGTTACTAAACATTTCACATTTATCTTACATTTAATACCTACCTATTACGGTAGGTTGATATAATTTTTCTTGGATAGTGTAGTATTCAAAATATAATACCTTACATTTAAGTATATCATATTATAAAAATTGATAAGACTCGAAATTAAATTTTATCTTTCTGTAAATACCGTAACAAATACAACTGGATCATAGTATAAACAGATAATATATTAAAATAAATGAAATAGTATCATTGTGTAAATTAAAATTTTTAATAATATAATATAGGTACATAAGTTTCCACAAATAATGTTTTTAAATAATAACAAAATAATTAACATCGTTATTATAATTATTATTATTATTATTATTATTTTATTATTAGATTTTATAATTTCTATATGAAATACTTATGAGAAATTTTGTATTCAATTTTCAAAACTTAGATATAAAAAAAAGTTTTTATGAATTTCTAACTAAAAATAGTTAAAAATTGTGTGTGCAATTTTGACAAATTTTCCAAATTCTAACTTTACGGTTATAAAAATATATTGTGACTATTTTTGTTCAATATTTTTAATTGTGAAATAAATTACTTTAAAGAATTTTTTAACAAATTTTCAATTATTTATACTCAGTAAACAATAATTATTATTTTAAGTCGAAAATTATAAAAAAAAAATGTGATTTCTATTTTTTTAAATAAAGTCAAAATATTTTGAAAATTATATTATATTTACAGGAAACAATAATATAAACACTTAATAAAGATTTAAAATTTCTGCAATTATTCAATTTTGAATTGTATCAAAATAAGAAATCAATTTAGTCGAAACTGATTTAGTGTAAAAATTCCCATTTCTTCCCCTTAATATATTATTTGTTTTCTCCGTTTTTTTCGAAGAATTTTTATTTTAACTTTTCTAAAATATAAACTAAATCCAATTTTTCTATCCAAAACCAATTTTTTTTACGAAAACATTACATTTAAAAACATCATCGTGTATAACATAATTATAGCCTATAAATAGAAGTACGTAAAAGTTTTATTTTCTCAAGAATAATGTTTTTGAATTAGATATAACATAAAAATGAATAAAACTATTCATAGTTTGAATATATTATTTCATCCAAATTTGAACATTAAATGTCTGTAAATAAAATAATGCTTTTATAGTTTTTTAAATATTCTGCAGGTTTTAATATAAATTACTCTTAAGAAGAACATTTTATAAAATGTTAAAGCATTAGCAAATAAAGCAAATACAAATTGGACATTTAATAAATATTAAACTAAAAAGAATTTGCAAATGTTCGTTATTTAAACGAATTTAGTCAACATTTAAATTTTAAATGCTTATAAAAATAAAATTGTGTCTATGTATTCTAAATATAATTTTTAAAACCATATATATTGTGTAGGACCTTATTTTATATTTTCAAGTACTTTAGTTTTTAACAGAATGAAATTTTTTTATCATTATTTTTTAAATACTTAATACATAAAAATTTAAAATTTCAAATAACTTTCAATAACGTAAACTTCAAAAAAGTTGAAATATTTTTATAATTTATGCATAAAAAATGATCATATAAACAATATTTTTTTATTAGTTTTAATATTGTAGTGAATTTTCTTATTAAATTTTAAGGTAAGAATATTATCTAGGACATTTCATAATATAAACTTAAAATTGTTATATTAATAAAAATATATGAGATGCCTTAGATAATATTCTTACCTTAAAGCTAACAAGTAACAACATAAAATGAATTTTGCTGAATGTAAATTTGGTATGATGTTTGTTAGTAAAATGGAGACAACACATTTGGATATAACGTCCTTAATGCAATATGAGGAGGTATTGTTATAGTTATAAAAGAAAAAAGAAAATTATGGTGAGATAAACAGTTAAATTGATTTTTTTTTGCTATAAATATAACAAAAAACTGTTCACCTAAAATAGTCTTTTAAGTTAAGTCCAGTAGGATAAATTGTATCCAAGGTGAAAGGATATATAACAAAAAATCAAATTTTACTAAGTAACAATACATATACTAAACACAAAGTCATCAACTACTCAAGAACCTATTTTTGATAAAATGTTTATAACTATATATTGATGTTTAAACTAAGCAACAAGGTAAACAAAGAAATAGATAGCTTAATGAGTGAAGGTGTCTTAGAACAAACAATGTTTATTAAATTCCAAATAACTAATCTTAATACAGTAAATCATACTAAAAAATAATAAAAATATTTGAATTTGTGTTGATTATAAAGTAACTGTTAATATTTATCATAAGATAAAAAATAAAAAAGTTGAAGTTTAAAGAAGTTCAAAATTATCATTTAACAGGATTTGTTTAAAAATTATGTAGTGTTAGATTTATCAAGAACATTTTAACAACTAGTCATCATCAAAGTATGATTTGGTGTTACATAAATCAAAATAGTTAAATAAAATATTTAAAAATAAATAAATTATAATAAAATAAAATGTAAATTTTTTGATAATAATTATTATAATAGTAAGAAAGAAAATGGGAGTAAGAAGTATTATGTATATTTTGGCAAAGAAGTATGATTATATGAATAATAATGAAAAGCAATTAAGAAGATGTTATACCTGCATGTGTTGTCTCTGTACTAACGTACATCATAGCAAATTTGCGTTTAGCAAAACACATTTTGTGATGTTAGCTTTAATGTAAGAGTAAATTTACCTATTATCAAATTTAAAAGTAAGAATATTATCTAAAAAATGGCATATGCTTTTATTGATATATCGTTTTAAAATTAGTTATGAAAATATTTTTAAAGTTATAATATTTTACATACCTATAACTTACTTTAAAATGGTAATATCAATAAAAGCATAAGAAATTGTTTAGATAATATTCTTACCTTTAAATTTGATAATAGGTAAATTTACTCTTACATCAAACTAACATCACAAAATGTATTCTGCTGGATGCAAATTTGCTATGATGTAAACAGAGACAACACATACAGGTATAACGTTCACTTCAGTAAAAAAAACAAAATGTCAAACAGCTTGTTTAAATGGTTAAAAATTATGTAAAAATATATCTTGTGTACAAAAAAAATAAATAAATAATTACAATAGAGTAAGATTTTTACAGTTAAAAATACTAGATATTTTTATATATATTAATTTTAACACCGCATTTGTCAACTTTAATGTATAATTTTGTACAAATCATAATAAACTAATCATCCAAAAATACTACAAGTAATTAATATTATTATATAATGTACAGTAGAATATCGGTAATCCGGCCGTTCGATAATCTGATACGTCCATCCGGCTTTATTAACCTATACATACCAATATGTATTTGTATATAAAGTTACTATCGTACACTATAAAATTAAGTAATAACAGATTAAATCCGAATAAACCTATTAGATATTTTATTTTTATTCAGTTAACATTAAAGTACAATATGGTTATTCATTATATGGTATTCATTTTTTAATAATAAATAAATTATTTTTTTATTTTTCAATAAGTAAAAATGCGTTTTTATATGAACCCTCATTTAGCCGGCATTTTTGTTAATCCAGCAGTAGTTACTGAGATTCTACTGTAATAGAAATTATCTTAAAAGGACATCACACCCACATGTTTTGTCTTCATCTTACAAATGTACAACATAGTTTATTTGCATTCAGCAGAACAAATTGTGAATTGTTAACTTTCAAAAATAATCTAATATAAAAACTGACAACACAGAAATTTGCAATATAGTAAGTTTTTAAATCGGAGATAATACATATAAGTGTGGTGTCCTTTAAGGATAAATTCAAATAAAAAATGGATTCTTGACACCTATGGTATTTATCACAAGTAGATGTATGATACCTATGTATATAATTTTGACAACAAATTTATTTTAATTCACACTGAATTATTGCATTAGAATATCCTATTTATTAGTAGTAATAATGAATTAAAATTATGATACAAATAAGGAATTTATTTAGTATAAATAGTACATTTAACTACTTATACAAAAATAGTATAGGCATTTAATAATCTGTACCTGTTATAACATTTTTATTGTACTAACAAGCAAATTGGAGAATTATTATGTCTCATTACAATGATTTTATCAAGAACTGTGAATGTAGAATGTATGAAACACATTTCTTCTGTGATAATAAGATCCATTGTATTTTTGTATTTAAATATTCCTTTTTTGTTTATCTTTTTCTAAGTAAATAAATAAATAATACATTATTAATAAATTAATATACACCTATATAATAAAAAAAATAATTTTCTTGATATTATATAATTGATATGTACTACTACAATATAATATGGCCTTTTTAATTGTTGTCACTATCGTTATTGCACAATTTTTCTTTTGAATTATAGTGGTCATAAAGACAGAAAAATAATTGAAAAATAGATTTCCCAGTCAATCTATTTGATTATTTTATTTATCAAAACAATATATTTTTTATATTAGAAATATATAGTAAAAACAAAACGATAACATAATAATTAATAATCAAATATAATTCCTGGACAATTGACTGTACCAAAACATGTACATGACACTGGGACACTATATTTCAAAACCGATATTGTTTTGGCCAAACTGAGACTTATGACAACCCTAGAATAACTACTAGTATTAAATCTGAACATAATAATCTATTGAGGTCTGTACTCACTATAGCGGTGGCAGAAAAATTATACTGTTTTGACGGTATCGCCACAATAGCCTTAAAATGCAGCTGATACAACTATTGAACTCTACAGTTACCATCGCAGTGTGTGCAAGAATCTTAAATCATAAAATTAATATAAAATGTAAAAATTATGAGACGTTCGAGGCTCGCTTGCAGACTTCAGTAAACACCAATATGCCCTAGTTTCATCCCAAACGGTTATCAGTAAATAAAAATAAATATTTGTTAGTAATATACCTGAATGGTTGAGTACATAAGAACCAGTTAAGGTATCCAAGAAACATGAATAATGATATATGGTTAATGGAAATCACCAACAAGTAATACAAATAAACAGAGTTAAGATTTGGCTACGAAAAGCATTGAACAATTAGACGTTGTTGATTAGCATTAAATGTAATGTATTATATTAAAATTTAAAACATCGTGTCTCGTTATTTTGCAATATGTTAAAACATTTAATATTTTAAAAAGGAGATAATGTAGTGATTATGATAATTGATAATGTATTATCAGTAACACCAGATAGTGATCGGTCGGTCGCCAGTTGTTGTTATTATTGATACCTAGTGAATAATAAAGGACATTTGTGGTAGCTATACTTGCTGATAATCTACACCCGTGAAATGTTATGTTCCCGCTTTCTTTTAAAACAGTACAGACACTGAGGCATAATATTATTATTATAATATATGTGAAGTATATATCGTTAAGTACTTAAGTCGTAACATTATTGCTATACCTGACTTCGGCGTTGGGTTATCCTACAGGGAAAATAACCAGGTGATTGGAGCGGCAAATTTGATGCACTTGAAAAATAAAATGTATTTATAATATTATTATATTATAATTTGAGACAGCGGCAAATGTCCTGCTTGTAGGCGGCATATTGCTTAATCCGCCACTGCCTGATTTATATAAGCTTACAGCATATTGAACTGCTCTCGTATATTGTTGTAAATTATATAACAATAATAATGATTTAGATGGTTATTTACTATGTATAGTTATTAGTTAATATAACTAATTAGCAGAAAATTTCCACTTACATATTCTATAGACGTCCAAATCCAAGAATTCCATGACCACGTGAAATCTCTATCCAAACACTTTAATGGATCATTGCTGAGTTCTACTCGTACATGCTCACTTTATTAGGTATAATATTCATGCACATCCGCCTCGACGTAGATTAAAACGAGGCCGTCCTCACGACCTTCTCAGTTAACTACACGCATATCTACCAATAACCTATACCTAAAACCGATAAAACTAATATTATCATTATTATGAAAATTGTCTATTAATCCTACATTGTGATTATGATTTATATTCACTAATTGGCATAGTCGACTGTAAGTACTCGTAGGTATATTATTTTTTAGTTATTTTATTTTATTCAATATCACTAGTTATCTATATTCTTTTCCTCTTTATTATTTAATTATGTTCAAATAGTTTGAAATGTTATATGTTATATCATTTGTAAATATCCGAAGGACCGAAGATGTAAATAGCCCGTGGCTATGTCTTATTTTGTTATTAATAAAAGATAAAGTAGAAAACTTTCAAATTAAAATATAAATTTTTATAGTAAATACCTATATAGGCTAAATATTGTACTTGGACCCTTGGTATAATATAATTATCATACATTATATTGACTGGATGACTGCCAGATATACGACCATGTATTAGGTCAGTATTTCACAACTAGCGTGTCGCCAAGTCCAAATGTGCCACGAAGTATATTCAATGATACAAAATGTCCAAAAAATTTTGATACAGTTTACAAAAATTAATAGGTATTTGATACATTTTCTATAACGATTAAAATTAGTAATCTTTTATCGATATTTATCATTAGTTTTTATGTTATGTTTTTTGTTTTTTTTAAATTTTACATTACATTAAATATTACCCATTATTTTTATTTTTTTATTGTGTTCGCAAAACATGAAATATTTTAATAGTGCGTCACCATAATACAAAGATTGATAAACACATTTAGGTATTAAATAATATGTTTTCAAAATTATAAAATGTATATAAAAGTTATTTAAGTTCATGGGTAATTATCATAAATGTGTGTGTGTGTGTGTGTGTGTGTGTATATATATATATATATATAACTTTCATCATTAAAATATTAATAATGATTATTATATTCTTTCACGTTGGAAAAGAAGACTATACAAATTGTATACATATAAACTAATGCTAACCTAACCACAAATAGAAGCTACAAAAAAAAAACAATTTTAAAAACAAACAGATTTATACCAACGATAATTTTTAAATTAAGAACTAGAAAAATATAATTTTTCTTCTTCAAAAAAAAAAGGTGAGCAAGTGGGCACCGCTCTGTTGTTCATTATAGGTGTTGAGTGGGTCACTATTATGGGTGTGTTAAATTTAAATTCAATGATATACCTAGTATTGTGTACAAAAAAACGATTCTGAGCGGCAACGATCTGTCAGCCTAGATAACAATATAATATCACTAAAAATATTTCGTGATACAAATATTTTTTTAATATAGCTATAGTTATTTTACTTTTAATATTAAGGTAGATTGATTTCTTGGATAATGTATTATTTAATATTTTGATTATAATATAATATATATTATTATAATTTACATTTATATCATATTATAAAAATGTATGTGACTCGAAATTTAATTTTATCTTTCTACGAGTACCGTTAGACAGAAAAGTAGATTCATAAAATAGTAAAATAGATATTATCTTATAAGAAATCAAAAATTTCATTGCGCATAGGTTAGGTTAGATATTCAGTATATCATACATTTCAGTTCCAATGAATAATATTTTTAAATTATAACAAAATAATTTTCATCATCACTGTATAATGTATATACCTATCGTTTAAGTTTAAAAAAGTAATTTTGTCCAAATTTAAACTTAAAAAGTTTGAGTGGGTTAAATTATAAATATAGTCACATATTAATGTGGCTTCATGTTTGACCAACATTTTACTTCTATAATTACTAACATTTTCATATTATCGAAATTCAATTGTATAAAAAAATATGCTAAGTAATTGGCAGAGATATGAACATTGAATTTGCTCAAATTTAGCAAATCCAATACAATGATCTACTATTATTAGTACTCTTGATATCAATTGCCAATTGTATAGCAGAACGTTTACTTATTTGCCCACTTTTTACACATGTAATTATCTTATTAACCCTTTATCGATTATTGTAATTTATCACTAATAATCAGTACTATTTTTATTATCACATCATATAAAACAGTTTAAAAATTATTATATATGTAAACATTTAAAAGACTTGCGAAAACATGTACTGATGTACCTACTTAATATGCTTAAACTTAAAATATTCTTAAACAGTAATAAATAAAAAAAATATATATGTATATATTATTTGAGTGATTTGAACTATTAACAAATTTATTTGTAAGAATGTTATCTGTGTTTAAGTGTCGGTATTTTATGATGTTTTAATTTTTAATTGAGTTATGAATTTAGTATACTTAGCATATATTTGCATTATTATTATTATTCAAGAATACTTAGCCAGTTTCTTTGAAGTCTCCTTGGTAGATTGTTAGAGATGGTGACATTTTTAAAATATTTCAATTCAAAAATGATCATAATAACTTGCTTAAATATGAAAATATCGTAAAAACCGAAATTTAGACACAGATTACATTCTTACCAATAATTTGTTTACCCTCTCAATATCTTGAACCTTATCTTAACACTCAATATTCAATAGGTTAAAGTTTTTAAGAAATCTCACAAACTTCAAATTATTACGAGTCACCTGTAAATTGAAATTACTATTATAGTTATTAGTTATATGGTAAGTGTAGTATTCATCGAAAACATTGAATTTATTATATTATTATAATAGATAGTAAATATTTGTATCATAAATAATTTTAGTGACTAAATTCTTATTAACTTTTGAATTTACACTTACAGTATAAATAAGTAATGGCTTAAAATTAATCTAAATATTTTGAAAATATTATTGAGTATAGTTTAATATATAATAATATTTAAGGCTGGGCAAGTTAACTAATTATTTTAACTCATTAAGAGAACGCCATACCCGCATGTGTTGTCTCTGTCTCAGTAACGTACATCATAACAAATTTTCGTTCAGAAGAATACATTTTGTGATGTTAACTTTAATATTAAATTAAATTTATCTATTATCAAATTTAAAGCTAAGAATATTATATAGTCAATGACATATGCTTTTATTGATATTATAATTTTAAAGTGAACGACGTTAATGTGACGTCACGCTGGTAACCAACCAACTTAAAGTACACTACAATATTTTAGTTATCAGAAATTTTGAATTTTGGGATACATTAGGATTTAAGATACAACAATCGCAGTTAGTAACGTTACCGTTGACTATCGTAACCCGTGGGCCATGGCCTAGACGAGTACAAATACATTTATAAATATAAATAGTTACTATTCACATAACCCGTAATATAAAAAACATTAAATGAGATATACATAGTATTATTAATAGTATTACATTATATTGTTAAAGGTAATTATTAAAAAAGTAATTAAAACTTTATTTCAGTTAAATTTATTAAAATGAAGACTACGAGTTTAATACTGTTTAAATTCAATAAACAACATAATTTATTTAAAATGATAATAACAATAGATTGTAAAATACATATTATACATTATAAGGTACATTGATATAGGTAAGTACACCTAAATATGATATTAGAACAAATTATTGATAACATATTGTTTATACATATAGATAATTGGCAACTGAATAATTATTACAAAATAGGTCAAATCAATACAAAAAAATTATTTAAGCCCACACAGTTTTTATCAGTTATACTTGCAAAACACGTAACTATATTACATATACAGTAGTAGAGTAAAACAAATCAGCTTCGAAACTAGTTAACGCTCATTGCCCTCTGCTGAATATCTTAAAAATTGAGCATAATAATATACCTGTCGGTGTATAATAAAAGAACAGTTTTCTGTGCGCCGTCGAAAATAACAAAGAATTGCGTTCGCAACCGAGCAAACGAATCAACCGCACTGTAGCAGAAGGTGTGTAGAGCTACTATATAAGTAAAATAATATGTATAATATAATATAATATAATAGATACCTACGCATTATTCCACAAAATGTGCGTACGGTAATTTTATTTTTTTTTCTCGACACCGCACATAATTTCGGCACAAATTGTACATGAATATTGAAATATTATATTATACACACGTCTTTCGAAATATTTTACGCCCAAATACGCAATAGCCATCGAATGTACCTACGCCGTTTAGGTACGTATTTAATATTATGTACACACTCACACACGCACGCAGCTCGTCTAGTGCCTATAGGTACATACATATTATATATATAAACATAATATAATATACATAATAATATAATAGTAAGGGACGGTGCCACGGTGGCCGGATTCGTTGTATACAATATTATTAGGTACGCATATTGAAAAAATATAAGACAGCTGAACAAAAATCGATTATATTTCCCTTATATGTACATTTTTGTGCGTACTCGAAAGGATGTGTATATAGAGCCGGGGGAGAAAAAAGAGGATTCTTTACCAGATTTTGTCCTTTTCTATATCCGATTGCAACTCCCCCCCCCAACCATATATGTATATACTAGTTAACCGGACTACCACCGCACACAAACCATCGCCCGTCCGCGATATCTTCTCGTGCCCTTGTATGTGTATGTGAATGCTTCAGGAAACTGCTGCTGCTACAGAGACTGTCGCCTCTCTTCAGTGGACCGTGTCATCTATAAAGCTTTGGTGCGTCCACCGCAAGTCATTACATCCGCCAGACCGGAACTAGGATTTTTACCCACCCAGCATCAATGCGACCGGAACTTCCGGGATTTCGTTCATCGGATCTTTTTTATTGACCTTTTTGTTGACCCGATCCATAAAAACGTCCATGTCATTTTCGACTGAATTCATCCGAAATGTGTGTATATATCTATAAATATATAATCTATATATAATATTATGTATCTACGTATAATGCGTTTTATGAAAATATGTATATACTTTATAGTAGGGAGTTTAACATGTACGAGATAGACATGTACGTATAGACTTCTACATTTTTGTCAACTGCTAATGAACATTTCTGAGTTTAAAATATAACCAGGTATTTAACGTCGCGGAAAGACTATCTGCAACTTTTGATTTATAAATGGCAAGTAAACTATTATAGTAATAAAAAAATATCAGAATAATAAAAATTTTAATTTAATTCATATTGAATTTTTTTTTACTTTTTTTAACGTAGATACACTCTTATATGAATTCACGCGCTCAATACTTTTTTCAATTCCAACAATAACAATTTGTGAGGAACCTTTTATCAGATTTGGAATTTCGTTAAAATTATAACTTTGAACACTTATAAAAATATTATAACTATAAATGCTTGATATTTTTTAATGATATATGAAAAACTTACAAAGAACCTAATATTAAATTTTAAAAGTTTATTATCAAATTAACATTATTCTTATTAATATTTATAGAAAAAAAAATTTAAAAAATCTAAGATATTAAATGTCTAAATATAGCTCAAAAGTCTAAATAATATTTTGAAAATTATATTATATAATTCCAATAAAGAACATATGGTGAGTATGTCAAACCAAAATTAGTTTTTGAATTACAACTCAATACTAAGTAAATCGATATTGTCGAAAGCTTTTTATAGACATTAAAAGAAAAAAAAATTGATAATGTCTATAAAAAGCTCATCAAGAATCAAAATATTTATAAGGCTAGAACAGTGAATAGGTTCAACGATCCTCATAAATAGGTCACTAGTTTATAATAAACCCAAAAAAATAATCTAAAAGACATTTCATCAAATATTTTGTTGTAGTTCAAAAATATTAATTGCAGATACTTGAAACTTTTACATAATATACCTAATACCTATATTATACATATGTAGTATTTTATATACACATTGACATTTTCAAAACATTTAAATTAATTTTACGCAACATGCCTAATTATTATACCATGAGTCCATGAACCTATTCTCACCCCGTTCTACAGTAAGTTGGTATCGACTTAAAATTAATAACAATAATCTATTGTATAACTACTATATATTATTATAATAAAAAATATAAATGTTATAAAATAATAATTATATTATTGTTATTATTGTATTAGTAGGTTTTAATTATATTAATACTAGTAATACTTAATCGTTAATATAATAAATACAATATTTTTGGTAAATATTAATTAGTTTATATTATCAATATTTTACAGAAGCTATTATCAAAGATATAAAAAATGCGACTAGGAAAACTGATAATTATATAACGTATATATATATGAATATGAGAACTGGCAATAGTAGAAAGAAAGTTCCTTGAAAAGATAATATGTGGCCGAAGATAAATAATTTAATACAAACATATGATGAGACAGTACCGTATCCAGGGAGGAGCTTTTGGACTTAAGCCCCCCCCCGGAAAACAAATCCTGGGTACGGAACTGTAATGAGATACGGTCAAATAAGGAAATGTGTGACGTCTTTGGAAAACCAAGTATAATTAGTATAATTAAAGCCAAGAGACTAAGCTGGCTGGGTCACGTACTAAGGTCTAACTGTTAGACTCTAACACGACGGCAAGAGAAGTTCTAAACTGTCAAAGTGTTAACCAATCGGAAAGAGACTCTTAGGCAGACCTAACTTTCAAGCAACGGTAGATTAATAAAGCGTTAAATGATCTAAGAACGCTAGGACTTAGGAGTGGGAAATTATAAGGAGATTGCAATTGATAGAGTAAGCCGGAAAGAAGTGTGTATGCAGCAATGGGCTTCAATGGCTTCTGAAGCTAAAATAAATCAATTGTTAAATAAATTACCATTTGTAATATACATTTATCATAAAATATTATTAGTAATAATATATGTATATGCTGATGTTCGTATTATTTCACAATTATTTACGATTTTGAACCAAATATATACAAACCACAAACAAATAACTTTTTTGAGTTGGTATAGGTAATATCTTTATCATACATTTGTGGTTTTTGTCCTTAAATTAGAGTAGATATAGTTAACATTATTTAGGTTAAAATAATTATTATAATTTATACAAAAAATATTTTTTTAAGGGGCACATTAATTATATGAATTAAAATAAAAATCCCTTTCACGAATTTACCATATACTTGCTTTATCAAAGCTAATGAAAAAACTGTTTAGATGTACTATTATATGTATCATTCAATGTTCGTTATTAGAATCATTCCTGGTATACTTGACTTTAATAAACATATACTTAACATACTCAGTTTTTATTTCTAGTAAAACATATTTATAAAATTGTTATGCGACTGAATACGCTGTTTTATCTATACACGCACATAGCACTTTACGTATATATATTTTATATTATATTATTTATGTTTTAATAAATGCTAAACCACCCATTTTTAATATACATTCATGTATTACCTTTCTTTTAACTACATAAATTATTATTCTAATAACACGGTCTATACAATATTTATTTTTATTAATCTATATACAGCGAAGAGTTTGTATTATGTAATTGAAAACATTTTATACAATTAAAACATTACATATTAAAACAAAAATTAGTTTCTCCGTTATTTTGTGTAAACGAACGATTTAATAGTTTTTTTTTAATATATATCATCATGCAATATAATAGATAGGTATATAACCGAAGCGGAAAACCTTTTGAATAGTCATACACGACCATATATTATATTTATCGCACGTATTCTAAAAGTCTTGTCTTTTTTTATTTTACTTGCCATCGTTTGGAATATAAAATCGTAAAGCGTAAATACCATTATTATGTATTATTGCCTATATTATTATAATTATAAATATTATGTCGATAAAAGTTCTTCAAGTTTTTCACTGAAATTAAGTAGGTAGGTACTTAACAGTATCCTTTGGTTATTATTTATTACCTATATGTATGTTTATACGAAATAAAAATACTATAATTTTATTTATATGTATACAGGATATAATATAAGTAGTAAGTTCAATGGTTTTCGGATGGTGGAGGACCATTACCATACTTGGGAATTTATGAACTGTATATTATGTTATTTAATATCACGCATAATACAAATATGGCATGTTTTATAGTTTATAAAATATTCCTGATTGTTTGTTAAAATAATAAAGATTCTTAATCTCTATAGCTGGTATAGGTATACCTAAATATTTACTAATTTAACCACTGAATTTAATCTTGCGCTGAATGGAATTTTATTCGGCCGGCATGCTTGAATAAGTACCTATTTACCAACAATTCATTAAATATTATAATATTTAATACAGGGACTGGAACCTTAATGATTTTTACGGTTCCGGTTTCGGTTAGGTTCCTAAAAAATCTAAAATTTCGGTTTTTAAAAACACTAGTATTTCGGTTCCGGTTCCTTTTCGATTTTTAAATTTGGGTTTAGGTTTTTTTTTCTGTTCCTAAAAAATGAAAAATACGTTTCCTATTTTGGTTTTATATTTCTGTCAAAAAAAATTTGGTTGTGTCGATTTTTTAAAAAATATTATAAAATATTAGTAGTGTCGAATGGCATAAATTATGACAGGTCAATACCAATTTTCAACCAGATATCCTATTAATTGTTTAGGCCAAAGAAAAAGACTTAATAAGTAAAACAATTACTAAACACTATTAATGTTATGTACATTAAATATAACCCTGTTTTAAATTACCCTTTTTGTTTTTTTCTAAATTTTTTTACCTAGTTTATACTTTAATTGTTATGTAATATATGTATTATTTACTAATTACCATTTATTGTATCAATATCGGTATTTCAAATTTTAAAATATCACCAAATTTTTATTTATTATTACCACATACTATATCTATAGTATACTATTTACTACATTAGAAGCCGAAATTAATCGTAAAAAACCTTTATAAAAAAGGAACGGTTCCGGTAAGGTTCTGGTTTTTAAATTAATTTAAATTAGGGTTTCGGTGAGGTTCCGGTTTCCAAAATTCAAAGGGTTCCAGTACCAAAACTGGTTTTTTTCGGTACGGTTCCAGTCCATGATTTAATACGCGAGTATGTGTCATTATTGAAATTTGATCATTTTTCATAAATTAATACATATTTTAAATGTCAATTTGATTTTATATTAATGCATTATAGCAATTATGTAGTGCAGTGATGAAATAATATAATGCCTTTTTAATTATTTTTGTTCACGTTACGGATCAACACTATCAACGGTATTTCTAAATTCGAATATCTGTTTAGCGATCTAGTTCAACAATTTTTTTGTACTGTTGACGGGAGATGCGACTAATTGGATATGAATACAACTAAAATAATAATATATTATAATATTATAATACTATAATACATTATATCATATAGGTAGTACTGTAATGGATATTACTGTATAATAATAATAATATTAAAAATACTGTATTATTCACTTTCATTACTTTTATACGTTTATACATGAGCACATTGTGTTTAAATTTAATATATAAATTCATTTTAGTTAAATTATAATTAAATAGACATTAAACGTCTTAAGAGTACAATTATTATAGATATCTGCACAGCCGGCCGACGGAATAACAATTAACAATTATTCAAGGTAGATAGCAGTTTATATTATTATTAAATACTTTACATTGAATATAGCATTCCAATTGGAACAAATCATTAAAAGCAAATGATTTTACTCGTAAATTGTAATGCATTGTGGAGAAGCCAATATATCTAATTAAAAAAAAAATAATTAAACAAACAATTTAAAATAAGTAACCAAATTCAACTATTCAAGTAGGTACTTAAAAATTGTAGTAAAATATTTTTGTTATTTGTTATTTTATACATTATGCACTTTATAGATAAAACCTGAATACATTTAATTAAAATTTAAATAAAACAATCGATCAATAAGCATTAAAATAAACAACTATTTTATATGTAAAGTGTATACTTATATACACATATTATACATGAATAATAATGAAAAATAATTATAGATAATATTATGCATATAATAATTTACTTTGTTATTTCAATAATATAATTATGAATACTCGATATACTTAGCCCTTAATTATTACTCTTTTTCATAACGTTAACCTAAAATGAATATTCATTTATAAATCAAATTGCAAAAATATTTTGATTTATTATTTACGAATTCGGCATATATACCTATTATATAAACTATACTAATTTTACGAAATATAATAAACTGCATTAAAAAAATTAATTTATAATGAAAACCTTTTTATGTTTAGCTGGCAATGATGACTGAAATATGGTTTATAAATTCTGAAACATTAGGTTTAGTATAATAATGAAATATGAGCATTTTATTTTTGCATGGCCTAAATATAACTTTATCAAGATGTTGACATATTACATAATCTCCGGTTGAACAAAATCAGTAAAATTTTGCATAAATTTACATGCCATCTATAACACAAAGCATACTATTTTGCACATCTATAATAAATGTGTAATGTTTTAACTTTTAAGTATTAATTTCTGTTTATTTTTTTTCGAATTTTTAAAATTATTAATTTTTCTCAAAGGACTAGGATATTTTTCGCAGATCACTAAATACTAAAATCGTATAAGACTATTATTAAGAATAAAAATAATAATATTATAATATGGTATTTGCAATTAATTTGTAATCATTTTTGAAAAGACTGCTATACTGCTATAGGATTTACAGTTTAGTTATATGCGAAACTGTTATTCGAAGCTGTTGTTGTACTACTGCATCGGAAATAATATATTACACACGTGCACTCGCATACAGTGTGCGCATATACAGTAATACTACTCGTATACACATTGTCAGCGTATATACAGCAACTAGGGGATTTCACTAGATGAACCGGATATCCGGCATTTGATGCCTATATAGGATATGACACTTCCTGCCTCTTTCCACTAGCGCCTTGCCTGTAATTAATTCTGCGCCTATATACTGCTGGCGTGGACCATGCTACCGTAGCTGTAAAAAAAAAACTATACACGCGTATTACGCATCGCAGAACATAATAAATATACAGTACCTGACAGTATATATATAAATGTGTACAATATAGTAAGGTTTATATTATATTGGGTCAAAAACATTTCAGTCAAAACGATAAACGTTGCAACGTTACATAAAAATCATTTGAGCTAGTCCATCGCTTAATCCGATTTTAAATAAACAAATAAATTAACTCGTAAGCCAAAACATCAATATATTTTAAAAATGGTTAAATAATAATTGTTAATAAATATAAAATAATTGATACTTTAATGTTATTAACTATCATAATAGGTACTCGTCTATGCAAAATGTTTAAACTACAATTAGTATGATTTATTGATTTATTTACAATGACCTGAATATATTTGCAAGTAAAATTAATATTCATTAACAATGGGATAACGAATACAATAAAACGTAGTGCAATAAATAGGTGTCTACTTATTATAGATTTCGTAATATTATTTATGACCACTTAAAACAATATTATTATTGGTATATATTTTTTATTTTTTTCGCAATTATTCGTAATTTATTTAAATGTTGTTTTTTTATAACGTGTGATGATGATGGTCGATGGATGTTCGATTTTCTGTAATATAAAGTTGACATTATTATTATGCTACCGCACCAGTATAGTATTTAAATGACAAAATAATAGTTAACAAAATACATTGCTATTAACTAAAACATAAATAATTTTTACATTATCATATTATTTAGTAAATTTATGATATGAAATATTTCTTAGAGTTTTACTCCTCTTGTATTATACCTTTAATACGTCTCTGTTGTCGTGGTTATTGGTGCTTGGTTACGTGTTGTCGACACAAAACGAATTAAACAAACATTGCACGGTCCATCGTGAAACGGCGCACTGCAATCGTCGTATCATAAGCGCACATTATAATAATTTCTGCGGTGAAATGTTTTGTAATTAAATTCCTGCGTAAGCCTAAAACTATAAATTTGCCGTGCGGCCATCCTTGATATTTATTAAGGAGAGGAGGGTCTTATTACCGGCCTTTCACGCTATATACGTATTATGGTTCCACCCTTGGTGGTGAACCGGGGGTAAAGGCCGGGTGGAAAGTACGACGTGAGTGAGAGAGGGACAGAGTTTAAATGAGGGGGCAGACAGACAGAGAGAGAGAGAAAATGTTTCCCGCTATAAATTTATCGTGGCCCGGGACAAATGGGGAAATAAGTTTCCGGACACTGACACCGGATGGCGGGACTTTCGCTAAATCGTCCGGCCATTATTATTCTCCGTTTCGATTAACTTCGGAGGAACAAAAAAAAAATGATAATATAATATAAAAAAGGGGTTATACACATTTCAATGATTTATCATAATATTTACAGCGTATGTACATAAATAAATAAATAATGCCAAATTCTCGATTTTGAGATATTATTGAGTATAATAATATATAATACACGCACGTGAGTACAAAACACGCGAGTGTGCTGCGATTCCCTATACATAGTTTATTGGTACTTTTATATATTTGTATTCAGTGTATATTACAATGGTATTATATGTTTTCTTCTTTATACACTAATTGTATAGACAATATATTATGATGAAGGTGGCATATGATGAACCTAACCGTACACAAAACGCGTGAAATTGAAATGTTTACAAAAACTATTTATAATGTGATAATTGATTTAAGCGATGTGTTAAAAAAAAACAAACAAATACAATCACTGCGGGTGGTACCTCGCAATGGGCATTACCATAATTCACGAGCAATATACATAATACATATATATATACAGTAAATGGGATGAAAGGACTTGGGTTGTTCGCCCTCTCATATTTTTTATTCGTGTTAGAAGATAAAGGGGAGAATAAAAACCGAGGTGATTATGTTAATTTCTGTTTGGCTATACATGGTTCGTGAAAATTATATTATGTATATTGTACCTATATTATATATGTACACAATCCGGTAGTGACCAAATGAAAATGATACAACAAAAGCTTTTTGAACCATTCACGAAAACATTTTCGTAAATGCAATTTTATCGCACATTCCATTATGCTATTATTATTATTTTTTTATCTACATATTATATGTCCTTTATAATTATTAAAATTCTAAGGGTAGAGTAGGTGTATGTGTTAATGGGTTATCTGAAGGATCGCAGAGATAATATCTGTCTTAATATATTATTTGAATATTTGACCATACTTTGTTTTTTTCTACTGAATAAATAGATGCTTTGCAAATGGAAAGTGGAAACGGACGCACTTACTTCGCAGCACTATTATACCTTTTCTGTCTTCAACAGAGGGCCACACGAGAGTACAATTATTATTATACTGTTCTTGGCAGATAATTACTTTAAATGAACCAATACAATAATATAATAATTAAACGTTATTTGCATATAAGTATTATTTTAAAAGTTCAACGTTTAACTCAAAATTATTATTTTGTATTTTAAATTCAAAAATTAATTACTGTGACGTCAGTGTATAAGTATGATTTTGATGTAAAATATAAGATGATAGTATAAGGACATATTTTTATCATCAATAGTAATAAGAGTAATATAGTAACCACTAGAACTTTTTACATTAAAGTATTTTGTAATTTTGGACATTACATTAAACGTGAAGTGTTCAAAAAATGTATACAACATTTAAATTTAAATGGTATGGTTATAGCACAATTAAATCATATAATATAATATTATAATATATATGTATTCAGGTTTTGATGTAATTTTTTTCAGTCTCTCGATACTCGATAGTCCTATGTTTCTTTAACTTATTAATGCATAAGTGTATGAGTTCAGAGCCCTAATTGGATTTATAATTTAAAGCGACCGGACTTGTGATTCATGCATCACGTCGTCGACTTATTTTTACTAAAAATCTAATAAAATTAGCCTAATAAAAATATTACCATATTATTATTTTTGTATAATATAGGTATAGAAGCACATATGATATAATAATATCACATAATATATATTATGTCCATCGTCACAAATCGTTTCGTCTATGTACCGCGGGTTTCGTCACCGCATATGTCCAGCAACTATAATAGCAGTTTGCATACACGTGAATGGGTATAACGAATAGTTAAGTGTACAGTACACACGGTATTTATTGCAGGTAGGTTAGGCACATCTTAGAAAATGCGTATCAGCTGTTTGAGTGCCGTTTAAATAATAATAATAATAATAATGATTGGGCAAAATACACTCGGCCATTTATGTAATACATATTAATTATATTATATTATTATGCTATCGTGTGAGTGTGTGTGCGTGCGTTGCTTATAGGTACGGTGGTAACCACTGCGGGTATATAACAATAATAATAATAATTATAATCATATAATACATAGCCACAGGTGTATATAGATGTGTATTTGTATATTATGTTTTTCGTGTACAGACGGTGTCCGTAGTCCGAGCATGTGTCGAAGGTTGTTGTGGCGGTGGTTCATTAGATGATACAAACATATTGTGACTAATAGCCATGTTATTAAGCGAGTGTGTGTGTGTGTGTTTGTGTGTATCGACATGTTATTAGTATTAATTTCTTCTGCTGTTTCGTGTGCGTTCACGCCACCATCACCGCAGCGGGGCGTTACCCGTAGGGTTTTCCGCGTTTCCGCCGTAGACTCAAGTGTATGAGACAGATAGACAGACACACACACACACATATGCATGTCCATAAACGAATATGTATGTATGAACACTTAAATATAATACTTATAGCCGGCGAGCTCTTCTCGTCTTCGTCCGACCGACCGACGGCGGCGTGTCTTACGCGTATGACATCTGTTTACCGGTGGCGTATATACACAACACGCTGCTGCGAGTATGGTGAGTACGGCGTGTGTGTATGTTACAATGTACACGCGGAACGGATACACAATGGCTTCCGTTCCAGAAGTGTTTAGGAGGTAGGTAGGTATCCCACGAGAAAAACAAAATGCTCGCCAGTATATATTATATGGTTACATAAATGCCCGTCTGCGTATACTGAACAAGTTTTCCATTGACGAACACATGACAATAATTCCGGCAAGGCAACAGGTGCAAGTGCTGCAATGTGAGAATCTAATACGGTTTCAGTTCGTCGTGCTTATTTATTTATTTCCTCCCCTCCGTTCAACACACACGCCACACATTAACTCGGTATCAAATATGTATAATGACTATGACATGAACGGTTCACACATGAAACGCGATTATATAAAACGCACGGACCTCGATCGATTATCACATGGTGGGAACGACCACGTTGTATTTTGACCGAACAAGTCATCACGGTACATAATAATATTATACTACGTATGGACTAGTTGCGCCTAGAACGAAATTTATGTTTAAAGATTAGACATCAGTGTACTAATTATTGAGTTCCTTAAATTTAAGGCCAAGAAACTAATTGTGCTTAACTTTTGCTTTACTTTCTGGCTCAATCATGAAAAATATCTTTTAGTCCATTATAATTCCATCAGGCATCAACATTGAATTATCACACATAGTGCCCACAGTAGAGTCATTGGCGCCCTAGCCGAGTAGACAAATATGCGCCCCTTCCCGTGTAAAATAGTAGTCGTAGTCTGAACATTATTATATCATTGAGGCGCCCCGCTTTCAACAAGCGCCCTGGGCGTAGGCCCAGGTCGCCCACCCCTAACGCCGGCCCTCACACACATTGCACCTGTTGTATGCTTAAATAATTCAAAGTTGAAAGTTTATATTATATTGATCACTGAGTCATTAGTTATGTCATTTGTTTTAGTCATTGTTTTAGAAAAATACAATATTCGGGCATTTAAAATATATTTAATAGAAACCTGATTTGAAACTTATATTCTATAGCTATAAGGTTTGGGACTTCAATTAAACGCAATTATAACCAATAACATAATACACAAGTATGACTGAGTATAGAGAGATAGTATAGTATAGATGAAATTAAGTGTTTATTACTACTACAACTATCAATATATTATGTATAGCTCAAGCTCTAATCAATTCATTACAATATTGCATTTATTTACAGTTTGGGATAACACGGGGTAACACAATGATGTTATACTATTGGCTATTTCATATTTATTTTATACTTATAATAAGTGTTTATTATTATTGCATGTTTTTATAAAGTGAAATAAATTTTATTGAATATATTTTTTAACTATATGTGATCAACGGCTATAATTTAGTACAAACTAATTATTGGTTTATCAAACCTGAAAATTACCGAGCGTATAACTGCAGTTTAGTCGATTTTGAAAATAATTCAAGCGCAATTGATAAACTTCTATCACAAACAAACGCAGAAAAAAATATCCGATCATCCCTGCACAAAGCTTGTCCTCACTTTCCATAGACTATGATGAAAATTCATAAACTGCTGATACTGCCGTTCGTAATACACCAATACACTAATAATATGTACATAACATACACGATATAATATTATATTATAGTGTATATATCAAAAGTACCGATTTATGATATTGCGCTAACTCTGTTGTATAGTAAGTAAAGGGCGTGGTGAAGAGTTTTTTTTACCTACATAATAATTATAATAACTAAAATAAATCATATATTTCCTTTATATATATGCGTATTCTTAAGACATAATAGTTTCTATATGGCTATGCGCTTACGTTGCAGTATAGTAGAGCTGAACTATTAAGTTAGTTACTACACAGTACACACTATAGTACTATACTATATACAGTGATAAAATTTAAATACCACGTAATTATAGTAAAAATACATTATTCAAGAATATAATAGTGTCTATAATATTATGGAGTAGATGATGTAGTTAAATCCGTTCGGTTTTGTAGTTTTGTACCTTTGTAGGCATAAAGTTATCGAGTAAGACCGTTGTTTTATATTGATATGATTAAATTAAAAATACAATCAACGAATACCGATTAACTAAATAACAGTCGCAAGTAAAGGATTACTACCAACATATTGTGTACAGGATTCGAAAATATAAGTAGGTACAGTCGTACAGATAAAAAATACAATTTTTGTTACTCATTTCTCAACTCTAAACATTCTACAGCCAATTAGGGAATAACGATATTTTTTTCCTGGTAATCAGACATTTTTTTTTATATAACTTTTATTTTATTCTAATTTTTTGATAGATATTAATTCAATATTTTCAAATCTTTATCGTGATTAACTATAGTGTGTAGAAAATAAAATATTTTTTTTTCGCTATAATATATAAACTAGTGGTTTTCAACCTTTATAACAATGCGGTACACTTCGTCTTCTACGCAATTTTCACATCACACGAATCCATATAATATACCAAACATATTATATATACATCCTACAAAATAAAACGCAGCACACTTCAAGGACGCTCGAGGTACATCGGTTGAAAACCACATAAACTAACGTATGTATGTGTTTTTACTTGCTAGAATCATATAAGAAGAAGGAACATATTACATCTCCTCAACCGGCGTATAAGTCAGGGCAGCAAAACTAGATGGCGTGATGTATTATCGTTTTTTTTAAAAATCCCGAATGGAACAAAATCGTCATGAATTAAAAACATTAAGTCTGCCGTACCCTATTAAATTTAGATGCCATTGATAAAATTACAAATTAAAAAAAATAAGAAATCAAAAACATTAAACAATGCCGTACATAAGAATAACAATAAACACTATAAAATAGATTAAATACTCGTAGATACTGTTAATACTAAATATAGATATAATAAGCTTTTATATTATACCGCTACTACTTTACAAATTAATATTTTATTTTATACGTTAAAATCCATCGTTTCTATTTAATTAGTTTATTATATTATAAATTTACTTTTTTTCATATAAAAATAAATGTATGACAAAACAATTTTTTGTAAAAAAAAATCTATCATAAAAAAATATCTTATAAAAATAAATATGATATTACTATTCTGACTATTGTCTTGAATCTAAATTATAAATTATTATTATTATAATTATTTATTAGTTTATTTTATTGTTATCCTGTAATCATCAACTAAAGCATATTATATGTGATTATTGTATGTATTAATATTAGATAACTTCCTACCTTCCACACAAGGTACAAGCTATATGCTTAACAATGTAAAAAAAAATAGGTACTTTTATAACATTCTATAATTTATAATAATAATATAAACAAATTTAATATATTAAATTCAAACTTTTAACTTATTTTTAGCAATACTTTTAATTCGTAACTTATAATTAAAGTTTTAAAATGTTGAAGATCATCTATAATTATCGTTCTCTGATAAAATAATTACATATTTTAACGCTTATTTACTTCCCCGAAATTGATTTTCTGAAATAAAAATCTCCTATTTAAAAGTTTATTTAGAATCTATAGGAGACACTCTTAAAAATATTATTCATGATCCACTGTCAAATATTTGAAGAAATAACAGTAAATCTAGTTTATGATGGTATTTTAATATGAAGAAAATTATAATACACAAATATCTACGTGGTTTCAATAATATTATTAAAATTAATTATAGATTCTGATTTCTGAACAATAATAACGTAGTTTTTATTAACTTCGCAGAGACTTCAATGATTACAAATATAATATAATAGTATTTACTTATTTGTATGAAATATTATAAATTAATTTTTTTTTTTTAAAGATTTTTTGTACCAAAAGAATTTTATTTGAAATTATCTTATAAGGTTTCTGTCAAACACAATTCACAGAAGCAGGAGTTAATAATGTAGAGATTATACAATAAGTTATAAATGTTTAAAGAAAAAAAGAAAATAAATTAATTGATTTTTGTAAAAATGCCTCATTAATTTAAAAAGTTTTAGTTTTTTAATTAAAACTAAAACCATATTACAGCTGTGTACCTATCCATGGACGTAAATTAATGGGAGGACTGGAGAGTATTCGCAACATCAAAAATTACCTAATATCTGTTAAAAATATGTTTGGTGTTTTACTGTGTCTGTAATCACGAATAACCGTCTTTTAAAGAGTGTATTAAAAAGACATATTTATTAAAAGTTATAAGTTTTTGTGATTTACTCATAGCAGGTATACGCACAGGCAAAATCAATAGGGGATCTGCTTTGAACTGCTATAATATTTTTGATTTGTTGCTCTAAACATGATATTTTGCTAGAATCGCTTTCATAATTGTTTGGGGTCTCCTTCTGTTTTTACTATGATTAATGATTATTTTTAGTATATTTATTTTACCTGCCATGTTCTATACCCATGGGTATAAATTGCAATTTAATCGTATAGGTACCTTGCAATTATTTGTTAATAACTTTGTACTCAATTTCTAAGTATCAATGCAAACGGACATGTTCGTACATTGCACGCGTACATGAATATACGCATGTACGTAATGTAGATATACGACGAACTTAATATACGTAGCAAAAAGGAGATACCCGCTAAAAAAATATAAATATCCAATTATTAATTAATAATTAATAAAGTGTTTTAAACCTCACAGACTTTCCCATCGAAGTGGCGGTTTGCGTTTATGAGATTATTATATGATTATAGGAATAACTGAACAACTGGCCTCAAAGTTTAATTCAATAATACTTTGCACTTAACTATTTTAGCTGATCACGTAAAGTAAGAGCAACAACGAATAATATATTTAATATATTTTATTATCTTGCCGTCTACTGCACAGGCTACCTCACGCATTACAGATGGCTCGTTTGAGATGCGTTTAAAATCTGACAAGCATATTATTATATTACCAGTGGCGTATTTTGTGGGGGTGTCCACGGTGTCTGAACACCCTCAAACCAAAAAAAAAAAAAAATTAATGCTTACTGTCGATAAATTTTGAAGGGAATTTAGCAAACAATAATATGTGATTCGTTTTTTTGACTAATTTAATATTATATAAAGTCATAAACTAATTTTAAATTAGTTCATAATGAATCACATATTATTATTTGCCAAATTCCCTTCAAAATTTATCGACATTAAATATTGAATTTTTTGTTTTATATAAAGAAATAAACTAATTAGGAAAGAAAATAAATTTAGTTTTAAATAATGTACTTATTATCCTATTATATTTTTAATTATTTATAAAACTGTTATTCTTATAGCATCAATGGTATCGAATTTAACAAACAAAATACATTGTAATAATTATGTTTACAGTAGGTATTTTATACCTGTATGATTTAAATTACATAAAAATTACTACATTTAATTAAATAAATAAAAATGTTTCATTACAATATTTGATGAGTATATTATGAGCTTAGTGGTAGTAGATGTAAAACAGAAATATTGCAATCAACTAACAAATAAGTATATACCTATATTATCTGGACACCCCCCAAAAAAACATTCAAAATACGCCACTGTATATTACCATTCATATCTAATTCGTTTTCGCGAATATCATAATAAAAGTTCAATAATCTTTAAATATTATCATATTATATAGTAAATCTAGTAATATCGTAATCACAGGATTATATCAGAAAATAAATTTTATGATTCATATTGTTACAGAGTATTTTTAATTATATTATACACACATATTATATTTACCTACAGTACTAATACGGAATATGGATTATATAATTAACACCGAAAAATTTACATTACATTT
Organism: Rhopalosiphum maidis; assembly: GCF_003676215.2. Lineage (NCBI taxonomy): Eukaryota > Metazoa > Arthropoda > Insecta > Hemiptera > Aphididae > Rhopalosiphum > Rhopalosiphum maidis. The sequence goes on from NC_040879.1 coordinate 26,410,583, forward strand.
CGTACTGATATTATAAAAATATTAAAACGATCCTTCAGTTTATTCCTACATTGATTTTATTAAAACTATATGTATACATAATTATATTTTTAACGTACCTACTAGGTAAATATATGGGATGCAAATTGTGTGCCATTTTTAATTTTGATATGTAAATTGTACCCTAAATACGTTTTATTCATACTTAAATTACATCAAGCGATATTTTGAAAAATTAAAATTTTTCTTACATTATTCAGACATAACACTATACTGGTAATATAATAACTGTATTAATATTTGTATGGATGTATGATAATTTCCACACCACTAAAAGAATAATATATTTTTTTTGTATTTATCTCATATTATTTATTATTTCATCAATTTTCTACTTTTTCCCCTGGTTGTTCAAACCGTATATGGTTCATTTTGAATGTTGTTTTAAATGTCCTGAGACGCAATTTACGCAGTATTTGTTTGTAACCTTTTTTCGGAGATATAATTTACCTACTCCGAATTAAAAATTCGCCTTAATTTGCTTTAATTAACATGATTTCTAGCCCTACCTACCAGCAAAATAAAAGGTTACATTATGAGAATTTTTCATATTAACATTAGTGTTATGGCCAATATATTCACAAGAATATTTAAATGAAATGTGAACAAAATAAAATCTTAAATTTCATAGGCAATAATAACAAAAATCTATGTAATACCGTGTGTCCGTCGAAACGAGGTAAGTAAACTTTCACTCGTTACCCATATATTATTTTTCAATTCTGTCGGCGGAACATTAAACTAAACTAATGGAACATACAATTGACTTACAATTTTCTTAACTCATCTATTTTACACATTCGCAACACAACTTTAATTTTTTAAATGACGAATGATTCATTAATCAATTAAAACGTGTATTCTTTACCCAAAATAGGCAAAATTAGAGCTAGGTATAGTTTTTTAAAAAAATGTATTAAATTTAATTTTTTTTTTTTAGTTGCATAGTAACACTAATAACACAATGCAAATCAATAGCATAATTACTCTACACAATACACCAATACGGGGTCGCCAACCAGTCGATCGCGATAGAGTAATATATCAATATAACATATAGATAATGAAACTCATCATCAAATTGTAGACATGACGTGTACCTAATTATATTGATCCTATATAGCTAGGTATTATAAGGTACTATAGTTATACTATACCAATTGATTAAAAATACGTAGATCTTCTGTAACTATGATCGAAAAAACGTCATGTTTATACCTATTGAAAATTAAATTATTGACATATTATTCCTGTTGTGTAAAAATTCATAGCCATCATAATATTATAATATAAAATGTTACGTTTAAAGTGAAATTATTATCAATTTAATCGATCATAAATGTTTTAAGTAATTGTCTGGTCGCAAAACTTAGAATTTCAGATAAAATATACCTATATAAGTTATATTAAGTTAAATTATTTAATACGTCAACATTTATATAATTAAAACAAACGTATTGCTTTCAATAATTCATCCATCCAAACCATCATAAGTCAACTAAGACTAATCAGTAATCATCATATCTGTGTAAAATATAAATTATAGAACGTTGGATTAATTTATAAGGTATAAATTATTTCTTTAAACTGTATATTGATCAAATAATCAAAAATTAATAAGATTAATGACAATTATTGCATGGTATTATAAATATAACGAAAAATTGGCAAAAAGCTAATTTCACACACGCCCAGCGTTAACGTCGTTTACTGCAATGAAGTTACATTGTTTTTTCTCTCTCGTTCTCGCCATGCAAGTACTGAGTAATGTTTAATATTATACAAACACTATGACATTCTTTTAAATATTATTTTTCTGCGAAACGGCCCGCTCCATAATCAATCAACTACTCCTTGCGGCGTAAATATAATAATATACACTATATATATAGTATAAAGTGTTGGCATAACATCATTTAATCGGGTATTATAATTTTTAAATTATTTTCATGTCGACAATTTAAAAAAAATGTATTCGTTATTCTTCTCCAATAAATATTATATTATATGACCTATAAATAATTTTAAAATTTTTATATTATAGGTATACTGTTGTCTGTTACACAAAACAAAATTTTTTGTTTATTTAAATAGCGACAAAGGAAAATTTAACAAGGAACATCATTTAACTTAAACGTCTTAAATATATCATACCTATTTAGTTAACGTTTTAACAGGTCAATACTGAACATCCTGTATTACACTTTGGTCCCCCCAAGATAAGTTATAAATTATATAAGTTATATAAGTAGTATAACCTGCAGCAATTGTAATAATGGTTAGTAATAATATAATATACATTATACATCGTACACTAACACTACACATACGGCTGTATATCCGTGACAATGGGCGAGTGTATTGGACAACATATAGCGAGACTATAGTGCGCATCACGAGGAATATAGTAGGCATGTATAATATACATGAGCATATACACACTGTAATAATATTTTATAATATGCCTACTGCAATAATCGTACGGGCGACGTTGACAACAATTTGGCGACTATATTATTATAGTGTATTGCTGTATGTTGCTCACAGTGTCACACTGCATCATATTATACATTATATATATATATCCTATATAAATATATCCCGTCCACCTCACGATTACACAAATCCAGCGTCTTTTTTCCCTCGATAGTCTTGCTTGATCGTCGTCATTCAACTAGCATCGCATTTCTCTCTAATCTTCTTTCCTCTAAAATTGACAGTCACGAATCACTATCTCGTGTTTCGTTTAATGTCCCCTCCCGCCGTACACGATCATCTGTTCCATTCCACATACCCTTATCTTCCTCTAACTACTTTCATAACTCACCAATCATTAGTCTTATGCGCATTGCCAATACTGACCCTTCATTCTCCCTCTAAAATTGAGCACGTTTCCTCTGAGCCAGTATTATTATTGTTTATTGCTCTATTTTTGTATTAATAGGGTTCGTCCGGGTATTTTAAAATAAAATAAAATAAATAAAAATTCAAAATGTAAACTAGGTACCTATCCATCTCGTCATTAAATACTTTGATGTCTATGGGAATAACCTCTCCGTTGTAACTAATTGTATTTGTATAAATATTTGTATGTTTATCTCTTATTATGTAATCATTATGTTCATTTATATTTTGTATATACTTATCTTATATTTGTATCAATGTTATATTATTGTAATCGCAAGATTTGTACTTGTTATTTTCATCAGTATTGTAACTTTATTGTAATTGGACATTGTCCGTAATATTTAATAATAAATAAATAAATAAATATACACTCTCGTGCATATATAATAATAAATTATATAAGATATATTTTGTATACCTATATATAATATATGACTATAAATAAGTACAACTCACGTATGTTTGTTTATGATAGTCTTATTGAGTATTACAATTGAACATAATATTATGTTGTACTTATAACTGCAGTGTAGAAAAGCGTCAGTGATGATAGTGTGTATATCACATATTTTTAAGAGACTATACGCTCGTCTGGGATGCTAAATCTGCATAACATCCATTACCATCTTTATCTTAGAAAAAGGAATATAAATGCTTTAATTATTTCATACAGTATAAATTATTATGTTAACCCCATTCAGATATTGCCTCGAAAACGAACGTCGGCATTTATATATTTTTTTTTTAAATAATCAAGTACTATAACAATCAATAGTATACATACATACCTATATTATTTTAAATCCAACAGGGAAGGTCCTACAGATAGGTTCTATCTTCTATGTTATATAATAAACGTCGTTAAAGACACTTCTGGATCATTGAAACCACGCCACAGTGCTGGACAAGTACTGTTCATTGGACAAAGCATGTTTGAATTACATTATTTTATATATAGTTGATACAATTGTACATATTGTATAATAGGCTTTGTGTTACATTTCAGAAGACAAGTGTAAGAAAAATACGTAGATATTCTATTATGGCGTTTGCTTTAATCCCCGGATGACGTTAGACACTGCTATTTATAATAATAGCTATAGGTCCCCTGCCGATCCAAACCAGCTAAAATCCTGTGAGTGCATTTATTTTATAATCTAAACCTTATTCAAACGCGCTTTACCGGACGAAGTTTGTCCCTTTAATAAACAACCAGTTTAGACCGAATGCCATTCATTTTACAAGGTCACAATTTATGCTGCGGAATCCCGAGATATTCGTCGCCAAACCATTCACGCTCAAAATGAGAACAAACTACAATATGTGTAAAGTAGAAACCCTGCGATTTATTTAAAAAGAGTAGATTGTAAATTCCTTATTTTATACAATCCTATTTTGTTAAGTATATTATACTAAACTTATTATCTTACTTCAAATTATATTTTCATTAGTTGTTAAAATAATACAGTATAAATTATAGTACACCAGTATACCCTATAGTTATTTCTATTAAAACAACAAATCTAGATTACGTGTAAAATAAGTATTAATTTTTTTAGAAGAGCTGTTATTTTATAATTTTAAATATTATAATAATATTACTAATATTAGATACCTATAAATAGTTATAAATCATAATAAATTCATGGATATAAAATTTTATTAGACGTAAAATAATATACATTATTATTACATTTTTCAAATCATGTGGACGACTGGAATATTAATTTTAATTAGTAATTAAAAACCTATACTATTCAAATTGTACGAATTCTAAATTGTTATCCATTCATTTTAATAACTTTCCCCTTGCAGATAATTTTTATAGCTGGACATTTTGACCTTGACCATTCTTAATATAGACATTTTTACCGGCTACCATGTAATTCTACATCCGAGTGATGATCACGAGCCCAGAAGTTTTGGTTGTCGAGTTTATATGCATATAGGAAATCCGAAATAAATCTGATATGTGAACATAATATTATATTTTATAAACAAGTCTTACACCTCGTATTAACTAGATTCACTAGCTGTTCCGTTCTTAAATATTAATGAATACTAACAAATATTACCGTTTGAATAGGTTCAAAAATAAAAACGTCTCTCATAATCTCGCTGCCATATTGTACTCTATCGTGGTATCACGTAGAGGCGTTCAGCATTCGACGGATGAGATGTGTAATATATACAAAATAAAACAACTGTGGTACCTACATCATGATATATAATATTATTATTTTAATATACAATCGCGCTTGTACTATACAGCGGCAGCCGTTCGAGAAGAGGAACGGCCCCGCGGACGGGTTTGCCCCGACGACCGCCGCGATTCGTCCGTTATTATTGTAATTAGCTCGCCCGCCCGCCGGAATTCGGATTGTTTTACTGCCAACGACGACCCGGAGGGGACGGACCCTTTTTAAGAGGTCCTCGGTGGGCATACGTGGTATATATATTTATATATACATTACTTAACCACCCTGCTACTACCGCACGTATAATTATATATATGCGTTTCAAATCACCCGGATTTTCTCGGATTTCTGCACAGACTCACACACACATAAAATATATGGGGGGATGAAGGCACCGTGATTGCATATATCGATATATTTTACGAGCATGATGTGTTGTGTTAAATTATATTGTACTTATATAGGTACACATAATACATAGTAAAACTTTTTTTCATAAACTTCTTCAAGCCGATATATTCTTTTTCAAATCAAATTCTGTAGCTCAGTTATACATTATCAAATATCGATAAAATCCAAATCTTAGGTATGCGTTGATAGTTTTAAAGAGAAATTAGATTGATATTATTGAAGCAATTTTATTTTCATGGTATATATTTAAAATGTTTGTTTATTTATTTTTATGACATTTTTAGAGGAGAGAAAATCGAAAATTTAAAAAAGCTCAAAAGTGTAGTTAGATTCTGCGAATTCAAAGATAAGTGTGTGGGAAATATAATACGACCGAATTACTGTCACAAGTGTCACGTAAGTATACATAAACGCGATAAATAGAAACAATAAATCACCGCTCTTGTAAATAAAAAATACAAACATTTGTAGATTTTATACTTTTAAATACCTTTTTGGTTTTTAGAGTGTTGGTAGATAGTAACGGTGTATATTTTGTTAGCGTTAAACGCTTTCGACAGTGATTTGTTTATAATTAAGATATATTTTGTATACAAAACTTATATACATATATCTAACGTGATAAATTATAATGGTTCATTGCGTTTCCCTGTATATTAATCGACTAAACAGCAATAAAATATTCATATTATTCGGAAGTATTATCGCAAGGGATTAGAAAATTATGATATATTATGCTAAGTACCAACCCAACCTTTCTAAATAGGTATAGCTAGGTAAAGCCACCATATATTTTTTTTTTATATATATATACTCTTAAGTCGTAATAATGTGGTATTGTTGGTATATATTATATACGTAAAGACATTATTTATTCATCCCTAGATATTGTCAAACGTTTAAACATGATGTAATAAATTATGTGAGAAACAATGACGAAAAATAATAACGAAACTACGAGAGCGAGTTAAAGTTTTTCTGTTTCGATTTGTATGCAACTATTACTGCATACTACATATCAGCCTATATTGACAATTGGACACGATAGTTTTATATACATAAGAATAAACATTAATGTTTATTAATGTTAACGGCTTAATGCAATTAAATATGTTGAATATTATTTACGATTTGTATTTAATATTTACTGATATTGACGTGTTCAATACATATGCATGTAAGGAATTAAGTACTGTTTGTGAATAATAATAACTAATGTATAATTCAAATAAAAAAATTAATAAATTGTGATTTTAGCATTACTTTTTGTAGTTATTACTTATGATTTCTTTATTTTCATTCTTATTATTTATTACTACAGTCAAGTGTATTACATTATATATTTCACTTATATATATTATAATATATACCTATACGTATATTACGTATACAATTTGACTAGATTAAAAATAAAGGCAAAATACTTAAAGTCCATTAAAAATATGTAGTACTTATGTTATATAATACATTAAGATATACATTACTATAATATTTTATATAAATGCATATCTGTTATCCGGTAGCTATCCATATAGAATATTATAAACATGTGTTATAATAAAGAAGCATTAGAGACAAAAGTTGTAAGTCATATGTATTATCTTCTACATATAGTCATATTTTCGAATGAATTTTTATTTAAAACACTAAAATATGCCCACACATTATAAGTTATAACAGATTATGCATATACCTAATATATACTTGAATTTTATTATATTGCATTACACATAGGTATATATCTCTTGTAACACACTATCGTAATAAAATGTAACTTAGTACAATATACACATCATCATATTCAATCATTGTTGGTACTAGGTATACAGCACCAATTTTAGAAACTGAAAAATTATCCCAGTCTATATACAAATTATTATTGATAATTAAATAGATAATACATGTTACTTATATTTGATCATTGGGTATGATATTAATTGTCTTGAATATTATATGAAATAATAATAATATTAAATTATATTTATATTATTATAGTAGACAATAGTGTAAATTAATTTGAATAATACGGAAAAGGGAATATCATCATTGCCTGCAAGTTGATTTTTTGCTGTATAGATATTTAGGTAGGCACCTATAGGCACCTACCACAATAATAATTATCACATAATATTATGCGTCGATTCTAAATACAGGTATATAGGTAGTATGTATGTATTGTATAGAGGTACCTATCTATAAACAATGGGCGAATTTTTTTTGTTTCTCGTGCAATATATATATATATAAATGTATTACGTATTATATAGTATATAGGTTAAATATGCCTAATCCATGTATTTCAAATCGATAAATAAAAAAACTTACCTTTACGCATGTTCCGCAAGAAGTTCCGTGTCGAATATACAGTCGTCGCTGGGAAGGCGCCAAACACCAAAAGTTCGATTTAACGGCATATCATTAATTATATACTTTTGCCGACGTGGTTATGATTTAAGGCACAATAATTATTATCATATTATAGCCTATAGGTATACATGTCTGTAAAACGCCCGAGCAGCGAATGTTTTGGTTACGTTCAGCAGAGTACCTATGGAATATATGGCAATACATACGCAACTTCTGTGCATATTATACATAATCATTACCTACATGATATTATGCTCTAGAAGCATACACAGGACACAGTACTCGCGTGCGTTATTATACGCAATAGTGATTACTGATTACTGATTGTTATATATATATATATAATCTTGGCGTAATTTTGTGGAGCAGCGGTAGTAGGCGGTGTAATAGTGTAGTAGTATATATATTGTACGATATTCCACCGACAATTCCATTACACATTTGAATAACCTAGCGAATTCGCCCTCACAATGTGAGTGTACGCATTTAGAATATATCGTTCATATAATAACGTAATATAATAATATCTTACGGGTATTTTCGCAGCATTCGCCGGCGCCCTACATTACACACGTGAATTCCGAACCCTTGACGCGTTTTATATGATTATTTTAAATTCCCCATTGACTCGCGGGCTCGTTGCAGGCGATATAATACATAAATATATATATATATATAAGCGCGAGTATACATTATATGTGTGTATATATATGCACTACTACTGTGTATATATATAGTAACCGATGATTAAACGCATGAAACAACAATATGTTCATTTTTAACGCATTCGCGAGTCTCCGGGGAGACGAAAATCAATTCCTACCCCCGGAGATTGTTTGGTTATGACTTTCTGCCACACCCTGCACGCGACTCCCGATGCTAAGGGGTCTAAAGCTGGTTGGTGGGTGAATGTGTGTGTGTGTGTGTGTGTGTGTGTGTGTATAAATATGTACAAACCAAAAGCACCGTATTCATAAAGAATTAAATCAAATGTTTATTCAACAATAATTTCTTGGCCCATTACACATGTAAACGATTTATCTTTTCATGAGCAAAGTTCGTTTTTAATATTCTGCAACAATCTGTGTCTTTTATATACGTATACTTTACTATCGTATTAATCTGTCGTTTAGCACGCATTACACTCAATAATCAATCGCATGCACAGGAAGAGTTAATAAAAGAAATATTAAAACCGAAATTGTATGTTCGAGGCTTTTTAAGAACCCAACAAATCTTACACCCGGCATAATGATATTATATCCAGGGCTGGGCAGTATCTTACATACTAGTATTTATAATACGTGTCTTAGATACAATTGTATCTTGTATTTTGTATCAAGATACATAATTTGAATGTATCTTCTATTGGGTATTTAAATACTTTATTGACTTGTATCTAGTATCTTTTTATGATTAAGATACTAGATACATTCAAAAAATATGTTTCATATTTCATTTATATATCAGTTTTCCTAATTGCCCAATAAGTAATATGTTTTAATATAAGATTAAAGTAACTTTGGTGTCTGAGGATAGTATTATATCAGCGATATTTTATATATTTTTTATAGACTAAATCTTTTTACCTATTATTTCGTTTGTCTATTATTAGTATTATTATTTTAAGCGTATTAAATGTAATTTTAAATTATATTGTTAATGATCAATACATACCGTATTATTATACATTTATAAGCTATAATATAATATAAATGATGTATGATAAAATATAACGTGAGAAAATTGTATCCAAGGTAAATTAAAAAATTAATAATAATAAATAAATATATTAAGTATCTTGTATCTTATACGTATCTCAGATACATGTATCTTGTATCTAGTATCTTTAAAAAATGTTATAGTATTTTGTATCTTGTATTTAGATACTGTTTTTGAGGTATCTTGCCCAACCCTGATTATACCTATATACGTTCTATAATGATGGACAAACCTCACATTATTACAACTGCAGTCTACAGCGTCGACACTAAACTATAATATATCGGTATTCGTCACACATGCAGGTCATGCACTTTCATGTTCCATGTATGCTATGTAATGTAAAATATTTATTTATGGATAGAATATAATAAACAAGTGGGTTTCTGTAATATGTGTAAATATAATACCAAATATCGATTATGCACATTGTCCTTATATATATAATATGATAATATGAATTATTTGGAAAATATAGTACATAGTAATAACATGATAGGAGCAAGAAAGCTAAAAACGCGTGATATAATAATTAAATAATATATACATTATACATACAATATATATTATGAGAGGGTCTATGTATATGTGTATGTGTTCGACCGCGGTGCGTATAGGTCAATTTTGATATTATTACTCACGCACCCTTTTCGATGTGCAGTAATAATAACATCGTCAAGACTTTTAAAAGGCCATTGTATAAGGGTTTCGATAAGCCAATTATGATTGCACCCCTCCTGGTAATTTAGCGGCATCGGATGTATTTTGCCACGGAAACGCGGCAATCGTGAAATATGTGCTTTGATATACGTATATACGCCACATATATACAAAATATTTATTTGTATATCTAAACAACCATACAGAGGCATTTGCGGCTATATACATAATATTTTAGTCGTAGTGTTATCTGTCACGGAGACAAAACTGAAGAAAAATTAAATCCCCATCGAGAACTTTTTCCGACGGGATTTCCTGAAACATCACCCCTTAAGCAGAGCACTTCTATTTTCATTTTATTTTTTCCACCCATTCAGTCCCCCACTTGTATATTTACATAAAGCCAAATCCACCTGGCATTAAGTAATTCCCACAAAGTGTTAGAAATGCTGAATGTTATTATTTTCACGTCCCCTTCGCTTTCCACCGTTTTCCAGCATAATATATACATTTCCAGCTTTTTAATGTAATGTCATTTTTACTGTTGTCACTTCCCCCTAAAACCATTTGTTTGCTTTATATTTCACGTAAGTTATGTAACACGAATTATTATGAAGAACTATAAGAAAAAATTACCGACACATAACGCACGCTGTAGTATATACATTATACATAATATACCTACCAACATATATATATATATATATAAACACATTATATACAATATACATAGCAAACAAAATATTGAATGTAGATATAACTAAGCGTAGGGCTTATTTAGACATTCGTTCAATCATATATTAAAATCCTTAAATTATCAGCTATATTACTATGGAAAAAAAATATTTAGATACCTACTACAAGTATTATATCCACTAGAAAAACCATAAATTTAATACTAAATGAATCGTCCATACCTACCTGCTATACTTAATTTTATTAAAATCCTAAATAATTTATACAAAACAGATAAATAAAATTGTAATAGTTATACAATGTTACTGGATACTTACCGGTTGACTTGTTATAGGTATGGCGGATTTAGTTATATTGTTAATTTAATTTTACATAGCGTAGTATAACAAATTATATTATAATGTTCGATTCTGTTTTTGAGCAAAAACGTTAAGTTTTACAGATTTACATGTATACACTGTAATTTCCCGTTATCATTATTAATCGAGCTTTCATTTAATTAAATAATTTGTAGGTACACAAATTATAAACAATAATTATGTATCTAAAATATTCTCATTGAGACTGCATAATATTATAACAACCAAACTTAAATTATTATGATTTCTAGGTGATTATTATATAAAAATATACCTTTTGAAAATGTTTTCGGACATTATGGGGGTCGGTGCATATGGACAATATATGCAGAGCATTCCTCGAATCATGTCGTTATAGGTATATCATTAATAATCTGATTTTTTTTTTTTTTATTGTTATTCAGTTATCCAAAAAAGGCGTGAACGTTTCCGTACGTTACTACCTTCATAAATAACTATTATCAATAAGTGATTTCTCTATATCGCGCTGGAATGGAGATATTTTCAATCGAAATGATTTTAGGTATACCGCGGCAATATACCCCATTAATCTTGGTATTTAATTGACAGTACCACATCCGCCCAGTATCTATATATAGAACACAGACCTAGATTATATGATTTACCGTTTTGTGTTTTTGGATGAATGAAAAAAAAAGGGATATAATAAAATAGTACATATATATCGTGTAGGACCCTAAAAACGCGTTACGTCGGGTAAAAATGAAACGACCGAGGCGTTGTCGATTAATTATTTGTAAATCGCGTGGCGGACGTGCAGTATATACGTGTATAATGTGTATATATCACCGAGGGATCCACGCGTGGGACCTATACATAATATATTTTGGGATTGTGTCCAAAACGGTTTGGGGTTTTGTTAAGTGTATTGGTACGCGTGTAACCCCGTCTTTTGTGAGCGAAACACATGTGGAGTACATCATTTTTACACGCCAGCAACAACGCAAAAGAAATCGTCATCGTGTATAATATAATATATAAATAGTCATTGCGTGTACAGCGTGGGTACAAAACGATAAACAACACGATAAAAATATAATATTATAACACCATTACGATTGACGAGCATGCGCGTGTAGCAGGTATACACACGCTGTGCGAAGGAAAATTATAAATTTTTTAAAAACATAATTTGAATGTTTATTAACGGGTCGTTGAACGCCGCAACAAAACGGAACGGAGACGAACGACAATAACAATTATACAACGCCGTACAGCTATGCACGAATATAATATGCCTACAGACAGCAGACGCACACGAGCAAAATTCGAACGGTATAGTAATTAGAGCTGCAAAAATTAAAAAAAAAAAAAAAATGAGCCAATTAAAATATCTGTTTGTATCTGTTAGGTACGCATCGCTATAATACGGTGGCAACATTACGAAAAATAAGTATGTAAAAACTTGTTGGCAACTCGGTATTAACAATAGTGGGTACTTAAATTGTGCCGTTCTAGTCGACGAAGGCGGAAGCCGAATCGCGCATGTCGGACGTATTGTGAATTGTAATGACGATTAAATTAATATTATCATTATGGTCTTGAACTGGGCGCGTGGCGGACGACGCGATGAAAACGCTTTTGTGTTGTACACGTATCCGTAATTCACAAAATTTGTTGAACACTCGGCGAATGATGGCACTTATCCGCCTGCGACGACAGCGACCGCGGTATACTAATGATATCTATATAGGAACCCGCGGGTGCGTATTTAATAATAATCACACGCAACCTGCAGATGGTTATTGTACAGATATTATCATAGATAGGTATTACCACGCGCGGTACAAACAGGACCGTTCTACGATACGGGTCGTCGACGAAGGTATACCTATGTACGCTGTACGCTCAAGAGGAGGGAATATAACCAATCGCCCTAGGACTACTACATGTTTCCGACGGGGGTTGAGATTTCGTACCACGGATATAGCAGGGTGGGGTGGAGGAGAGAAGGGCGCGCGCTTAGGTACAAACGGTGCCACCGGCTAGGGGTGCTGTTATAATATATAACGATCGTTTGTACCTCTCTCTCTCTCTATATATACATATATATACACGGATAAATAAAGAAAAAAACCATAATAAAATATTATGTACCTACAGGAAAAGAACCCGTTCGAGGCCTCGGCGGGGATAACGGATAAATAGGGGACGCTATTGCCACGGCGGCCGATGATACAACTAGTTTTACGTTTTGGGGTGCGTTGTGCGACGCGATCGGTCGCGCTCCCCCCGCGTGTATACGCGGCGACGACGACTGCTGCGACCTGCGGGGACCACCGTCGTTCGCTCACCCGTTGCGCGTGCGCGCTGGTTGGTGAGAGTGGGAATGATGAGTGAGAGGGTGATAGAGATGGAGCGCTTGTGCGTATTATATATTTTATATATCCCTCCGGGTGGTGATCCGAGAAAATTCGTTAACGGACGACTAGAAATAATAAAATATAATTACCACTCGACCTTCTATCGAATGTGAAAATTGTTATATCGTAATATTAAAATGAATAATAAATAAATAAAATACGTACAGCTATTATATTATATACACATATTGGCTGCGACCGCGAATTGTTAAAATAAAAACTGTGTGCGGCTGAGGTCGTAGGTAGAGCTATATAAGTAGTATATATATATATATATATAGGTTCAAACAACAACAATAATTAGTATTGGTTGGTACATGTAAACACCTAAATATTATCATACAGGCACGTTGTATACACTTTAATTTTTACTAGAATAATAATAGTGCTTAATAAGTATTGTAGTAAAACACTATATAGCCATATAGGCACGAACGATAAAATATTGTATAAATATTAGAATGCATCTTCTAGAGGCGCTGATATTATTAAAATAAACTGAATGTAGTTTTAAGAGCAAGACACTTACATACATACATAATTATAAGAATATTATTGAATAAAAAACGATAATAGGTACAGTATATCTGCGAAGGGGCTGGTTGATTGGACAATTTATATTACTAGGTAAATAGCTGTTTATACTTTATATTACCTTTTTTTTTTTTGTTTTGATTGCATATCAAGCGCCAATCATAATTTTACAAACACATACTATATAACCATATAGGTATATTACGTATTATATTTTATTGGACGCATTACATGTATAGGTATGTTATATATATTTATGCGCCCGCTGTGTGTGCATCTATACATATTTTTCTAACGGCAATCGTCTCGCGGTGATTCGTGTCGCAAATCAAAATCTCATTATTCCTCGGTGAATATTATAATAAATAACAATATAATATTCGTTGCTCTTTGTGCACCCGGTGCGTATATCATATACTCGTTCAACAATCGGCGGGTTATTCGCCGCAGTTATAGGTGTGCGAGTTTTATTGTTTTTCAATATAATATACACACTAAACTATATAATGTTGAAATTTCAATAACACGTTGGTCGTGTATCGTTTAAAACATTTTTCCATTTAAATAATATGAAAGTTAAACACGAAAAGTCGTAGTTTATTTATTAATATTTGTTTCTTGTGTGCGTGTATCTCAATAAGAATTTTTAGTTGTGCGCGTGTTGAGATACTATACGCGTATTAAAAATGATTATTATTTATTAATCGTAATAAATATCATCATCATTTATACAGATGCCGCAAGCCGTTTCTGTTTAAACGAGAATATATTAATATCAGAGATAAGTGTAATATAATATTATGTTAACATAATAAAATAAATGTTCGCAAATATCGGTTTTTTGTTCGTGGAAAAATCTCGACAGCAGATAATAATAATGTTTGCGGGTAAAAATAAAATTATTGTAATTTAATAAAATCGTATACCTATCCCTCTTTCTGCATACGATATACAATAAATATATGTTGTACATCGTATTAAATGCGAATAATAAGCAATATGTTGTTCTATAAAATATATTATTACGTATTGACTGTTGCGGGTTCTTTAGTGACGAGGGGAACACCTAATATAGAATATGTAAAACGCATACAATTCTTATATTATTTATGTCATGCTGCGTTATTCCCATCTCGGAATATTATAATATATTATGTAGGTTATCGCGGATCGTTTAAATACACAATATGAGTGGGCGTAGACGACTACCGCTAATTGAACGACAATGGCAGCAAGATCAGCGGGTTAATATTAAAAAAATATTAAAAACCGATTTTAGTGTTTTGCGACTATTTGTAGGTATATCGTACATGTATCGTAATCGTATAAAACGCTCGGTAGACCACGGCTGTTATATTATTGTTATATATTTTACCTATGTAATATTATCGCATTTGTTCATACTACATACGTAACACGCCGAACCAACTCGACAGCGAAAAACGCATTAAGCAAATCTACATATAAACGCCAACGTTGCCAACGCTTACGGTAACCTATATGTATGTATATACATATATATATATATAATTGAAATTCGTCAGTGCCCGAAAATAAGTTAATAAACCGTGGTGAGTTCCTACGTCATATAGCAACAAAGACTTAAAATTGTGATATAATATTATATACATCGTTAAGGTAGATACTATTACACAGTCTCCGTATTCCGCGTATAACTTATATAACCCGTTATCACAGTATCTATACATCAGCTATCAGATGGTTGGAAATATTATTCAAAATACTCCCGCACCGTGTTTATAATAAAGTGGTTAATATTGTACAGTGAAATCGTTTTATCTAAATTTGAATTCGGCGGATAACGAGAAAACTCTTAACATACACCGTTGTATATATTTACAATCAAATCATTATCGCCTGTACGGTTATTGGAACTGTTATAATATGTATAAACGACGAGCCAAACGATTTGTGATGATATTCGCCTACAAAAATTAATAACCCATTTATTCCGTCGTTCGTACACGGATGCGTTTACTACGTTATTGTACATAGGAAACGGACGCACTATGCGCAGGATTTTTCATCGTTTTCAAACGCGTTTTCCGAAGTTTTTTTCCTTCGTCGTTGCCGATTCGCTCGTAACACGCCGCGGACATCATAACATCATGTATACCGTTTGTGTGTGTGTTACTACGGCAGCCGCTCGGCGAGTACGACCTATGACGATACGATATGTAAATATTAAAATAAGCTCTCGCCCATCGTCTACCGCCTAAATAAATACGCACACTATATATAATATATTATTGTGATATTATTATCGTACGCAATCCCCATCCGCGTAGTTTCTCTCTCGTGCGATCCGGACCGTCGACGCGAAATACGCGCGCTCGCGGCCAAAACGCTGGTGGCGGAAAAAACCGACGAAAGCGAATTACGCGGAGCGCGCGCGCGCCCGCCTGTGTGTACGAGCGACCGAGCTCGGCGGGCGGGAAAGGCTGTGCGCTCTCCCCGCCCGTCCGTCCGTCCTTCCGTCCGACCATCAGCCGGCAGAGGCGTTGCTAATTTCCAGTGTTGTTGCGCGCGCGCCGGCCGAGCATTCCGACGGGGAGGGCGGCCTCGGGCCCGGCTATTGGTTAACGGTACCGGCAAACCGTCGTCGGATGAGAGTAAATAATAATAAAAAACCGCGCGCTGGAGAGATTAGGTTTGTCCGGCGGTCTGCGTGCAACGCACATAATAATAATAATACTTCCACACTGCAGCACTAGCATATATACCTTCCTTTCCACAGCTGCAACGAACGCGACGCGACGGTTATACGTTTATAATAATGATATATAATATATATTTTAGTATAATAAAACATGAGAGAGAGCTATATTATAGGCGGCGATCTCTCTTTTGAGCTCTACGTGACCGACCGCGCAAGAAGCGCGCTGCAGATGTCTTCTATTATTGTTATTACTATTATTATTATTATTATTGAGAGCCTGAGAGGTCGAGATTTATATACATTGTAGTAGTATATATATATAATTGGTAGTAGTGTTGGTACCCATAATATAGATGACCCGATCGGATTACCGCGTGTACATAGGGATAATTATATAATATATATTTGTGTCGCATAATAATAAAATATAAACGTCGAAGAAACCGACAAAGTGCTACACGAACAGGGTTTCTTCCCGGAAAAGCGGCACCACCTATATTTTGTTCGTATCTGGGGCACCTATAAATATACATATATACTACCTATTATTATTTTGTACGTTATTAATATATGCCATACCGAGAACATCATTTATATATATATATAAATGTACGTAATAAGTCATCGTTGTTGTACGCAAGACGCGGTGGCGATCTGTCTATGCGGCGTGCGCGAAAACCGTTATAATAATATATATATGTGACAAACGGATGGATCGTGTCATCGTCGTCGTCCCGATCTCGGATAATAAAACATTTCTAAAAAAAAAAAAAAAACCGTTCGTATTTTTGCATCGACACTGTTTTTCGGTCAACTGTTTACTGTCATATTTCCTAGGTGTGTCAGGGTCGAACGACACAACGCGTTTTTCGCAATAGCACATATATTATATACCTACATATTATTATACTATAATATATTACATACGTATAATACGAGCGCGCGGTGAAAATCCAATCAATTTATTATTATATCTACGAAATGATACGGTGCACGATAATATTATTCGAAGTAATAAGTTATTACTAATAATAACGATACGTACGTACATATATATGTATTATGTATTACATTATTGTTCGTTCGGCGCCGCGTAATTCGGCGTTTTCGGCGTGAACGGAAACGGACGACGGCGTAGAATAATAATAACGTGTATGCAACACCACGACTACGCTGCAGTTAAAGGAGGCTTTTAGTGCGAAACGAGCACATCGCAGTGTGCTATGCGCACACTGTATACAGTGTGCGTATAGCACTGCAGTACTACATGCGCACATTCTATATATATATAATACAATACATTATGTTGTACGCGCATCGGAGTAATATACCGAGCGAAAAAAGGAATTTTAAGCCGGATACGAGCAGTCGAACCCTATTATGTTGTGCACTGTTGCTGCTGCTACAACAGTGACATACCGCCTGTAACGCCTGTATTATGATACGTATTGACGTATTATACCTGCGTGGTATACACGTTTAGAAGACGCCTATAGAAATTCGGACCAAGACGATATACGTATGTATTATTCGCGATCGTTTTAAATTTCAAGCGAAACCCGTTTTCGCAAGAACAAAATGCACGCATTCGTATAAAGCATGTCATTGTTATCCGCCCCGGCCCGTCGATCCGTTTCGCGGAACACCCGTCACTTTGCAAGACGACGGGTAGGAAATAATAATATCGTCGCGTCGTAGTTTGCACGGAGAACGAAAAATACGGATAGCTGTTTGTACCTACCGTACATCACGGAGAGTAGTAGGTACCCACCGTGTTGTCGTTCTATACAATGGCTAGAAATGCGAAAACTCGCGTGTACATGTCATGATAAATGAGACATAACAATATTGAACGTTTTTGCAGACATTCGCAAAATCGCGAGAAAACCGCTCGAAAAAGATAACCGCGTCTGCCGTTTCGCCGAAACACACGGTTCGAGTCATTTGTGCATCATAAACGATATGAGAGGAGGTACCCATCGGGCAGATAATATAATATTGTCGTAGATGATATTATTTTCGACGAGCAGGACTCGGCGCTCGTAATTTAACATGTAACGAAAGACGGTACACCGAATTTGAAAATATAATATAATAATAATGCACAAAATCTACGACTGCGGTAATAATAAACCAGAGATCGGAGAAGAAATCGTACGAGCGCACCACAATCGAAATAACGATATGTATCAGCGGGGAAAAGTATTTTGAGGATCATCGCGGCCGTCGCCGTCGAAATCGAAAACATAATAACCGACCATTGATTTCAGATTTCTTTGTTGCGCGTGATTAGAATTTTCGAGGCAGGTCCGTCTATACATATATATATATAGAGATACGTTCATCCGAAGAAACGTCTTCACAACAATTTTATTCGGCTGACGTGCGCGTTCCAACACAACACTGTTATATAAACACGTCATATATACCGCGTAGTTATTTCATCGCCATGTAGGTAAGACACGCGCGGAGGAAGAAAATATGAAAATTGAAAGAGTTCGGTATGAAAAAAACACGGTCGCGTATATATATATATATATTATGTAGGTATAAAATATATTACCTATGTATAGTATCATTTCGTAGATATTCGATTATTTTTTCACTGACGGTTTTGAAATCCAAACGGTCGTTACTGCCACATTGACGGTGAAACGAACGCATACTATATAGACGCATGATTTACACAACCCGCGCGTGATTGTGATATCGCGATTTTTAAACGTTACTGCACAGTAACGAGTTAGGTACCTATACATGTTTTTTATTTATACGTAAAAACGTCGACGTGAATAACACTTGATTACAAAAAAATCGATTAGTTGAGCCATCGTGTTAAAAACAAGCTATGTGGGGGGGGGGCACACTAAAACCGTTACAGTCGCGAAAAAATAATATAACGAAAACACATCATATATTATACTACGCAATCAAAACTGGATTCGGCACTAGTGCCTCCGTTGCACTCGCGAAACGATATATTATTAAATTGTATAATACGCAGTGTGCAGCAGAATTTAAGCTGCACATCTTGTGGTACGATCACAATATAACAATACTAATTTTTTCCGTTATTACATTACTCGGTGTATAAATAAATATTAATTTAATATATTATACGATCGATGGCGAATAATTTTCAATTAAATACCGTACCTTTACCTATTATAAATATATATACATAATAAGATATAGGTAGGTAAGTCAATAATATAAATTATTAAGAAATAAAATCGAACTTTGTGCGACGAATAATATTTTGTTAGATGTAAGCGCGTTAACGTTTTACGACAAAGTGTAAGTACGGCGGCGTGTTTTTGTTTTGCGCAACGTCGTACAATTAAAAACCCGTGCTCAGCATCTTCAACTATATTATTTTTAATGTTTCCACTATTCCACTGACAAACACGAAGACTCCTTAACCTATATACGAAATATTTATATTATCAATAATCATAAGTTAGGTACCACAATAACATATCATACCTATACATGTTTATGACACGCCCAAAAATACGAACTGCAATAATAATAGTAATAATAATAACAACAATTATATTAATAATAATAATGATAATTTATAATATAAAGAATATTATATCATTTTCATTATCGGACCAAAAAACCATACAATTTTTTAGTCAATTTCACTACGATTTTTACGGTCATTAATTAAAATACATGAAATATCAAAATATTCCATTTGCACGCAATTTAATGTCATTAAATTAAATTGGCTTACATTTATGTCACATGTGTAGTGTTGTTTGGCCAAATACTAATAATTAACACAGAGGCATATTATTTGTAACAAATTGCACAAAAAAAAAAAATTAAAACTCGGACGTCAATAATACATTATCAATATATATTACTAATAAATATTACAGACCAAACGCTATATCAGACTTGGTACAGAAATTTAAGTCTAAAGACAACAGAACAAGTACAACGTTGCTTATCTTTGTTATTATTACAATTTTTATGTACACAATTTTTCAAATTGTTTTATATAGTAATTTATTTACAAGATGTAAAAATAATAATAATAATTGTAATAATTATATAGTAATAATAATATAATAATAATGATAATAATAATATCTATAATAATAATAATAATAATAATAATAATCATAATAATAATAATAAAAAGATAATAATCATAATAAAAAAAAGTTGATGAAAAAAAATCGATTCGGGCTTACAATTAATATAATATGATCTTTTTTTTTTCTTTTTGAGCTGTAAACCTTATAAACACTACAGAAAAATAATACAATAATAATATTATCATAGCACTGCATCCGTGTCGGATTCAATGTTATCGAATTCGCATGCAAACGGGAAAACAATAGGTTTTCCAGCACGGTCGTAGGTCTTAAACGTATAGTATTATATTTATAGGTGTTTTCATCAACAACGAAAAAATTATAATGATAATAGTAATAATAATAATCATAAAAATAAAAATAATCATAAAGAGAACGCGAAATGTGTTCTGGTCACTGTATTTGTATAATTAACTTAAAATAATATGTTTAAGATGAAATAATAACCACTAATTGCTTGTTTTGTATTTTTTTTTTTTTAATGTATTTTATCGTTTTAGAGAAATTATCAAAGTTGTTATCTTTATATATATATATATATAATATTTTATATATTGTTCCTTAAAAATATATACCCTATTTTATATTCATTTTTCATCTCCAGAATCACTTAATCACGATACAACAATAATATTTACATATATATATTTTTATACAAATTATTATTATTTTATTCGATTTTGTATTTGTTTTTACAATATATATATATATATATATATCATAATTACGCATTTATATATATATTTAAAAATATTAATTAAAAATGGGAAACAATGGCACAAAAACAACTCGGTTCGTCGTAAATGGCAAGAAACATATTATTATGTAATCGGGGTTCATCGGTGTGTATAAAAGGAAAAATATAAATATACACATTAAAATGTTTAAAAAAAATCACACACACATACGGTTGTTATATTTAGTCAGGGATTGTTGGTCAGGAAATAAAAAAGAGAGGAAACGTCACGACTCACAGCCAAAGAGTATATATGAACAAATGACATTCAAGTTAAAATAATCGTACAACACACTAAATTATTGTGAATATAATAGAAATACTATTATTGAAAAAATTAGTATAAACGTCGGCATGATAGACGCCGTAATAATATCGCGATATTATAAAAAAAAAAAAAATCACAAAAACCGCAAGATCGCGTTATAATGTTATGATGGTGTTCGATCGACCGCACGTCATAATTTAGTGTTAGGTATTACCGCAGTATTGTTAAGTTATTGTGTTTGTTTTGAATTTTTTTTCTTTCTTCGTTCTCAGCGCCCAATTACGGGATATCAGTCCGCGCGAGTGAATGATCGCAACGACGAGCGTAATATCGTACAATTGACTGTACAGTGGACTTTAAGTATATCGTTAAACCTATTATGAGGACGACGATATACTTAACGTCTACACATTCAGTGCAGGAACACAAAAAAGAAAAAAAGGAAAACCAACGGGTTAGACGGAATCATAATGTTATATAAATCGGAAAACAGAAAAACAAAAATTAATAATGGTCTCGGCGCATGACGAGCGATTTTGTAGAGGACCTCCGAGGGCGGTGCAGGTTGCAGTGCGGTGAGTACTTTTAAACAGAGGTTTTCGTGTATCTACGTACCAGTGCATATCGACAATAATATCGTAATTTTATATATAAACAACGCCATAACAATACTACTAACTGACGTATAGTATGTATAAAACGCGGTAAAAGCGATTTTCGTACGGCGACAAGACGCGGCACATAAAATCGCTGGTACCGCGTTCATATTATAATATTTATAATCTGACGTCTGCGTGCAGTATTAAATGGGTACGCGATAAAAATATGCCATCGGTATACGGGATTAGACGCGAACATTATTGTCGATAAGAGCGCTCCAGAGATAACCGAAAACCGTCGACAATTTAAAAACTATATTGTAACAATAATGGTAAAAATAGTGAGGATAAACGGATAAAATTCGAAACGAGTGTTAGGTAACTAACCCATAGGTTCACTGGATATTCTCCTCTGCGGTGCAACGCGGCGGAGAATCGCCAGCCAACATATAACGTTAAAATGATATATTATTATGTGGTCTATTAAAACTATTGAAGTTATAATAATTGTTTGGGGATACGGTCATTACTATTAAATAATATGCACGACGGATAGTAATTCTGCTGTACTCGTGTAAATGGCGTGTACGGAAAAAAAGTCACAGCCACCGTTGTATAGATAAAATAGGTGTGGGTTTTGGACATTTTTGCTGTACAGATAATGGAAATTTTGGACAATAATATTGTAAAGCACGGAACGTACGTGGTATATATATATATACAGAGGCGTCTCGATGGGAGAACGGGAGACCTGATCCGGTCGGGAATTTCTGCAATAATTTTATCGGAACGAAAATAACACGAACCGGATAAACGCGACGCACACACGCGCACGTCAACGCCCGCCGATAATGTCCCGTTTTTTTCTTCGAATTATCGGGTTCACTACCGAAAACGCACAGTAATTTATTTTTAGCGTCTCGTTTGAATTTCAGTAGTGGTGGCCCGCGAAAAAAAATTCGACAACGCCGCCGCCGCCGCGCGAACGCAGCGTGACTTTTGTCTTGAGAAATTTTATTGAACGGCGGCGGGATGATAATGACCGGCGAACAAGTGATACTATAGTACGATACCCATCACTTACACGGGTTAACAATCGCGTTCGGCGTCGGCGACCGAATTTGACAACAAATCGACGAGGTTTAAGGCGGTTTGTTTTGTGCGTGCGTGCAAGACACACCTTCCACGCCCCGTCTAACGATCTCGTTTGAAAATCAGGGTAAAAAGCGATAGAAAAAAAATATAATAAAACACATCACTAATTGAATACATATTACACGTATACACACACACACACTACGCGTTCTGCGTCTTTCTCCCCGGGCGTCGGCTGTGGCGGCGTCGACCAGAGGAAAGGAGACGGATAACCAGTTTTTTTTTATTTATTATTATTATCGTCGTGTTTTATTTTTTATTTCGTTTGTTTTACTGGATTACGCGCTTAATAGTGTGCGTGCGTACATGTGTTTTGACAGTCGATGATATTATCGTTTAATATTACAATATTAATGTCGTCGCGCGTGATGCAACAAGCAAGTGGTGTGGTCGCTAAGTTCCTATAAAATATAATGTATGAATGATATAATTGCCTGCACCGTCCAAGGGGGTTTTGTGTTTTCACAAATTTATTATTATTGTTGGCGTGCGATCACGTCATAAATTCTAGATACGGCGATGTCGTGATGAGAAGAGGAATGTGTTCGATGGTTAGGACGGATTTCGATTTGCAGGAGTGGCCAACGTCGTCTTTTCGAATTGCAAATTGTTGCAAAATATGTTTGGGTGTGTGTGTGCGTTTTTTATTCTACAATTTTATTTTTATGGCACATCTCTGACGGCTCCGCACCGCAGACTTGACCGAAACATTTTACTAAGTATATATATTATTATTGATCACTTGCGCGCATTTTTCACACTTATTGTAAAATGTAAATTGTTAAAGGTGTACGCTGGGAATGGGAGTCGGGGGGAGGGGGGGTACTTCAATTAATGTTTTTCTTTTCGAAAAGAAAAATATACACTTTTATGTACAAAGCAAATGTATAGATACATAAAAGAGTCGTTTCTTGTGCGTTCGAATCAAAATTGTACCCGCAGCGGGTAATGGGGAGGAGGAATCACGCGTAATATTATAGTATCGCAACACACATAATATGATATTATATTATGCACAACGATTTCTAACATGTCGCACATAATAATAATAACGGATAAATATTATCAATTATTACAAAGGGGAATAGACGAAAATGTTATCGGTGTTAAACATTACATTATTTTTTTTACGTTTAGCGGAAAGAGGACGTGTATTTTTTTTTACAAATTTCGAGAACATTATATTTTTTATAATAATAAAACGGTTCACGCGGCCGGCACGCGTCAATGTTTTTCAAAAACAAATTGAAAAATAATTAAAATTATAAATAAAAAAAAAAAATAAAACAGGAAAAAAAAACAATAATTGTCATTATTGACATTTGTACTACTCACGGCTTATGCAAGTATATACGTAAAATGTTTTGTTAACCGCTATTAAGACAATGTTATTAAAAAAAAAATAATCCAACGGCGAACAGATATGATGGAACAATACCAAAATATTTGCCCGCCGTTCGCCGTTCGTTTTAATGTATATATAATAAGTTTTAATAATTTTTTTTTTTGAATTTTTTTTTTTATATATGGCTTACATGACACGCGATGAGTGCGCGGCGCTGTCCTCTGAGAGCGGCGCTCGCGGACATTGAGGTGAACGGTGTGTCGACGGCGATGAGGAGGAAACTGCGGCGGCGGCGGTGGCGGCTTGTCGATTGGCTGGCGGACCATTGTCGTTTACATGTGATGGCCCAAGTGGCCCATCTGGAGATCGGGCGACATGGAGTGCGGATGGGTCTGCTGCACGAGGTTCTGCTGCTGGCCATGCGACAGGTATGGGTGGCCGTGGACGCCGGGCTGTTGGTGTCCCTGGGCGGCCGCAGACAGCCTGGACTCGAGCGGCATGTACATGCGGAGCAGATCGTTGCCTCCCAGCTGTTGCTGTTGTTGTTGCTGCTGCTGCTGCTGTTGCTGGTGCAACTGCTGTTGCTGGCACAGCCTGGGACTCGGCGAATGTCCGCCGGACTGGACGGGCGGCGAGATCCTCTCGGACTTGATGCTGTCCGGGCTGTGCGACGTGGACGGCGGCCCCTGCTGGTACTGGTTCATGTCCGAGTACAGGTTGTAGCTGCCGTTCAAGTAGTGCATGGACGCGGCGGCGGCCGCGTTGTTGTTCATCTGCGGCATGTCGTACCGGTAACTCGCGGCGGCCTGTGAAGCGGCGGCCATGTGCGACGCGTAAGGCGACGGCTGTTGCGCGTACGGATTCGGGTCGTGGTGCATGCCGAACCCGCCGTTGGGCATGTAACCGTTCATCTGGTGGTACAGCTCGCGGCTGTTGCTGACCATCTGCTGCTGGACAGCGGCCGACGCCTGAGACACGGCGTTCCGGCCGCCCACCGAGTTGTCGCACGGCTGTCCGCCGGCACCGCCCAGAGACAGCGGGCCGCCCGCGCCCGGCAACGGGTACTTTTCCTTCTTCATCAGCGTCTTAGTCTTGCGCCTTGGCCGGTACTTGTAGTCCGGGTGTTCCTTCATGTGCACGGCGCGCAACCGCTTGGCCTCGTCGATGAACGGCCGTTTCTCGGTCTCGGTCAGCATTTTCCACTCGCTGCCCAGCCGCTTGCTGATCTCCGAGTTGTGCATTTTCGGGTTCTCCTGGGCCATCTTGCGGCGCTGTCCGCGGGACCACACCATGAACGCGTTCATTGGCCGCTTGACCCGGTCCACGTTCTGGTTCTTGTTGGCCGACGACGAGTTGTTGTTGTTCGGGGACGGCAACTGCAGCTGACCGCCGACGACGTGCCCGCCCACCTGATGATGGTGGTGCGCGGCCTGCATGTGCTGATGGTGTTGCTGCTGCTGCTGTTGTTGCTGTTGCTGTTGCTGCTGTTGTTGCTGTTGCTGCTGCTGCTGCTGTTGCTGGTGCAGCGCGGACTGTTGCTGTTGCTGTTGCGACGGCGGTGGCGACGAGAGCGGCTGCTGTCCGCCGCCCTGCGGTCCGCCGAGCACGACGCCCGCAGAACCGATACCGGCCAACATGCCCATCTGATTGAGGTTTCCGTACGTGTGGCCCATGTGCGCGGATGCGTGGTGCACTCCACCAGCCAACAGGCCGGAACAGTTTTTTATTTCGGCGTCCATTAGCATTTTATTAATAGCTGCGGTCGTTTGCGGTCGACGACGCGACTGCGGGTACGGATTAGTGTCAATTATCGTCGGGTATTTACCGTGCGTGGTGAAGAACGCGGGCGACGAGCGCGCGCGACGTTGTCCGTCCGCGGGACCGGCGGTGGTGCGGCGGCGGCGTCGGAGCGATGTCGGCTGCTGCGCGACCGGATCAGAGCGTTGTCATCCACGCGAAAAGCACACGGAAAAAACACAAAAATCCTCGTAAACCGCAAATAAAAACAAAAAAAAAAAAAACGGAAAAAAAAAATTAAAAACGTAATTAATTATTATAACTGACGCAAGTAAAACGCGGTTAAATCGAAAACATAAAAAAATAAAACACTAAGACGAATGCGACGGCGACGACGAACACGCGATCAACGCACGGACGAACGGTGTCATGTGTGTGGCGCGGCGAGAAACACACGACTTCGGCGGCGTAAGGAAACACACGCGCGAGACTTGACAAACAGAGACACCGTGATGGCGCGCGTTGAACGTGCGGAGCGAACGTTGGACGTGTACGACTGCCGTTGTGCGACTACGCGGACGGCCGGTCGGGACTAGTGCGGTGCGCTACACGCTAGAGGTGGCGGTTGCGGGGGGACAGCTCACACCCCGCCACGCCGCGCACGCAGGTAGTATCGATTGTCGCACCGCCTCCCGGGCCAATCGGGTGCCGCGACGTCACGGCCACTGGGCGGCCCCCACCGGGTGAACCATATTTTTACTCGACCGCCGCGCACGCCTAACCTTCTTTCCGCCTGACGTGTACCCCCCGCCGCCGTGCCCGTGCACCATCCCTCACCGCACCGCGCCCCGCGCCGACGATCACGTCCGAGCCGTCGCCCCTCGTCCCGCGTACCGTAAACGCGACGGACGGACCGACCGGGGTCGGGGTAAAAACCGAAATTTCGACGGCGGACGAAAAACGACGCGGTCCCCCCTCACCGACTCGCATCGGACGAGTTGGCCGGAAATTTTTACGCCTGGAAACGGGAAAAAATTTGCCAGCAAAAACCGCAAACCGTGTCCGCGGCACCGACCTTTGTGCGGCGACCTCCCGATACAAGACACATAGGTGTATACGATATTATTATGCACACGAATAACCGTCGGACAAGTCACACGTCGTCGTCGTCGTTTACACACTGTATATTATTATTTTTGTTCGTATTATAACGTACCTGCTTGTATTTTTAAAAATTCGACTAGTTCGACGCGTGTATCATGGTGTACCTACCCACTATCATTCGACGTGCGATTACACCTTTAAATGTACGCGCCTGCTGCAGACGCTCCGCAGTGACGCGCTCGCGTTATAACATTATTACTGTGAATTATTGTACACATCATTATACTATAATAATATCGCTGTACACATTGTGTGCACGCGCATTATAATATAATAACGCGTGATATGAAAAAAGGGTCTCTGCACTAGTCCTCTTTATTATACCTATTTATAGAGCATTTATATATAGCGCAAGGTCATAGGTCAACAAAGTCTATACACACTCGCGTGTTGCCGGAAAAGTATATATTATACATTATAAGCGTAATACGTGTGTATAATGTATATATAATATATTATATATTTATACACATCAACAGAGATCACACACACACAATGACTATTTATATACATATATATCTATTATAATACATATAGTTGTATACGTTTACAATAATACATATTGTACATATTGTACACACGACCGTAAACCTACAGTGGCGAGTGCATTATCCACACCGCACATAACGTGTATATATAATATACACCCATAGGTACATATATTGTATGTACCTGTATACTGCACAGTGCACATATAATAATATGTAACGTGTAACGGGTAAACCTTTTATACAACTAAAACTGTCCGTAATTTAAACTATATATAATGTACGAATAACGAGTGCAGAATTTCTGCAGTGCGGACGGCACACGCATCATCCCGCATTTGCCAGTCTGCAAAACCCATAGACGGAACCAGCCTTCGTGTTCAGCAAGTGTAAATATATTACTGGAAATCTTGACAACCTCCCCCCCCCATCATAAAAAATAATTATTATAATTCTATAATATACTGTAGTATACCGCCTATACCTATATTATGTATTGCATTTGGTAACGTAAGTCACAAAATAAAATTATTAAAAATTACAAATTGTCAGGTTAGGTAAGAACTAAGATGCAAAATGCAGTATCCGATGAGTTTACGATTTATATTCTAAACGACGCATCTTGTAAGGCACAATAAATAATATGATAAACAAGAAATATAAACATGGTCAATTTTGAAAATATAGAGCGTTAATAAATATTATATATTATACAAATTATTTAATTTATTAATTAAATCATTTTTATAATTTTTATACAGAAATGTATACATTACTGTATATATATGTTATCGATTAAATCGTTTTTAAAAATATAACACTGTAATCAGATGTTAATATTTATATTGTTACCAATAATAGATTTATTGGTTAAAGATATCGCGTATAAAAATAATTATTGTAAATCAGCAATATAAATTAAAATGTATTCCTGTTTGATAACATGTGCTTATATAGGCGAATCAATGTTGAGTGCACTGCAATAATAAATAGGGTAGTGTAAAATGTATAATGATGTACATAATATAATCATATATATAAAATGTCTTTTTGTTGGGTATATTTTGTCTAATTTTCACAGTCACTGTTGAAAAACATCAAATGAATTTAATATTATTCAAAAAAATAAAAAGCGACCATTTTATTTTATTTTTTGACAGCGGAGTACACTATATTTTGTATTTTGTATTTTTTTCGAGGAAATTGCGAGCTACATATTATAAATAAAGGCCATATCTAAATTCTAAATAAGTAATTACAATCATACATTTTTTATTCGACGTAAATTGTACATTTCCAAGTAGTTTATAGGGTCAAAAAAAAAATTAAATTAAATAAAGATATACTAGTGGATGTATATTACGCGCCGTCGAGTCCGCCCGAGGTTTAAGCCGTACAAATAACGCTTTTGTGCTTCACAATAGAATGACCCATTAAAAAAAAAAAAAATATATATATAATATTTCCCCAACTTTTACCGTTTAAAGCACACAATTTATTGTTAAAAATAAAAAAAAAACATAAATCCTAATGGAACATCTTAATAAAACACAGCTGGACGACCCGAATGTTGTAGGACGTGAAGGTAAACAAACATTAAAAATAGCGGACATTTTTCGCACGTATTATTGCAGGGTGAGTTGGTGTTTCGTATAGGTCAGAGTACTGAGTAACGGATATCGACGTAATGAATTTAAAAAAGTCATTTACACTATATTATACAGTACCTACTTTTTGAGTGCACATTTATGTACAAAATATCTTGTAATAATGGTAAAAAAAAATTAGAGTTGAAATTCTGAGCTTGTTAGAAATACGGTGTCTAAATCTATATTATATTATTATCAAACAACATATATATTTATATATATATATATAACATATTAAATATTAATATATTATGTAGTATGACATATCGTTCTTTTTTCCTATATTTCGTATAAAACACAATATTTTAATTTGCAATATGCAATCACGTGAGAGCTTATAATAAATCCTACCTTATGCCATCGACACTATATATAAACGTAAGTACATTTCATGTATTTCATGTGTATTTTTCATATTTTTTTATAATAAGTTTAATAGTGATGATTCTTTAATCAAGCAACACTCATATTATTTTAAAATCTATTAACGTTTTTAAAAATAATTTTTTTAAAAAATTTTTAATTCAAATAAAACGACATTTTTTATAGTTATAAATTTAAATCTTAGGTGAGTGGAGCGGAGTGGTACGGGAATACCCAGCAAAATTATAGTCCGCAAACTACAACTACTATAATTCGAATTTCGATTTTTCCTGCATAGGAAAATTAAAAAAATATTGTTTTATATTTTGGTCTGGAAACTATACATAAAAATAAATATTTTCGAAAACTAATAGATTTTTGAAATAATGACGTTTGTGTGGTTCAATAAAAGAATCACCCTGCGGCCTACACTATACACTGGAAACAGTTGGAACACTTTTATATATTAAGACGTTAGAAATGTTTTTTAACGAATAAATCAAAGGCATCATTAAAGAGTAGCAATTTAAAACGCGGTATCTATATGTTAATACTAAGGCAT
Source organism: Rhopalosiphum maidis (assembly GCF_003676215.2). Classification (NCBI taxonomy): domain Eukaryota; kingdom Metazoa; phylum Arthropoda; class Insecta; order Hemiptera; family Aphididae; genus Rhopalosiphum; species Rhopalosiphum maidis. Next base: position 26,441,718 of record NC_040879.1, read on the forward strand.
AAAACTTATTTCCACTGATTGCTATTATTAAGATTATATTCCGTAAAGAATCTGCTGTACATACTTGTATTGCTCAATCGCACACACACACACACACACACACACACACACACACACACACACACACACACACATACACACACTAAACACACGCATAATATTCATACTTAGTATATTTTATCGTCTTCAGTTCACAGAGTCCCATCCGGATTAATATATATATTATATATATAAATATGTTGTAGGTAAATTCTAATTTCGACGATTAGGACTAATTGCTGAAAAGTGACGTAGTCGTGTATAGTTAATTTTATAGAAAAGATTAGTGCACACCTATAGGTGATAGACATCCTATGTATATTATAAATTATAAATTATAAGTAAATACGTTTTCGCGGGAGAATAAGCAATTATTATGGTTGCCACAACCATTGCTTACATTAATATAATATTTATATATAATTTCGCGGGTATACAACACAATGACTTTAAAAAGTGAATTTTATTACCACAGGAAATTTAGAATTTTATAATTATGTCAAATGTTATGTACTCCGCGGCACGATCAGCCGTTAAACTACTACACTATAGTGCTATACAGCCTATACATATACACAAACGATAATACCACGATTCGTGACGTGGCATTGTAATATATATATATATATATATATATATATGTGTGTATATACCTATAAATATATAATACACTAGAGCGCATGCGAACGTTTCTTTTTTCTCTCCAATCTTTAAAACCTTCTTAATGAGTATTATTACGGCACGTTCACGAACTGCGGTAACAATATATATATATATATATATATATATATGCAAACGGCGTCGGCACCACCGAGGTAACCACTAACCGCGCGCCACCGTTGGCTGTAATGTATATATTATATATATGTATACAATAATAATAATAATGGTATATATAGTAATACTATAACGTGTGCTGTAAAAAGCGAGGAAACTATTAGCGCGAGTCGACATCGTAACGAAGACGTAGTGTTTTGCACGTATCTACCATCTAGTCCAGCTATATATAAATAGGTATACATGTATAATAATATATGCTACACGCACATAAATTTAAACGGTATTTAATATAATTTGCGGAGACGAAATCATAGAAATAATATAATTGTAGGTTGGGCAAATGGAAATTATCGTGTTACAACACTGCACGAGAATATGTTTATATATATATATATATATATATATATATATATATTTAACACTTAATGTACAGTATAAGTAGATATTAGTTATTACTTATTAGTTATTACCTATACGAAACATGAACGATGATTGAAATATCGAAACAAATACCTTTTAAAACCAATTTTATAGTATACGCCGTGTGTATTCTACTTAGACCCTACAAATTTAGAAAATATATTACAGACGCGATAAAAGTGCAAAAATAACCGCAGACTTGGGGGAATTTACGATTTTTCGTTTTACATAGGTGTGTACAGTTACGGCCACGGCAGTATGAGTGTATGATTGAATAGTATCTACATGTGTGCGCATATTTATATGTTATATAATAACATACGCGGGCATAGAAGCGCGTGTGTTTGAGTCTTGTACGAACTGTCGAACGAGTGAGACAAGTGTCGAGTAAATGTGTGAGAGAGAGAGTGAAAAAAAAAATAAACACATGCAAAGTTCTCCGACGCGAAATATTAAATTTCTCTAGGGACCGCGCGTGCGAGGAAGGCCCATCGAATCCGTCTCCGCACAGCATTATATAATGTATAATATAATATATTAAAACCCTTCCGCGTAAAACGCCTATCGCGACGACGCGCGGCGGTATAATAAACGCAGAGATAAGAATATATCCTATAACTAAATATATACGAGCTACAGACTTCGCCGTATATACACGTACACGACGACGGAATAATACTGTTAGGTATATCGTATTTATGTTTATTGTTTAATATGTATACGTTTACTATTTAGGTAGGTACCCATCGAGGATCATATTATTATTGTATATTTTATATTCCCCGGTAAATATATATATATTCGGTTTTATGTGTGTGTGTATATACTATTTATATATACACATCACATAATATATTGTATGCAGGAAACGTCGTTAATAAGTATCCTTATATATAGCATTAAGATGACGTTACACCCGCATGTGTTGTCTCTGTCTTACAAGTGTACAGCATGGAAAATTTGGGTCCAGTAGAACCGATTTTATATTGTTGACTGTAATAATAGAGAGAATTGACCTATGATCAAATTTAAAGGTTAGAGCATTATGTATCTGTCACCTCTCATCGGTTTATTACCATTTTTTAATTTTTATGCGAGTTATGAACATTTTATTTTAGTTTCATCGCTTACTTAAACATTTAAATTTAATATCGTAAACATGTCTTACATTTAATTTTGATCACCGGACAACGGGACAATTCAGTGTAATCTTAAAACTAACAATACAAAATCGGTTTCACTGAACACAAATCTGTTATGTTGTTTAAAAAAACAACATATTATTATGCGGGTGTAGTGTGATTTATTTTATTATATTATAAATTCGCACCGAATTAAGTATATGTACCTACTTACTACTATTGATTATAAATAGTACTAAATACTAATTATACAATGCTAATGATATAGCATGTATGAATGCTACACAATACTTGTAAGATGCACTAGATGCAGCTATATTATATTGCATTGCAATGATAATATTACATATCATAGGCTATGCATGGTACATGGAAATTAGAAACACTAGAGTGACTGCATGAAGACATAAGCATACGGCGCAGACACTAGCAGCAGATGTAGCGTATTAGAGTTACCATCGTCCGTTATCACCAGCTAATTTGTAGACTTCAAGATAAAGGTAATTAATCATTAGTATTATCTATACATTATACATAGTATCAATTTATTTTTAAGCATTTCTATTAGAAAATATCAGAAATTGCTGTTTACTGTAACTAATATATCTACTGACTACTAGTTATAATATTTTAACGACTGCGTGTGGGAATTGTAATATCTTATCGTATGAATTGTACGTTTGTAATAGACACGTTATTATATAATTATATAATAGGTATATCTAGTATCTACTATACAAATAATAATATGTAGTTGTAAAAATCAACCGTTTAGTTAAACTCGACGATTGTACCTGTCTTTTATTTGTTCCATAATAACAGTTCATCTATTACCTATTCTATTTTTATGACACACACATATATATTATATTCGTATTTATCGTCTGCATATTATAATATAATAATAAGTAATAACTCGTTTGTCGATAAACTCATAATACGTCCGTTTATACATCACACACACACACAGTAAACGGACAGTTTGTACTATCTATTGTTTGAGTTGCATATAGCGGACACTTTGTACGGTGATAATAAATTGGTAAAATTAGATCGCGGACGTTTTGTACGGTATGTACGTGTGTATGTATATATGTACTCGTAAATGGTGGTGTTTTTATTTTGCATGTTTTTGTATATTTTGGATAAAATACGTATTATTACATATATTGAATAAAATGAATATTATTGCGAAAAATTCATGTTTTATTGTATATTTCGTAATTAATAAAAAATAAAAATAAAATCAATTTTATTTCTAAATTATTAAATTTCTCAAATATATTATTTTAAGACAAACAGCCAATCATTGATGTATTTCAATAAATAAATATTTTTTTTGTAACTATATTTTTTTGTTTATCTTATAACAATTTAAATGCATATTTTTGCATATTTTGGTAAATAAAATGCATATTTTACAATTGTTTATTGTATACAAATCCTAGCCCTGATTATTATTATTATTTATGTATGTTTACATTGTTAACTACCTGTGTTTTGAAATAACAAATTATGTCTAACATTTCATGTCTCGACATTTTTTTTTATGTGAAATAGTACAAACTGTCCGCCATATACATTTTATTACTTTTTGAAATAGTACAAACTGTCCACCATGTAAATTTTATTACTTTCTGAAGTAGTACAAACTGTCTGCGATTTTTATTTTTTCCGGATGACCGTACAAAGTGTCCTGCAACCCACACACACACACACACACACACACACACACACACACACACACGCGCGCGCGCGTACACTTACATTATATAAATAATCATACTGTACGCATACGATTAATAGACACGAGCCTGTCGATTATTATAATATTATATAGGTACGGACATTCCACCCGCGCGTAAATATCTATTATATAAACATCACTGTTTTAATATTATTATATTTCTGCCTTGTGGAAGATACGATTTTTTTTCAAACAGATTTCTTAAACAAGAGATCTTAATATAGACTATTATTTTCAACCTAAACAGTCCGATAGTAAATTATACATATTATTTAATATAGGATAATGTATTATATAATCATAATATAAATAAAAAATAGGCGTTTAATTAAACGTATATATTATATGCACATTCCGTCGACAGCTGATCTCTTAATAATTGTTTAATATACTATATATATATATTAAAATGTATAATATTGTGATGTATACCTACCCTCCAGATCGACATGAATCTACCTACGTGCACGTATCATTTTTTCTTCTTTATTTTTTCTCCTCTCCCCGTTCAACCAACTAGTAGTACATACAACCGGAATGGGGTGAGGGGCAAAGTATACGCATTCGTTGTAGCCGGGTACACTCGTGAGGAGTGGGCACCCTTTAATCACGCTATCCTTATGAGCATTTGTGTATTTTCCGAACATGCACACACACATATATTCATTTATAATATATATATATATATATATATGTATATGTTTAAACAACGCGCCTACGTTTAAGTACCCGGATATAGGTGTACAAAAATGTACATTACTCATGTATATTTTTTCTGAGTGGAAAATAACATAGCTATGAGGATTTGCATCACTATAATAATATATGCATGGTTTCATATATATATTTATATATAAAATATAATATATACTCGAATAGTCGAATACCTTCTGTATCGGACAAATATGTATATATATTATAAGTAGGCATTCGTTTTTAATTTAACATAAATAAGTCGACATTATTTTATTTAGCACATCGTTTCTGAAATTATTTCGATATATATTATGTTATATAATATATTAATATCTACTGCCGAGATTGGTATGTGTATTGATTCAAACGCCTTTTTAATATTTATATATTTGAACCCGCAAATGCTATAGATACTACGTCTACGTGTATCGAATGACCTTACAATCTATAATACAAAAAGGTTCAATTTATACTAAATTAAATTGGACGTTTCAATTTTTTTAATTTTTTGATAAAATTATCTCAAAAACATGTAAAACACCTATATACCTACAACATTATATGATATATCGTTGACGAAGTATTATACATATACATACTACATATAGTATGCATTGCAAAATATGGATATACAAGTACATAGTGATGCTGCAGTCGTAATTATTTTTTGATTTTTCGTCCATTTTAAACGATTTAACAACAACTGGTTCAAGTACGAATTCAATTGATTGCTCGAGTTCTGCGTTATACGTATAAAATGTGTTGTATTAGTATTTCTTCATTGCAGGCGTGTTACCGTACCAGTGTTTCTTTGTTTGAAACACAATTAGTTTTTTTTTGATAATATAAAAATAATTATCTCATTTAAATGCTACTATTTTATGTCTTAAATTGGATTTTTGCAAAGCGTGATTAAGATTAAAACATAATTAGTTGCCAATCTTCAAATAATAATACGTACAACGAACACGTATAGGTACAGCGTGTCTATGTGCCTATATGCGCACAATATATAACATTGGATTTGCTACCTATGTTGTAAAATAGGTGTGACTAATCAAAGGTGAACCACTTTTTTTGTAGACACGCACTGCTTGTGTAAGTCCCTATTGTTTCGTATAGGTACTGCATTTTTTTTTTATTTTTTTATTAAACGCACATATAAAAATCAATTTTCGTGTATAGTGTATATGTATATATAATAATAATATTATAACACCCAAAATGTTATTATATTATGTTTACGTCGGACTAATTAGGTCGAGCCGGATAGACGATGAAAATAATCTAACCGTTTCGGTGGCTTATAGATGAAAACGATTTTCTATAATACATATACACACACACACATATGTATATACGCAGTTTGACCACCTATGTGAAAATAAAGAACACGATGCCGCGTATATATAGCTAAAAGTGAAATGTCCAAAATATTCTTTAGTCTTATAGTATATACTATAACGGATATACGCAGTTTTAAGCAGTTTAACATATTATATGTATATAATATGTTATGTTATACACAAATATAATATTTTATATATAATTTCATGCGCATTCCGTAGCCGCACGCAGTAACCGTCACCGTCACTGTCGTCGCACGATATTCATATATATATATGTATATCGTATAGGCGCATGAGACCGAATTGACCCTCTGCACCGTCCAGCCGACAGCATTGTCGACGCCGAATTTCTTCTATATGTCCCGGAGACCTGGACACACCTATTTTACGTTATTTTCCAAAAAATATAAATAGGTACGTGCCTGCTGCATGACGTGTATACGACGTGTCTTCACGCGCGCGCCGAGGAGAACGGATCTGTTGTTTTTACGTAAATCATCGAATAAAGTATATACGTGGTTGTACGACCACGACGACGGAGAGTGTGTGTGTGTTTTTCGAGTCGTGTGTATAAAAAAAAAAAATGTGAAAAAAAAATGAAAATTTTCCACGCTAGCACACTGCCTGACAGTCAGCGCTGAGCACCTGGCATTCATTGTCGCGTTCAGGAATACACACACACACACAAACAAACACACACACACACATACTCACACACTTCATGTATATATATGTATATATGTATATATATATATACGTGTTACGTACCTACTCTGCGTGTTCACCCCTCTTTTCCCATTGTGGTTTTTTTATTTTTTATTTTTTGATGTATACGGGGTGATTGATGAAACGTTTCACACCCAATTTCTCACCGCGGGTCTTCTGAGATAATAAACAATAATATCAATTAAAAATATATATATGTGTAACCACGCGGGGTGCAAGCGCGTTTGCACTTCATTAGTTTGAAACTGAAGAGAGCCGCCACCGCCGCCGCCGCTGTAAATACGATCATGAAAAATGATTTCTTATATTATTATTATTATAACTATTATTACACATGTGAACCGAATATAATTTTAGTTTACCCACACTCATATACAGTCACACACATCACGTACCTACGACGTATGTACTGACAGACGCATTCGTGATTGTATATATATATGTGTGTGTGTGTGTGAGTATGTAGTAATGTATAATGTTATATTATATACGGTTGTGATGATTGGAATGACGATTCCACGGTGGAGGTGTTGACTCGTCGACCGGCAGAGGCGGACCCACTTGGCCAGTCACTCGAACAACACTCTGAACAATATATCAAATATTTAAAAAAAAAAAATAAAAATTCGAGGACTTCTTCGAGATACAACGTTTGTCGTATTGACAAACTGACAACCGCGCATATTAAGAGTATATTCGAAAGCAAATTGTTTCCTTTGTCATAAACATGATACAAAATCGTAAGTTTTCAGCGAATATTTTATCGATGTTTTCCCTGTACGTTGTTTACCTATGTAATATAACGAACGTAATAATAATATAGTGTCCGTAAGTTAACGCACAATAAATTACGAGTTATGAGTTTATCTATAACGACTTGCAGTGGTTTTGGACATCGATTCATAATAATGAACGAAAATAATCTAACGGTTTTTAAATTATATCTTTTCGCATACTCAATACGCGAATCTATATTGTAATAATAGTGTATTGGCGTATGATTGACGTGGGATCGCCTTGCGTAATAGTATATTAATGTATATTTTACACTATGTATAGTCGAGACTTCGAGAGTGTTTCGGTCAAACGATTATGACACTATTGACGTGCCGTAGAATAATGTTGTACCTACCTATATTATATACAGAAACCTGCGTGTACACAAAAAGTTTTTTATTGTAATTGTACAGAGTAAATACGTGCTTTATCTGGTTATAATCAGGTATATTTAGCATTAGACAATCAGTGACGTGTGGTGACAGGGCCGTATTACCGTTTAGGCTGTTTAGGCTAAACCCTAGAGTGGCAAATTTTAACGGTCGAAACGAAATAGCTTTTTTTTTTTTTAGGTTTAAAATTCTAAATTACCACACAGTTTTAGATTATATGTATATTGTTGTATGGGGTATAGTGGTTGGATCATTGTTTAAATACTTTGCTTAGGGTTTGAATTTGAAATATGCTTGCCACGCCACTGATGACTGATGATAATAATTCAAACAGCAAATAAACCGCTCTTGTAGGCGCATATACATATTTTCGTCTCTCATAACACGTTTTCATTAAAAGTCCTATGGTCACTATTTTTTCGAACCTACATCCTGTCTGCGTTTTGTTTTCGTTGTTGAACGAACAGCTCAAGTTGCCGTGTATACTACGCGCGAGCCGTCGACTTCCTAACACACTGGCAGTAGAGGTCGTGATTTAGTTTTTTTTTTTCTTTAGCGCGCGCGCGTGTTTGTGTGCGTGCATATGAACAGACCCCGCCAACGACTAGTCAGTTTGACTTTGAAAGAGTTCAATGAGCCCCCTCTCACCTCTTGAAGAGCAACTGATTTTCTCAAAATGAACCGCTTATTGTGCGCCGCAATGATAATATATACACACACATGCGTATATAAATATATACGTTTTATATGTGTGTTTACAGTACAAACTATTTTTCTATATGTAACACTTACTAACAAGACGCTTGACGAGGAGGCGTAAGTGTGGAGAACGCGTTAGAAAATCGAAAGTTAAAAACGTCGATCGAAATATCATTAATATATAACTGAACCGCGTTTATTATAATATTGGTATAAGTACGCGAATACGTAATAAAAATCGATCTCTGGTTATTAGGACACAACTTTAGAACGATAATAACCAAAAATGTTAAAAACGCATTTCAGTAAGTAGGTATATAAGCACGGTGTACATACAAAAAAACACATCATTTTCGGTCTCTTCGGATTAGTCACGTCTTGGTGCGCGTTTTTTAGAATTTGGATCGTTTAACGCGTATACGCGTATTTACACACACACAATCACATGTATATGTATACACAATGCATACTGCTCGATCCATACGGGTTGTTTTTTTTCTTTGAGATTCTATTGAAATCGTCTTTTTACTTCGAGTTTCGGCGCCCACCATCATAAAATATAATCTAAGCCTACAGTAAAACTATTTATTTTCTCCCACGTACCCGACTGTCGTCTCATAATACCGAAGACATCATTAAAGTCGCGTGTGCAATGCATCTATTAGCTGAACCTTTTTTTCCTTTTAGGTCATAAACATTAGGCCCGTCGACATTTAAAATATTGTAATGCATCGTTTTTGTGCTGAGCCGTAACATATACGATGTTGTATAATATAAAATGGTATAGCTTCCAATCGGATTTGAAACATTTTTAAAATTATGAAAGAACTGTCAAAAAAATTACAAAATTACAAAATTAATATCTTTATATTATCGACAGAAAATATTGTTAGATTATATACATTAATATACATTTTACAAATTACTTGTGAAATTCAAATGATTTATTTATAACTCATACGAATGACTGAAAAAATAACACTTATTATAGTAAGATATTATTGTAATTTGAATAACCGATTTGTGTATTCACATTTCATTCACTGTATACAACAGAGCGTGGACTATACCTATAATTACTACGGATCGACGTATTTGTAATTAGACGATGTACTTAATACGATCAATATACTGCATCATTGACTATGCATTTTATATACAATACAAATATAATTAATGGTAATTTTAACAGGTGTTTACAATATCTTTTACACGTACTTATGAATTATAATTTTTTATAAAAATATTATAGAAGTGTAACGTTTTGTCGGTTTGTATAAAAACGACGACACGCAACACACGAAATATATCGTATATATATATATGATACGTATGTATTAAACATCGAGTACAACAATACAATATAAACATTACGTATAGATTTGTAGGTACTCGGAATATAGTGACTAAAAACCGTATAAATACTATTTAAACGTTTAAAATAAGCTACATAGATAGAAATAGAAATACAGTAAAATACTCCGATAATATAGATTTTATGTAGAAAGGGTGTATATACTATATTATTAATCTTTCCGTATATTGACATGGATTGATTGGACCTAACGGATATTTCCTGTCTTTACTATTTTTTTGATGATTTCTGATTTGTATCAATATACCTATAATTATTATTATTAATCAAAACGATTTTTTTCCTCTACTCGTTTATAATTGGTAAAAAGGATTGGTTTATACATGCACATTATAATGTACGAATATTGACGACGATACTTTTTTCGTAATTTACTTTGTAAATTCGTATACACTGTTGTAGTTGTGTTGTCTGAGACTCGAGGGAGTGCACTAGGCTGCGACAATGAAGAACGGCGGCAGGTATATATTATTATAAATATTCTATATTGCTGGGTTATAATATAAAGGTGTGATGTGTGTGTTTATATATATATAGTTAAGTGCGGATCAAACACCTCATCGTAAATTGGTTTGTTGTAAAAACAAAGTGGCACCTTGCAACCGGCAAGAATCGAAAAAAAATATATAATAAAACCAAATTGTTTTTATTTTTTGTATACACATATTTTCGGTAAAACATGAGTATCGCATGCGGGTAAAAATCAATTTGATTAACGTTATTGAATATTATCGGCCGCGCGATTGATCTAATAAGAGTGATTACATTGGCGTGACAGACAAGCGGTCGGGTCCTAAAGATCGCGTGAAATTTATCGGGAAAAAAATTTAATATACAATAATAATCGTAATAACATCATATAATGCGAACAGGTGTGCACGCGATACTCACGGTTTGCGTCTCTACACTTTTTATACTTCGGCGGTGAATTCACTTTATGTGCGTATATCAATATATAGTAAGATAATACACTGGAAGATTATTCTATAACAGCAAACACTCGTGAATCGTGATCCCGAAAAGTATTTAAGTAAGTTGTAGGAAATACTATTTTTTTGGTGGATTTGACGTTGTTTTAAAACAAATTTTCATCATCTTTCAAGTTTTTACTTTTTTTTTAGCGTGCAATACACATTTTAAATTTCATATTCGAAATAAAATGTTTTCCCAAGAACTTCCACTTTGAAATTTATCGAATTTCAAACGAGCAGTTAATTAGTTACAATACGTGTTTAAAAGTTAGATGAGCGGAATAATATACACTTTGCGGATTACCTTTGTCCCTGCAGCTGTGCTACTCTATACTTCGTTCATCTAACATAACTTGAGTCTTAAATGGAACCGCCTCGTATTTAGTATAATATAATGTCGTGTTATATATTATTATTGTGAATTGCGACCGAACCGCCTGCGCCATGGTATGCGGTCGATGGGACGACACAAAAAAAGAAAAAAAAAAAAGAAAGAGAAACGCACTTGTTTCGCGCGTATTTAAAAACAGAACAGAAAAGAATAAGAGCAACCGATACTATATATTATGAACGACATTTCGAAAAGTGATATTTTCCCGAGCGATATTCCCACCGGGTGGGCTCTAAAGGTTATATGTTCTTGGTTATTATTTTTCCTTATACGATATATGTATACAATATATACGTATACACTGCACACACTTCTATTTGCCGGAGCGTCCTACAGGCGTGTCCAATGAACCGACACGATGCATTTATATACGTTAGTGTGTCCGTGTACACGTGCATGTGTCATGTGTATATCTGTTACACGTATTCGAATTTGTCTCCAAAAATCTCTTAGCGTTGTCGTTGGGTGGTTTTTAATGTTATTCCGGTCGTGTTTGTATGTATATATGTAACGCATATATCACACACAAATGCGTTACTCACGCATGTGCGCCGTATACGCGCGTGCTCGGCTCTTCGCAAACGGTCGCACCAATACAACATCATATCATTGTATATACTCGTGTATAGTGCGTATACACACGCGGCACACAAACGACAATAATATTATATATTATTGCCGTCGTCGTCGTTGTTGTTGTTGTTGTTGTTGTTGTTGTTGCGGTGTCCGTTCGTTCGTTGTTGTCGGACCGTTTTTATTGCGGTCCGAAAAAATTCTTCGGCTCCCAAAATGCTGGTGCGGATTCAACGAGCCCACCGCGCTATGATACATAGAACGGTATATAATTTACGTGGCCTGCACAATGTTACGAACATGCACGCGGCCGTCGCACATTATCATTATTATTGTATATTTACTGTTTAAGCGTTCGGCGCGTATAATTTCCTTATTGATATTATTATAACGAGACACTGTCGGCGTCGGTAATATTATGCTGTAGAGCATGCGGCGGAGGACGAGGCGAGCGGAGACGGGATGGGACGCGAAACGTCAGACGCAAAGCTCTCCGGCGGAGACGCCGTGGCGGCACTATGATATTATACAGTTGGGCGCGTAGGGCGGCGGCGGGAAAATAAACCCGACCGATATCCGCGGCGGGAGAGCGGATGGGAGTGTGTGTGTGTGTGTTGGGGGGGGGGGAAATCGAAGGAAAAAAACACGATTAAATTGCATGCGGCGAAACATCAAACGGAATGTGCGCCGCGCACACATCGTGTTTTTTCGGGACGGGCCAGGACTCGGATATCGAGTGCGTTTCGCGTGTCTCAATCGATTTCGTCGTATCAATTAGTCCGTCGGACGTGTATTGTATAATGCGCCGACCGAATAAAATGAAAAAAAAACGTTTTGTGTCTACGGGGCAACACACACACAATATATCATATAGGTATATATAACGCGTAAACGCTTCCATGTATATATATATATATATATATATGTACTCACGGACGTACTTGTGTATTATATATATATCCAGAGGTGCACCGGCGGCGGCGGCGTCTCGCGGAACACGCGGCGGCGGCGTTGCGGGCTACTCATTATTATGCTGCGCACTTTCGGGCTACCACTTAATACACGGGTCTTACGAGTACACACGATAATAATAATAATAATAATAACAACAACAACAACAACAACGACAACAATAATAATAATGATAATATATATAATATTATACACGCGCGCCCGACACGTCTCATTATAATCGTCTGGCGTCTGATGTGCGGCGTGTGGATTTCGGTCGGTCGGTCGGTCGGTCTGCCGTATGGTTGTTATAATATTTTATTATTATCATTTTTTTTATCCACGTCTGCCGTACGATATATAGCTATGCTATATTCCATCATCGATCTATATTTAGTGCGGGTATACGTTCGTCTCGTTTCGTGTCGATTTTTATATCAGCGATTTGCAGAATATAACTATACATACAAGCGGTTAAAAAACTGTCTATAAACGTGTCTCCTCCGGGAGTAGGTTACCTATCCGCCATATTTATAAGTGTGTGTGTGTGTGTGTTTACGCGAAGTTTTTCCGTTTAGATCCTGTTCGAACTCATCATTGCGGGATACAAATCGGCGGTGCAGCAGCTAGGGACCTACCTCTCTCAGCTCATTTCAACTCGAAATTGGTTTTCCCCTCGAGTTCTTGCTATTCGAATTCTATAGAACCCGCCTATGATTCGAAAAGTTTTGAAGTTTGCAACCAAAATATGTGATTGAAGACTTCGCTGTCCTTGCAATATGCGTTTGTGAACAGTTTTCCAAATTTGTATAATATAGCGAACAATTTCTTTTTTCACTATTAAATTTAATAATATTTTGTATTATTTATTATAATATGATCTATATATAATTAAAATTTTCTTTTCCGCCTGTATTTATCCGAACTGAATATGGTGGCCAATGATTAAATATTATATTCAATATTTAGCCTTTAGAAGGAAATTCAGACTTTTAAGTTAGCAAAGTTTTAAATATTGTAATACAAATTGATAATATCTGAACGATAATTAATAATTACTATTTCAAGTGCTCCATCTATTTTTATGTAATTTGAAATATAATTATATTGTAAATAATTATATTTACGTACTTGTAGTACGTCTCTCCAGTCCTCACTTATCAGTTTTTTTTTCAGTATTTAGTGCATAATTTGCTTGTATTTATTTGACCACATTCAGAATTTGTTTGATGTCGGTTCGCCTCAGAAAATCGGTTTTCCATAAGAAAGACCGGGGAAACGTATTACCTAAGTATTATTTACAATATAATTATAATTCATATCTATTATATACAAGATATATATTCATATAACATAAATATGTTCATTTATTAGTTATTACTAGAGCTAGGGATTTCATACCCTAAAATACCTTAAAATATACAAGCATTTATGCCCTAAAGTACAACTAAGTACGCATTAAAAAATAAAAAATCATAGTATTGAATAAAATCATTTTATTTAAATATCTATATTATATTTGCAAAATTTCCAAAAGTATAAACTATAAATTGTTTATTATTATTTTTATTTTCCGATTTATTTTCATTGAATTACGCTTGCGGTGAAGTAACAATTCAAGTGATCGGCGAAAAAAATACAAACACTAATTTTAAAATATTTATTTTATATAAATAAAATCATCATACTAATATAGTAATATCTCAGATCTGGAAAATCTATTTAAAGTTAAGGTTTTCTTTAGAATATTATAAAACTTACAGCTTTGTATAAATAATTGACCAAAATATGTACCTATACATTTTAATTGTACACTCTTACAGGTATGTGATTATTGAAGAACATGTTAACTCTTATAGAAGTCCCTAGCCCTATAGTTATTACTCATTAGTTGTTGGTACCTATACGATATTCGTATGTTTGTATATTATATGTTGGTATCTAAGTGACTTACAATATTTAAAGAAAAATTCAAAAGAGCACAAAATTAGGATGACTAAGATGAGGTACAAGTAAAATAGAAATGTATATTGTGTAGTATAATAAGAGAAATGTAACAGTGTATAATTAAGAGTGGGTCTTGTGACTACAAATACTAATAATTTAATTAATAATAAGTTAATAGATTTCAAAGTACTGTACATTCTTAAAATAAAACGTATGAAATGTTCAAACCAGTAAGATTATTAAGATCTATACTACCTACTTTGAAGCTTTAGTTAAACTTAGATCTGTAAAAGTAATTAAAATGTCAATACTTTATAGAGTTATACGTTTTAGCTAATTGTTGAATTTTTTTTTTTTTTTTTTGAATAAAAATAACATTATTAAGTTTACCATTTTATTTTAGTAGACTAACGAAGTTTTGGAATAAAATCATAATTAAATTTAAAAAAACAGTGGTTGAGAATGCTTGGAAAATCACCCTGTATAAAGTACATTACGTGGTGATGTATAATAATGCCGAGGGAGAATTATAACTATTGCAGTCCTACTATAGTTTAAACTATACCTATTATTATTATAATTAATAATATTATAATAATATATTTATGTACTTGCGCGTAGACGCTTTGACCGATTATTTAAGTATGTGTTAGCCGGTCAATCTACATCTACGACGAGGAAAAAATTCGAAATCGATTATTTTCGTCGTTCTTCCGAGACCCGCCGTTATTATAATATATTATAAACGAGGCAGGTTTTAGTGTATATATGTATACATATTGTATGCAGTGCAACACACTGCAAATTGATTCGACAAAAGCACGTCATAACAGGCGGCTTACTCGTAGACTGTGGTGCGTATGTACGCGGCACAACATAATATATTATTATTTTATATTAATTATTATCACACTATCATTATCGTATACGCGTCTCGTGCGCGTCGCGTTTGACACGTCGATGCCGTCGCCACGCGTGCCGGCGGTTTGTCGACCTCTCTCCCCGCGGGGCCGGGGGTCGGTGGCCGGATTTCGCACGCCAAAACGCCCTGAGGACACGTATATATAATAAACGAGTCCTTATAATATTAAGACATACACTCATATTCACATGTATGATATTCAGTTTTGGTACATTTCACATGTATACAATGTAACCTCCTCTAACGGACATTTCCCAATAGAATATTTTTTGGAACAGGGACGTTTTCACTACTTTTCAATGAATTAACTTTTGAATAGTGGACACCTATTTTAATCTTAATTTAAAAATAATGACAGGATGACGACAGAAAAACGCGCTTACACTGGATAATGAACTCGTTCAAAAGTCAAATTTTTACATCAAATTATTGAGTTGTATTTATGTGTGTATATTGTATACATTTCTTTTTTTTATATCATTTTATATTTATTTAAACATCTATTGTTAAAACATTAGAATTATTATAATATTACAAAATTAAATAATAATATCAGGATCTAATTCAAATCTATTATTTCATATTTTTTTCGTTTATAAATTTACATTTTATGAATTTAAAACTTGTACCCCTTTTGAATAGTGGATACCTCCAAAAAGCGGACGAAATTTCGGTGGCGGAGAGTGTTGGCTATTTAGAAGTTACACTGTGAATAAATATACATATAGTCAAATTGGGGGTAGGAAGGGATATGGGGGATGCCTTTGCTCAAATATATTTAAATTTAATTATCACCCATCTAAAAAATTATTTTATTACTATCATAATGCCTAGAAGGAAATATTAACAGAATGTTTCACTCGTGTTTCAGCATTTTTTGTCTCCGTGGTTTTACAAGCGCGTAACATAACAAATTAACGCTTAGGAGTTTATATATTTAGGGTTTTTTTTAAAGAGATTTGCGCATTGTTTTATTTTAATATTTAACACACTCGTATAATATGTTTTAGAATTTAGATTAGGTTTGAAAATAGATCAAATTCATTGTAATATTAAAAATGACCGAACGTGAATTGCTGATTGTAATTTGCCAATGAAAGACGGAGTGTCGGAGTACACAAATGCAGAAAATATCCTCTTGATATTTCTTACTTAGCATTAAACGTATATTAAAATCATATTATAATTTTAATAACGATACCATTTTAATTCCTTTATTTAATTTTAACCATTTATATTAACGTACAACTATTAACGGATATTTCACATTTCCACCTACATATTATACAGTAACAAACATATAATGTTATTAATTTATCTATTATATGCATATAATCGTGTATGTGCCGTACTGCCGTATACAAATACGGTAAATGTATAAATACATTTTATTAAACTCTAAAGCAGCTCCAAACTAATTGTTCTATTATCGTTAGTTTACATCGAAATGTTTTTATTTTCCTTATATGGTTATTAATTAGAAAACACCTCAACTACGACCGGAACAGCCTTATACACACTCATTATTGTTTACAAAAGCATCGTTTCACGTGGGAAAGAAACATGAAGGCTGTATAATATACTTCAATAGTGTATCCTGATTACTAAATAATGAGTATACAGTGATAATAATTCAGTTGTCTAAATATCAAATTTTCACTCGAGATAGATGACAATATTTTTATCTGCGTTTTTTAAGTGTTTAATATATATAATGTTATTTTCAGCGGAGTAATCGTAAATAATGTTTTGGAAACACTATTCACTTTCAAAATATTTTATAAGTAGGGACTTAATTTAGAAAATTCTTCAGGTTAATAATAAATTATAAGCTGCTAAATTTTTGTCATTATTCAGTATTCTTCAAATTTTGTTTTGTTTTATATATTTTTAAAAGTATTCTTAAATATTAATTATTTTACTGGTAAATGTCATAACAAATTACAAGAACATCAATTTTATTTGATAGTATACCCATATTATTTATATTATGTATAGTATTTATATATTGTATATAATACACGAGTAGTGTATAAAAACCAAATTATTTTTGATGTTAGTTGATAAATGATAAATATTATATTTTAAAATATATATAAAAAAAAACACACACACACACATGACATATTTATATACGATACTTATTAGATATAACTGTACAAGTGCGTATACATATTTAAAGTATAGACCAACGGGTGCCTGTAAAATATAGTATACACGTAGTACGTACAGTATAAAACGTACTAATTATAGCTGTAAATATTATGGAGTTTATTATTAATATCAATTTATTAAGATTTTTAATTAATAATATACAGAGGTATATTTTAATTGTAAAAAAATTATAATTAATAAAAAAACATCATTATATTATGTAATATTATAAAGGAGTCATACGATCTTATATTAACGTATTAGATAATTTTCAGTCCTATAAACATAATAGAATATAAGCTTTATGTATAGTTACTATGTGTTGTTAGTTACTTTATAGTACTTCGTATACCACTTCACTACACAATTTTTTAATTAACATTAATTTAAAAAAAAATATATTGGTAAACGTGTGGTCACCAAATCGTTTGAATGTTTCTATAAGATTTTATACGTTATTTTTGTTGGTATATATGCTATAATAAAAGCTATTTTTCAAGATATAAATGTGTATCGATCAAACATACGTTTTGTGTATACTCGAATGATTAAAAGTTGAAAGTCATGTTCCAGTTTAAGCGGCATGTATGCATGCATGTAACTCGTAGAAAGTTGGGTTATAGAGAAGAAGGTTTTATTTATTCGACAAAAATTAAAATAAATTAATATTTTTACTCAATTAATTATACATAAATAATATATTCTATTTTTTACGTTTGACAATTTTTGTAATTGTACACACTGACTATTTTAAATTGTCGTCCAGATTTATTTATTTTTTGATTTTTTTGACGAAAAAATTGTTTTTTGCGTACCTTGTGTTTACTCCGTGCATTATTGGTCGAGTTTTAAAGACATATCAATAATTTTTAAATATACTTTTTTGTATATTATTTTCTTAATAGATAATACACTGAGTTCTACGTGTACACATTTTGTTGAGTAAATTCGTTCTTCTAATAGATCTTTCTAATTAGCAAAATTCTAATAATTTGATTTTGACATGTTTGTAGCTGAAATATATCTAACATTATCGAACGCCTATTTATATTTATAGCATAGGTGATTATTAATTTATTTTATTTTATCATTGTTTATATATGCTTTTGTATTATGTTTAACGCGTCAAATTTATTTACTAAATACACTTGACACATTTTAGATGATTCTCGAACTCAGTTTAAATTACAATAAGTATAAATGGTTTTAGAATTTTCTTGATAATATTTCAGCGTATTGTTATTTCTTTTAAAGGACATCTTTTTAGAAAATGTTGATTGTATCTACTTATATCCACGTTATATTTTTTTAGCTAAAAGAAGATTTTGCAATAATTGTCGTTTTCATAAAATATATGAATTCTAGGTAGTTATATAGTTTGACTAAAACGGTAGAATGAATGGAAATAAATATGGAAAAACAGTTTTTGTTTTTTTTTTTTTTGGATAAATTATTCTCGGAATGTATTTTGTACTATATATTAGAGTCTCCGTGGATGCAAATCGATTGGTATTCGCGTGTCGGTTAGTATGTATATACGTATAGTTATACATATAAACGTATATTACGAATATACATTTTAGAAAATGTATGGAAATAATATCATAATAGGACACCACGGGTACAATGCACATGGAAATTTGCCTAAAAGTCGATCAATCTGATCGAATTTGACAAATTAATTTAAAAAGGGATAACATTTTGAATGTTCAATAGATTTATAATGGTCTGTTGTTTTTAATTATTAGAGTTAGGCATGTATATAGTTATTTTTATTCCAAATGTTATTATACTATATTTGTATGTATATACAAACAACAATATTAATTCGAATATAGTCATATCATATTATAGATGTTTGCAGTATACTGCATAATATTATGCGGATTATATGATAATAATAATATATTATCATATACCCCCGGG
Organism: Rhopalosiphum maidis; assembly: GCF_003676215.2. NCBI lineage: Eukaryota > Metazoa > Arthropoda > Insecta > Hemiptera > Aphididae > Rhopalosiphum > Rhopalosiphum maidis. Next base: position 26,461,695 of record NC_040879.1, read on the forward strand.
AGTCTACTGCTGTACACCGTTTTAGCGAGCGATGTATTATTACTTGTTATTGACGTGTTATACGGTATTAACGACTATCGTAGTAATTTTTTAATCGTGGTCTACAGTGTATGTAGATAGGCTTTTACTATTTGTATAAAACTTAAAGTCGTAATGAGTAATAATCGTCGAATCGGTAGTCCAACGTCGTGCTCAGCTTTTTTATAAAGAAGAGATACACATTTCACATAGTCATGTTTTCAGACCATCTCATTTAGCAAATAAAAAAAGTATATTTTTGCATTTACCGCCGAAAAATGCAAGTTAATTATTTTAGTAGGTGTATCAGTAATAAGGGCAATTTGTATATACTGCGTACCTATATGTTATTATTTGTTATAGCAACATATCTTGGCGTGAATATGTTTTAATTAGATATTTTATATTTTTGTCCTTATCAACTTAGCTAATATTATGAAAAATTATTAAAAACATGAATTCTTGTTGTGACAATAGATGATGATAAATCAATAAACAAAAACGAGTCAAAGTTAGTGAAGTGGATGGTGTAACTCGAAACATATGAAAATCCACGACGAAATAGTTTTCGCCATCACAGATTGCAACCGCCAACAATATTTTGTAATATAATATCTTTATAATTGCAGTAACCGTCGCCGTGACCCGCGTACCGTAGTCGTATCGGAATCGAACGAAACCGCAACACTCTGTGCACTCTCGCGCAAGCACTGACAATAATATTAATAATATATATATTGTCGTGTTTGTACACACTCGACACCTTTATCGTTGGTCTCGTGACAACAATATACGCGTAGGTCTATGAAACTTATAATAATATTAAGTTCCTATATGTATATATATATATATTATACGCGAATAGTGCGGTTAAACGTCACTATTCACAGTTGAGACTTTGTAAGTGTCTCGTACTTTTATACTCGCACAACGCCCACCGCGTCACTCGTCATAGACGAGCATCTAACGTTATAAAACCTACTTTCGGTGGTAATACGCACGCGGCGAGAGTAAAAACGACGGTGTTCAAAAAACGGATAAATCTGACCGGACTTTGCGGACAAAACGTCATCGATATTATTATTATTATTATTATTATTATTATATTGTGTATCATAAAAATCGTTGTCGTGCGCACACACTGCGTGTACACACAATACGCGCGTACACCAAACATGTCGTCGTATAATTTATTATTATCGGGTACGATCAAAAACCGAGAGATCGAAAATAATAATAATAATATAAGTAGTTATTAAACGCACTCGTATGTATAGGTACGGCACGAAAAGGATCTATAAAACGTTCTGTGACAAGGGCAAACCAACCCTATACCGACTGCCCTCACACACCGTATATATATATATGGTATTATTTATGTCGTGTACACACACACACACACACACGCGCGCGCGCGCGCATAATAACGGTACAACGACCTTACTCGCCGGTCGTATTTTTTCTCTCGGACATGTCCTCATCAAACGCGTTCACCGAGTCTTGTGTCCCGGTCCCAGGTATATACGGACACAATGACGTCCTCGTACAAACACACACACACACACACAGACGTGTGTGTTTACGCGCGTACGCGCTTATAAAATGTATATATTATATTTGTATACAATGGGACACATACCCGGTAATATAGCGTGTGCGACAAAGAGCGTGCGGCGCATGTGCTCCGGCTCAAGGTCCGGAACCCATTTCACAGGAATATTCCGAGAAACGTGTCGCAGCAGACGACTAGTGCACGTTACACGTACGTGTGTGTACACTGCCCTGCGTACATACGTACATAATACCGATTGATTTATCGGTTCGTCCTGTGGCGGCGACACTGTCCGGTCGGGTTTTGTGTGCAGCACTAATTTTATCGCCGCCGACGCCGCCACCACCGCCGCGACGCCGCCACCGATACATATATATATATAGATGTGTATCGCGCATAAAAACTGATCTGTATGCGAGTGTGTGCGCGTGTACGACGCGTATAATGGGGGTAGGTGGGTGCCGTCGGACCGTACCATTATTGTATTATTTGCCGGACGAACGATACCACTACACGGTGTCTCCGCATTGTATTCGGTGTCCTTCTAGTGGCGAATAGTCGGACGAGGCACGTCCGGCGGCGGCCGTGCTGGCTCCACGCGGCCCGACGTTCTCTCCCCGTCCCGCGCGCGACCCGCCGCCGCCGCCGTACGTAGGTATTCGTTTAATTTGAATTTCTCACGGAGAAACACTCTGCTGCAGCACCGCGGTAGGCCTTTACCCGCACATAGAGGAATTCGTCTGGAGGTCCGTCGCCGCAGCGGTACACGGGCCGGTACGCGTCGCGCGCGCCGCGTGTAGTCTGTCGCGATGATATCGTTTCGTACACGCGCGCGCGCGTATTGTCGTCTCCGCAGTTTTTATACAAATAATAATGATGACAATAATAACGCGTACCCGCTGCGGTGTTGTGCGAGCCGAACGCGATTCGTTTCGTCCGCCGCGAGCCGTCATAATAACGTACGCGCGCACAGGTAGCCGTACTCGTCCGGCCGGCTCGCCCCGGCTATTGTGTGCGCGCGTTGTGCGTATCCCGCGCGCGACAATGTCAACGAGCGATTAAAACGCAATAAAACGCGGAATCCGACCGCAGTGCGATGGCCGCGAATCCCGCGGGACCGTCGCGGTTTTGCTGTCGGACGTTTATATTTTCTGGCGCGTGTCGTCGGAGACGTCGTCGTCGCGGGGTGGGGCACAAAAAACAAGACCTAAATCTGTGACCGCGCCGCAAACCACAACGTTGACCTACGCGATCGTAGGTACGACGGATGTACCCAAACTGTGCACGGGAACCGCGTCGCCGGGGGTAGTCGACGGGGTTTTCTTTTTTGGTAATTTTTCACGAAACGTTTTTTTCGCCCGCGTGGGTCGTGCGCTCGCGTGATGTGTTCGACCGCACTTTTTTCACCATTGCCTCGGGGGCGCCGAAGCGCCGCGTACAATGCATACGCACGCACGTCTATGCAGGCGTGTTCTCTTTACGGGATCGCGCGTGTGCGCTTATACGCCCGCGCCTTGTGCCCTTACGCGTTGTTGTACACGCGTATACGCACTACACGACGTTATCATCGTGTACGTACGCATCGCGACGACCGCTGTTACCACCGCGTTCGACACGGCCCGACGGGATGCTCTACGCGCACCGCCGAGTGGCGGTGGTAACGTCGTTTTCGCACGACTAGCGCGTGTTCATAGTAATAACGTATCATACCGCTGTATTACGTTGCCCGCAATAAGTCACTACTACGCGTGTGACGTGTATAGAGTTCGATTAAATCGCCTTTTCGTTCTGTATATGATATTCTGCGCCTACCTCTCCACGACAGTAAACGTTTAAATAAACGTGTCGCCTGCACTATACGATAAACGCACAGTAATATAGTACCTACGACGTTGTACGTTAAAAATTACCTAGACGCGCGGCATGCTTGATAAACCGAACACATCCGACATTTGTGTTTTCTACGAATCTAGGCGAAAGAGCCACCTGACCGTCGACAAAAACAATGAGCACGAAAAATCCGTTTCGAAATAATTCTTTAAGAATAAAAACTGAATTTTAATAAAAAAACAAAATACAAAATGTTTCAATTTGTTTGATAATATTACTGCACGATACCTTTATAATGTTGTGTTTGTGTTTTAGATAATATAAAATATTTGTTAGTAATCACTTTTGTCTACCACCGACAATTTTCCATTATTGTCACCGGCCATCGCTATATCTTATCGTATGGAGAAGAGCTCATATTTCGTCACATAGCCAATAGGTATAATATTTGTATTTCTCTCTGTCGAGCGTTCCGAAATATTTTCTAATGTGTAATAAATAATACCTAACAATTAATTTTTTTCGTGATTGGAAAACATCCCGTTCTTCAAGTGGCGATTGGGTAATTGACCGAATAGGGTCATTTTTTTTAAATAACATTGTGATATCGATAAGGACCTTAAAGCATTATTTTTTCTCAGTGAATAACTACTACAATATACATATGTATATTTCATATAATATTTTGTTCCTTGTTCCGTACAGTTGAAAAAGAACAGTGTTTTAATAATTGAGTTTTTAATTGTTTTTCGGCGAAATTGTGTACACGCAATTAAAATACGCGATAAAAGGGTGAAATACGAGAAATTGTTAGGTCTCTGCGTGAAATTAATTGCAAATATAAATAATGGTACTGCCACACACAGTTTTGCGTATATATGTATATAAATAAAACGCGTGTTCGAGAGTGTCCGCTACAGATCCGCAAGAAACTATAATATATACATAATACCACCGACGAGGTTTTAATGAAATTCCAGAAATAAACCACACGGCTCGTATTATATATTATAATATTATTACGTACAAGTGTGTTGCGGTGTGGTGTAGTGCGGTGGTGCGCTCGTTGCCCGTCTTAATAACGGCAAATAAATTCGAATATAATATTATACTGGCGTGTGTGTCAATACGAAATTTACTTGAATTTATTTCTTTAAGCCATTAATAACGACCAATTCACTGTATCGTTTGGCATGCATACAATAATGTCAATTCGAAAAAGTTGTTAATCAAAACTCCGTGTCAACGACAACCCGAATAACCGCGTCCGTCTCCATTCATCGGGGAAACGGAGCGTGCGGTTTTTTGAGAGTCGGGCATTTGAGCGCATATTGTTATAATAATATAGTCTTATCGCGCGAATATAATGCGTGACGGTAGTGCAAAACGATAGTGTAGTGAATCGTAGAGACATTATACAGAACGCGGATTCGGACGATCACAATGCATTGACATTATTAATTATGTTATTATATGTTGTACTACAGTTGCAGTCGTTGAGTCACGGACGCTGTGGATGATTCGGTTCGCGCCCACTGTATAGCTATTAAATATACACACTGTAGTTGGGTACACTACTTGAATTTATTGTATTACACGGGTGTACCGATATGATACCGTACTGTACAGCTATTGTGTATAGACAAAGAAAAAAGAAACAGAATTCTGAGGGACGACTTTCTGGTTTTTTTGAAATTCTGTGTATGTACAACGGCAGAAACCGTAACGTGGACGATAACAACAAAACGTGCCTACTGTAATGCGCCAATGCCGTATTATACATTATTATGAAACTCGACCAAGAGGAAGGGTCCTCCGCTTTTCACCCACTGAAATGTGTGTACACTATTGCACAGTGTTTATAGTGATTATTCTATATGTTATTCGATGGCTATAATGGCATGAAATACGTCACTCATTATGTCCGTGTATACCTGTTTTGTACAACGTCACAGCGGTCATGAATACTGACTCGGATAACTCGCGGAGATAGTAATAATAATCACTCCTGCTAAGTATACAAAAATAGCGGGTCTCGAAATATATACACAATACACATGGACGTCCGACACGGTATACATAGACAAGGGAAATGACGTGTAGGGGCGGAGTTTGATTCGTGTCGATCTTCATCCCTCGGGCGACAAACTCGATACAGCTTATACGCATTTAGAGTATAAGTTTATTATCCCTTATCCATATTATCATATTATTATAATAGTATTATACGATTTTAACGCGCGCGTTTTTGGTAGCCCGAGACCTCGGGCTTACGACTCAAACACGTATTCGAATCGGGAGGAGTAAATATCTACGCGTCATATTATTATCATTATAAATTTTAATAACAGTACTTATGGCTTCTCTGACTACCGTCGCGCAGCTGTTTAATGTTATAATATGACGTGCTTAATAACGATAAAATTATTTGTACATATCATACATTATGTACTAGACCTTGTCTGAATCGCTGCAGTCTATACGTAAGTCGCTCTCACACTCTCTCGTCGAAGAGCTGTATATATGTACCAAAGAATTAAAATAAACACAAGCGACGTTTTTTGGGGGGTTGGTCGTGGTGCTTGGTCGAGTATGATATAGTCATCGACTGAACCCGTGGGTACCCATACATAATATATATACGTTTCGTATAATATTTTATAATTATTAACAATCGTGTACACGAGAACGCGATACGATCTAGCGCGGCCAACTATTATACAATATAATACCTACACGTAATTATTATTGTTTTTATATACGTATCGGGCCGGGACAAAGAGGATCGTCGTCGTGGAACGGTCGTATCGACGTGCTGCAGTGGCGGAAGAACGTATAATATACGTAGAAGACGACGGAGACGACGTCTCAATCAGCGTGAGCAATGGACCATCAACCGCGGCGACGGAAAGCCGTAACCGCTGAGACGCTACGATCGGGTGTTGACGTTTTTATTTTTTATTATTGTTTTTTCTATCCTCCGCCCCCTCGCCGTACCGTCGATACGGCTACGGTCTATACGCATCGCCTGATTTGCCCTCGCGCGTATTACACTTACACAATAATAATAATATGTGTCTATCGACGTCGTCGTTCCTATGTATAGTCATATTATTATTTCGTACACGATATTTATTTATATATATATAATAATATTATATTATTTATGCTCTCTGCCCGTACCGATTTTAGATCTCTCATGACGACGGCCGTGATCGGGTTAATTAAACGGTTCACGGGTTTACACGGACACGTGGTCTTGGTCGCTTTTTTTCACCTTATTATTATTTTTTTTTTTCGGAAACACGAATTAAATACACCTACCCGCCCGCCAACGTGTAGCGCGACGCAAACACACGCGCACAGTATCATCATGCCGCCGACAATCAAGACCCGTGCAACGGAATTTTGACTTGCTCCGGCGGATGCGACTCGATCGTCGGTACCCATACACAAACTATATAATAGGTACATTGTAACGACGATAATCGTGGAAAGACGATCATTGGTGTATATTGGTAAATAAATGTTTATGGATAGTTTTTTGTACGGTGACCTCGTAATAATGAATTATTTTATATTATCAAATAGTTTGAGCAATGCTGTATAATTATGACTATGTTACGAAGAAATATAATACGTATTAAGGTACAATAATTAACTTACTTTTTATACCTAGCTATGTACATAGAATGGTCACAAATACTTTTAGAAAACTAATGTTACAATGTCACTTCATATTCTTATGGGCATACACAAAAAAAAAGAAAAAAATCAATTTCTCAGTATTCTTCGCATACCTCCATCAAACCATCGATAATTCGTGAGTACAATATTAATATTGCAGACGAACCGGGCGCGAAAAGTTATTCAAGTATAGCTTAAGAATTGCTCATCAGTATTTTCTTGTAGTTTTTTCGTATTATTTTCTTATTATACTTGTTATACTATTCAGTTAAATCTATAACAACATACATACATATTGTCTATAATTATTAATATTTACTTAGACCATACAATTATGGCGTGTTAAAATAACTCGGCTTATATTTTGAAATCTTTATTATTTCACTTCCTCCTGTCCAAAAAGCTTCTTTTGTGGACGCCCATTTGCTGCATTGTAATTTGTATTGTGGCAAAGCAATATAATGTACTACACGGGACAAAATATTTTCATTATATTATGTTATACCTGCCTATATACGTATACGTATACGTGTAAACACTTAACATTATTGTACATGGAGTGCGCGCGATAGTATGGATTTTGGGTATGATATTGTAATACCCATGGCGCCGGCTGGGATGGAAATCGGTGAACATTTCAGAAAAAAAAAAAAAAAAAACTAGACAGATTTGCAAAAAAAATAATTTCACATTCACAAACGGTATAATAAATATAACGTGAAAAGGTTGTACGAGGCGACTACGATATTATCTCGGCACGATCTACCGCTGAGCTACCTTTTTGCACGCCCCGCGTTGACGTGTTGTTCGCAGTAATGCGTACATTAAGCTCGGGTTCCGATCTCGGGCCGTATACATCTGTCTCCGTCCGCACGGCGGGTGCGGACATACGCGTCAGGACGTGTCCGTGATGTACGGTGCACGGAAAATATAGGTACCTGTTACGAGAACACACAAGGGCGAAGTAATACGGATTACGAAGAATTTGAAAAATCCGGAGTTGTATAGAAACCGTAGGTACGGGCTGCAAAAAACATAATATACGCCAGTGTTTTTGCCCTCCGGCGCGTACGCGCAATAATAGTAACAATAATGAAGTTCGCAAAAATCTCCGATCCCCCGCAGCCACCACTGCACCGCCGTCGCCAACAAGTCGACGACGATAATGATCCGGGACGCCATCCAGCAGCGCGCAATGAAATGCGCTATATCCAACCGGAATTATTCCGGTGTTCCGCAATAATAATATTATTTACGATATAGTTCATTATATTATTGTGTGATAAATTAAAGTCGTACGTAATATTAATATCATAGTAGGGCTAGTAGGCGTACCTATAAAATTATATACCACACCACACCATACCATGCGCATATTCTTTTTCACATTTGGTTCGAATTATTTTCCGCTTTCACCACCGATTCATCGAAGGGTCACGGGATTGTGTTTCGGAAAAGAATTCGCCGTCGAACGTTGAACCGCCACAGCGTTGTGCCCAATCAACGATATATCTGGTGCTCTATTGTCTATAATTATGATATTTGCACAATCGAATATCACACTGTCAATATTATTGCTATATTTGAATATGGCCCAATATAATCCGGTAATCGTATCGATTTTTACAGGTTTTGTGGTATTTTAATTACACTGTATGACATATTACGTGACGTACGGAAGTACCTATATGTGTGTATTTCGCGTGTATTGTACACACGGTAGTTGTGAAAAAAATCACCAGTATAACAATCAAGAATTTAAGAATAATGCAACGGTTACGTTATATTTCTAATTAAACATAAAAATATGAATATAAATAATTGTATAACTTTGATAATTATATAATAATAATATCACCTAAATTGATATAAAAATATTAATAAAGAAAGATTTAGTTGTATGTTGAAAATATCAAAGAAATTGTACACGAATAAAGGCGGCAATATGCATTAGCCGCGTTAAATTTAATTAAACATTGTGCGTGCTGGTGTTGTGTTTTTTGTATTGTTGTTTAGGTTAGTTAAGATTGCCGAAAGTTAAACCATTGTTTTACTGTCGTTTGCGCTGAGTTAAAAATTAATTTTTTAGGGAATTTTCAATATTATTTTTATACATTTCTCGATAGTTTTTAGGATACTTAGATCCTAAATCACCTTGTGAACACCTTGTGAGTCCTAATCACCATTCATCAAGTATATAAATTGATTAATTTTTAAATTGGGATTTTTTTTCTAGTAACTACACGTCTACACGGTACGCTTGCGTTGTGCCCGTGAACCATCACTATAAAAATAACTATTATTATGATAACGGAAGTTGCAGTGTTTCAGAAATACGAAATTACATGTATTTGCATGTCGCATTACATTGGGTGGACGCGCAGATCCTTACGAAACCGTTCACGAGATTGTGAATAAAACCAATTGACGGGAATTACGGCAAAGGAAGTTTCTCTACCGACGGTCGTCGGATAAAGCCATCCCTGGGCAGGCGGAGATTTAAATAGATAGACTAGGTGCCTAAGCTCAGAGATGATGAGAACGCGCGATTACGTGATAAACCTGTATTCCCTTATGAGTGGTTAATCGTACCGACGTCGATGCCCATCATAAGGAATGCGAATATTACTGACAGCAGACTTCTCCCAGCACGGTTAGGTTAGGGCTACTACGATTGTAATATAATTACACATAAACATAATGTTTAGAGTGCCAGCCGCGCGGAAACGTAATATTATATCATAGCGCGCGAGGACACGGAGAGTACCCCTATGATATGATGCACTAAGCGTTCCGTCCCAAGTGCGCTGGGTTTTCGCACTCACGTATACACACGGGTCTTTCGACAAGGGGAGTGCGATAGACGGTTTCATAATAACACTAGATAGTAGATATATATATATAGAACACATAGGCATAGGAAATATGGTATACATATAACACAATAATATATTATAGAATATATATATATATATATTTGTATAGGGCTCGAGTGTACCACCAGACTATCGATTACAGAGTGCGGCGTACTTATATATATATATATATATATATAATATAATAATAATAATAATAATAATACTAACGACACAATATACCATCTTGTTTTATATGGTGTACCTAAACGCATGAAATAAATATAATAATGGTGTGTGATACGTGGAACCCGGCGAGAGGAAGCGACATAAACGGACGCGGTGGAAATGCGCCGGAAATGTATTATATTGATTGTTCGGAGTAAAAATAAAATAACAAAATACCAACGCTAATCATTGTATACAACACATATTATACGTATATACATATGTATTATGCGGATTGACCTATATTAAATCGATATACCACACAAAATAATGTCGTTACTGTACCTACAATAGTATACATTGTGCTGCAGGTATTAAGCTACCATATAGTGCGAACTTAAATTTACGGGTGGGTCGAGAGCGGATATTGTCATTATAGTGTGTAGAGAGCATCGTTTTCTTTCAAGCACCTATTTTGAATTAAAAGAAAAATATATTCTTTTACGCCCTTTTACAAATTCGTACTAATATATATTATATTGTAAACGCAAACTGGTAGGTGGTACACATTATATTGACAAAGACATCATTATAAACACCTAAAATGCGTTTAGATGTAAACGGTATCTTCGTATTATTATTTTATTATGCGTGACATTATTTTTTTTGTTTGACTGCAGGAAGTGTGGCCCTGCAGTGTGTTCGTTTGAATTCTAACTTTAGACATTTTCGGACAATATAACGACGGTGGTCCGGGTGCCATACATTATTCGGACCCTGAATTAAAAATGTATAATAAAAGCGAAAATAACAGAATTTTAAGTAGAAAAAACGCCATTAAAGGTAAATAGGTACCTACCCTGCCGGTGAACAAAAGAAGATCTGAAACGACATATATAGGTTAGGCTTTGAAATACTAAGTAGGTATACAGTATGTACAGTATGTTATATAAAGTATGTACTGTACATTGAATACACCGTGTATTCGGAGACTCGAAATTTAAAACCTGATCTAAGTGATCTTCTCTACGCACTTTATAGAATAATATTATTTATTTTCGGTATTTCCAACGCGCCAGAAGCAAATGCGGTACGTTATGTTTTACCACGCAAATGGTTTCGTTCGCACGACGCGCTTTGACTGAGAAATTATCTACTCGAAACGTTGTTCTAACTTGCCAAGCGTGCATATACTGTAATGTATATTATATTTCATGTATTTTTTTTTTTTTTTTCAATTCACGGTTATAATAATAGTTTCCAAATCGTTGGATCATTATTATTGTTATTGTTATTATTATTTTTTTCTCATTCTAGTAACTAGTTATAACACCACTGGTGGATATCATTATACCCGCGGGCTTCTATTCGTATCTTCTTCCATTTTCCATCATGACATTTCGGCGTGACGAATGTTGTACCTAGGCCAGTACAAGAATGCACCGTACATTCAATTTTCTTTTGTACCATACCATACAGGCTTACACATTACCTATGTATATATTTATTGTACATGTATAATGTATACATGGTGTAGTATCTTGTTGTTACCTTTCTTGCGTGTAGAGAACGTACAGTTTCTAATTAACTGATGATGTGGCAAAACTATTTTAATCCTTATCCACTATATGTACTATATATATATGTATATATTATTATAAATTATTATGTAGTGTAATGCGATCACGCGTTGGTCAGTATATTAAACATGTTTTAATGATTTATAGACTATAATAATGCTGTTGGAGGATTTTTGATTAATTTTTAAATAATAATAATAATAATAAAAAAACATTGAATGTATTTTTGATCGCGTTATATTGATGACCTTCTCCCTTCTACAGTGTAAGTCGAAGGCAAAGATTAATCGTTGGCATCAATCATTTGCGAAGAAAAACGGGCTTGCAAGTTTCCCGCAAGAGAAAATGTAATTCTTTATTGATCTGTTTTTAAAATGGTTTCGGCCTTTCGTTAAAGGTTCATGTAAGATTGGAAAAAAAATCATCGGGTTTTTATCGGTAGAAAATAAATTGTAAAGTAGGTGATGACTCAGTGGTCTCCAAACCGTGGTTTTATAGTTTAAGTCGACCATCAATATACGACTTCCATTTATTTACAAATTATACAGTCCCTACACTCAACTGTACACTGGTGAACATCAATACTATATTGTTATTTTTTATTTAAATTTAAAAATTGATAATATTTTATTTAAAATAGAGTTTTAAGTAGACCATCAATTTGTATATACAGCGTGTTTTTTTATTTTAAATGCCTCATAAAAAAAATGAGTGTATAATATTTTAAAATGTATAAAACAACGATAACAATAATAACCAAATAAGTAATTAATTATTAAAATCTCAAATTGTAATGCCAAAAACAAAAATAATTATTATTTTCAAAGAAAAATGTAAAATATATAATCATACATAATATAATATTATTAGAATTAAACATATTATTTTATTATGTACTAATAAAAAAAAATTTAAAATTACTAAATACACTGTGTTATTTTTTATATGTTGTAAAATTAAATACAAATAAAAAAAGACTGTAAAGCCATTATGTTTTATAATATCGTTTATAGTATACTGTATAGAGATGCACAGGCAATGTGTAGTATTATAAAGTATATGATAAATATATTTGCCTCAAATAACAAAATATTGAGCAGCTGGTACGAGTAATTATACAGTTATTTAAAATACACAAATCAATAAATCATACAATTGTGTAAGCGAATAAGTTACTGTATTTCCTCGCTACTATACCGCCGCGTATGGGGCCAATGCACGCTGAAAACTTTGGAGAATACCGTTATGGGTTAAGCGGCAGAATCTTAGGGTTACTTTTAGTTTATTTATACAAAGTTCGAGTTAAATTAATGTAATTGAATCAGACGACTTTTTAAACTAAAGTTTCGCCGAACAAGATAATTGATTTTTTTCCTTCGATAATAATTAATCACTGTCGGCTTCACTCGTATAGCCGTTCGATGAAAAAGTCCAATAGCTCACCTACTTCTTTATTTGAATAACGCGTAATCGTAGACAGTCTTTGACGATAGATATATCACTATAGTAAAATACAAGCAAATACGTCGAATAATAAGTATAACTACGACATATTTCCTGCAGTGCGCCGCAAAGTATGTATAACGTATTTTCTCGATAATAGTATTTTGAAGGTTTTCCATCGAACACCACACAGTAGTACACATCATTATTATCTGCATATTATATAGATAGAGAGTATCGTTATACGATTTCGGTCGCGTTAAAATGTTCGAATTTTCAAACTCGACACGGTCGATTTTAAGTAGGTGTACTGCAAAAACTACACATTATACTATACTATACGTCAACAGAACCTATTTGTCTCGGGGGGGTTGTTTCCGAGAAAATTCCGGTCAAATGTAACAATAGAGTTAATATAAGCAATATTATATTATTGTATATTATCATATAATAGAAACGCCTTAATGCGTTTATACGGCACACCTATAATACCCAAACCGCACACACAATAATGCATATTATTTACTAATTAGCAGTGTACAGCTAATTCATAGGTGCCTACTACCTATATAATATATTACTCACTCGAATCGCACGCGAAATAATGCTCTTCTCAACGATTTCCGCCACCTTTTTGTTGCAGTACCCACACGTATATATTTACCGAATGCGGAATGACGAACTCAACGCCGCCGCCGCGTTACCCAGGGCGGCGAATGGAATACATAAGTATACGTCTGCGCTTCCGTAAGTATATAATATAATATATTGTCGGACCGCCGTGATAATCGACTGCGCGCATATTATAATAATTATCGCGAGTAACGCGCAGGTAAAACGTTTTCGCCATTGGCGTATTTCGCCCGACGTTCGAATCTAACGCATAGGTGTAAATAACATAGTAATATATATATATGCCATCGCGTTATAAGTACTCAAGTGTAATATTATATATATATATACTATTACTTGTAATAAGCGCGGCGCGAACACATATTACGCCGCACCAGCTATTATACGCATTGTGATAATAATCGTGCTGTTTCGATAGTTATAATAATAATTATTATTATTATGATATTACGCCGTGCGAGCACCGGCCATACGAGCATACAATTATTATTATCATTATTGTAATGCGATATCATATTATCGTATGGTATAATTAGACGTGTGCGTAGCGGCGAGGCGTTTAAAATTTAAATCCGGACGAGTCGCGTCCGACCATCGGACTGCTGCAGCGTTCAATTCCTGCCGCGGAGTAGCCAGCGACTCCGGAGAACCGGAATCTCGCGGTGTGAACGCCGGACATGTGTCTCTGACCTGGAACCTACAATTTACGTGTCGCGGTCTAAACGAACGCGCACGCGATTACAGGCGCCACGATTGATGATAATAATATAATCAATCAGCATTACACCTATTACGACTATTACTATTATTATACATAATATCGAATGTGTGTGGCTACCGCGTTACGTGCGTATAATATACATATACATGCATGTGATATTATGTTAATCGCACGTTATTTAAGGACGTATTCATGACGACGGTGGTTAAAAAAAAAAAAAATGAAGCGTTAGTTCAGCGCACCATCTGTGGCTAAAGTTGTTAAATCCAAGTCATAACTAGGGCGGCTCCAGAAGGTTGGGCGGCGGGTCTAAGTCGTAATATTCTTACCGTATTATACTATTATGTCATTTATATGTTTATAATTTATTTATACTTCACGGTATATAGAGTATATATATATATATATATATATATTATACAGATACATACCCTTAAGGCCCAAACTACACATGTATAAAATAGTCGCGGCGGTATAATATTATTTTTATTTTTATAAATACAACCTGGAGTGGGCGTTGGCCCCTATAGCCACGAGTCACAAGACTACCGAATAATGTACATGATTGAAATTCGAGATCAACTGATCAAAAAACTGTGCATAGTATTTCAATTATAATCGGCTCATCGATAGTATATCGAATGCACTGATAACAATATAAAATGTATGATTAACAAGTGTAGTATGATTGTTTATAATGTTTATATGATCAATTTATCCGGTCGATCGTCTGTGATGTTATTATCTGGCCAGTTTGATGTAAATATTGTATTTTATTAGGCATTGCGCATCCATCGACCGCGCGCTGTAAGTATTTAATAATTTATTATCTATACACCACAGTAAAACAGAGCGTTCGAGTCCCGTTCAAAACACGGTAGCGAGATTAAATAATAATACATAACTCCAAGTATTTTCGAGTCGTCGCTGCCTGACAATAATATTATACATGTCCCGATGATTTCCGGGTAGGTAATAACGATATTGTGATGGCGAGCGAGCGCGCGCACAGACGACAGCGACTTTATTGCCAACGAATGGTTCCGAACGCATCGGAACTCGCGAGGATTCACGGAGTGCGGTCTGTAGGTATATATATATATATAGCATAATGTCTAACAAAAAATATAATATTATAAAATCGCATAAAATGTTATTATTCGCGACGGTGAGATAATGCGACTCACCGCGTCGTATGAGTCTCTCTTAATATATATATATATATATGAGATAGGTGTATATATAGTCAACGCTCTCGCGGAACGCGCACTCACACACACTCGGGACTTATATAATATTAATATATTATTAACGAGGGGCGCGTTATTTACGCCCGTTCGCGCACGCACGCATTACGCAATTAAGTTTTTCACACACTCGCGGCAGTGTACCGCATATACATATATATAATATGAGGTAGATACACGCCCAATGCTCACCTATGTATACGTATATTATGTATGTATAGTATATATATAGTGATAATAATTCTTATCCCTTCCGAGTAGTAAGTTCTACAACACGTGTAGGCGTACATATACACGTATATATGTAGTGTATATAATATATTATATTTAGGACGTGTCGTACGTGTACGCGTGTGTGTTTAGTTTTATTCGACATTTTCAACACACATATACACACGCGCACACACAAGTGCGCTGACGAGTTAAGGCGTACAATATGTATGCGAGGTGGAGTGCCGCGCGTAGTATATAATATTGTGTGCGTTTATTTGTTTCCAACACACGTTCGCTGGCTCTCACGCCGCCACTCCCGCACCGATTTCTGGACTGCCACCGCCCACCGCGCGGGGCAAATTCAATTTATTTGTTTCGAGAGAGTGAAAAATACGCGCGATTGTATATATATATATATATATATACACATACGCGCGCGCCGTGGTGCGATTCGTGAGCGACCGCCGCCGCCGCCGCCGATACCCGTCCGCGATAGGGTTTTATTTTATTTTTTTCGAGATAAAAAAAAAGATACGCGCGAAATCCCCGGGACCGGTGAAAAGTTATTTTAATGGAAACGTATTTTTTTTCCCTACACGGCAGTCCTCTTTCTTTTTTTTTTTTTTTATTTTCTATTTCTTTTCTTTTCGTTTTCTCCAATTCGAACCGTATACACATTCGTTTTGTACCAACGCGCACGTACACGCATACACATATAGCAGCGTATACGAGTAGGTACACTGCACGTGTTATATAGATTTCGGGACGACGCTAAATATAATATAACGCGACCACCCTACATCCGAGTGTCGTGTCCGAAATTTACGGATTCCGCCGATTTTTTTTTTTCTCCGCTCAGCACACAGACGTGCACTTAACATCTAATATAATAATAATATGCTGAATTCGAAACGGACGAAAACACGCTATTCATTTATGGCGCATGTACGCAGGCGGATTTTTCAAATTGATTACATTTTTCCGATACACTCAACAGGTAGGCAATACGCATAATGTAATGTCATGATTGCTTTATCGTTAAAAAATGTCTATTAATGTAAGTAATCTTAGTTATGCTTTTTACGACGTTTTGCGTGCGTGTGCTCATAACCTAGGCACCGTATTATTTTTGTATGACTGCATCCAACCGCTAGTCATTGCGCGGAGTTGACGTTTCGTAACGTACCATGTACATAATTTATATATATATATATTTGTGTGTGTGTGTGTGTGTGCGTTTTATATAATATGGGCGCATACATAAACTCCGTTTTCAGATTTACTTATTCTAAGTGACTTTCGAAAGTTCACCTCACTCTCTATGTATTTCTCTCCCGTTCGCAGAGTTTGTCGCTTTTCTGCCGCCGCCACCACTCATCAATCAAAACTTCATCGTCTCAACAAGCACGCGTTCACCGTCCGGACAAAGCGGATATAGTTTTCCATTAAATTTCGTACGTCGTTTTCCGTGTTCCATTATTGGTACAATCTTCGATCCCACGCGAATTTCAATAAGACCGACTACGTCGCAACAACATCGCGGAAATACTTCACGCGCGCGCGTGTAATGACTCCAGCTAGTGTTACTATATTATAATATGATGTTTTATTCTATACTATTTTATGACTGACACAAGATACGGAAGAAATAAATAAAACAACAGTTATTTGGATTTGAAAACTTGTACATTTCAATTTCATAATACGTATACTTATACCTGTCGTCGTCTCGCCTGATTTTTTTTTTTTTAGTGTCATGAATTATTTTAATGTGATACCTTATCATCACGGTATATTAAATTATTTCGTCAATTCTTTTACGCATAATAATATATGAATATATACGTATTCCGTAAGATTAATTAATTTGATTTTTATTTAAACGTTTTATAAATATTGTACAAAAACGATTACTAACTTATTTACATAGAATAATAATGTGACGATACAAGTTCGTCTGTAATTTATTCGTAAAAAAATGTTGTGCTGTGCCCATAGTTGAAAAATACATGTATAATATAACTTATAAGTATATAAGGAAATAACGATTACCCAGTGTCCCATAATGTACGCGGACGCCAAATCTGCTTAACGTTGGGATAATACCGGAACGTACTGCAAAAGAAAATCATTCCATCTGAATATTATATGATATATTATTTTACATTACATTGTGTTGTGCTTTTATTATTATATCACGTACGAGACTGATACAGCGCAAAAGATAAATATATTATCATGTGTGTGATTTCTTCGGAGCGATTAAATCCGCTTAAAGACGAATATCGTCCGTCGCGGGAAAAGTAGCCGGTGGTCATATATGTATATATATATATATTTATTTATTATATACTTTGACACGCTAAATCGGACGGGAACTCGTTCCGGCCAAAAACTCGACATATTTCTATACGTGCACGTTGAAGGTAGGTATATAGGAACATACATGCTATAGCCACGCTCGTCTACACTGATGTACCTCTGAACATGCTGCATACATACGATATAGCTATTATATTATCTACTTATATATTATGTACCTATACGTATATGATATTGTATGCCAAAGCAGACGCAGGTCGTAGAAGAATGCACGGACAGTTACACGCATGTCGGACTTCTATACCTATACATACTATTATAAACTACTATAACGTACATTATTATAACACGATATATACCTTCATATTTCATGTATGGTATATATATAATAATATGTATGTATATTAAGATCACACGAAGCTCGTTACAAGTCTCAATGTCTCGTGTAATAGTATTATAATATGGTCGACGTGTATGCATTTGTATTTTTATTATTATTATATTATATCCAACCTAAATGAATTTCGTTTCGAACGACATTATAGTGTATTATTAATATTTGAATTTTATTAGACAGCCATCGGTGTTACTATTCGTATATAATATTATCTACCTAAACTGCGTGCTATTAAAACAGCGTG
This sequence comes from Rhopalosiphum maidis, assembly GCF_003676215.2. Taxonomy (NCBI): domain Eukaryota; kingdom Metazoa; phylum Arthropoda; class Insecta; order Hemiptera; family Aphididae; genus Rhopalosiphum; species Rhopalosiphum maidis. The sequence goes on from NC_040879.1 coordinate 26,480,605, forward strand.
AGTCTGTAACATTATATTATTAATTTTTATTAAATTTATTGTACGTCAATCGCATCAGCACCTACCTAAATGTTTAGCGCTGCGCTTTGGTAAAAGGAACTTGTATTCTAAAAATTAGTTTTTACTGTAACTTTTCATGCAGGAGAGGGAGTATTTTATATCGCAGACATATACGAGTATTAATGGTGCACATCGCACATGGTAATGAATTTTTAAAGTAAAAAAAGTACCTTCATCTATTTGTACGCATTTACAAGCGATTGAAAGCTTTCGCCGGTGGAGCAACGCTGTTAACTTTCTGATACGTTGCTATATACATATTATTATATGTGTTATACTGTGGTAAATTTTGATTTCTTAACTCATTATTATTATAGAAGGAGCCTCACGACTGCCGAATGGTGTAAAGAGTAGTTATCGAAATGGCAAGGGTTGTTTTGTTATTGTATAACACCGCGTGTGATTGACAATGAACAAGATAAGTGTATCCTCTTAATGGATAACTCTAGATTAGTTTTACGTGTTTATCGGTGTTGAATATAACCTATATGCATCTAGTTTACATAAAATAATTTATTACATACTCTAAGATGATGTCAATATTATTTACTAGTATTTAACTAAAAGTATAATTTTACCTATACGATAGGCATAGAAACTTACATAAATGGATTCGGCAATTGATATCAGGTATATATTCGAAATTCGAAAAAATAGGTACCTAATTTAATATGATATTTGGTTTTTTTTTAATTATTCAAAAGTAAATACATAAAATAAAGTATAAAAAATAATGTTTAATGTAAATAAAATTATGAAAAGTTTTATTCATGCTCTAGTAAATCATTTAAAGTAAAGTGTTTTTAAGTGTACGAGTTTATCTGTATTCTATAATATGCTTACAATACGATATTTTAAAAACAAATTCATAGAAATAATAAGTAATAAGTAAGTATTACTTTTTGAATAATGACCTGAAAAGTAAAAAATTAAAAATATTTCGTATGCAGTAGTAGTAATATATTATGTGTGATAACCAGGATCCAAGTTTGACTGCGTTAAAAAAAAATATTAAAAATTAAACTTACAAATGGATAAGTATATTCAATGGAAAATATCAATCTTTATAAAAGTACCCTTGTGTATTATTTTTATTATTAAAAAATAAATCACTAAATTAACAATATTGTCACACAATAATATTATTATGTAATACAATAAAGATCTATCAAAAATATAAATAACAATTTAAGTCTAACCGTCTCAATTTGGAGCCGTAAAACGTATAATATTGACGTATTGTAATATGCATCATTATATACATTAAATTATTATTATATTATCATCAATGGAGAAATGCATTTCATTTTCCATGGCGACGAATATTATGTATAAATAAATTATTTATTCGTATAATACGCTTTTGTAGAGCTTTGACCAAATTAGACTTGTGCAGTATACCTTGTTTGCTGCTATATTTTGTATGGTATCTGACAGCTAAATGAAGGTATAGTTGTCCTTTGGATAAATATACGTAGGTAGGTATATCGCAGTTTATTGCCACTACGATACCGTTCGTTTGATCGTTTCAAATCGGATGTTTTGAGACGTCGTCGTAGATATAATATATTGTATATATTATATAGATTTTATGCTATGAGAGTGGCCGAGATAAACATTTTATAGTTATATGTATAAGTATATAATACATGTATATAATATACAAACATCACTAACACTATTACTCGCAATACCGATAATATTACAATATACCTACGGTATAGATAAATAGCGCGATAGATAAATACGATAGGTACATACGGAAACGATTGGCGACCGTTAAGTACTGTGAAACTACTCGTATGTATGCGCTCGTTTTTTTCGTGACATTTGTGGTTTTCGTTCCGTTCGGTTTGGGTTTTTTTTATTTTTTTTTTTGACGCGGTGGCAGCCTCTATTTCGACGGATTCGAATCGTCACCCAATCGTATTGCGGGTATATTATAATTTATAATACATACGAGACATACCTACATTGGTCCCTGGACGCTGTGGCCGTGTCATCGAGATTTGCATATACCCAGAGGCGTATCAGAGGACGGTCAGGTGGTATTCATCCTACAGCTTCTGATGCAGTTTAATGTGATATTACGCGATATTACTGAGTATTTCGACCCGGCGCGCGTAGATATATATGTAATAATTCCACAAGTCCTGGCTTGCGGGGTGCAGAGGAAAAATGTAGAGACCAAAGCGAGCGTTCGCCGCCGCGAGATGAACGCGAATTTAATTTATAACATTAATAAGGATTATGCGCACCCGCGATCGCCGTCCGGCCCGGGTTTTCGCGGGTAACCGAGACCGTCTGCTGCTGCAGTGAGCTGACCCTCATCCCCGCTCGTATTTATATAATATAATTATGCGCGTGTGTGTGCGTTAGAGAGAGATCCACTGCACGCTGTCATCGAGGGACGTGTATATCATCATCACACCAAGCGTAATACATTAATAATAATAATAATAATGATAATAATAACGATGACGAGAATGACGAGCGCGGTAAAACGCGAACATATTGTCGGAGGGCGCGCAATAATTATTTCATAATAATTATGTATAGATATTATATATACCGGGTGAACAATTTAGCGGAAGACGCTCTATTTCAAAAACTATTAACGTTTTTGAAAATATTTTTCCACATGTATTCAATATTTTGAACTTCTTATTCCTGCAAAGCGGAATGGAGTTGCGTGGCACAACGGGGTATCCCGCAAAAAGATGATCCACTATATATACACCGTTTATTTGAACTTTAAATACTTATATACCCGATGAACGACGAAATTTGATTTTCGTTGAAAAATACTATACGAATCATGTTCTGCTTTAGGATGCAAACGTTTCATCGAGAAGAATAAAACGTACAATTTTTTTCTCCGAAAATGTTGTTTTGTAAAATTATATGACATAATAAAAGAAATATTTTCAACAACGTCAGTGTTCTCTAAAAAAACGAATGTCTTACGTAAAACGCATCACCCCGTACATATAATACTATATATTATACAGTAACGGTTGATCTCGTTTCATATCAATTCATATGTACGATGTACACTTCGCATTTTTATCCCAGCGCGGGGTCCGGAATAATATGATGATGAGCTCCGTGACGACGACGACGACCGTATATCTTATTTATAATTTATCGTCCGCGGTTCGTCGTCCATCATGACGTATATAATGCGTTAATATTCATTCGACTATAAAGCGAGAATATAACGGTAAACACAGACTAGGGTGATCCACTGGTATATCATTTCTATATTATTATTTTTATTAGGTTTATGATGATATTATAATATCGTAATAATACGTACCGGAAAATGGGAAAAGAGCTACGGCGCTGGCGATAAAAACTACATTATACTATAATCGAAACGAACGCGTGTATAGTCTGGCCGTCGCACATTCTGATACATTATAGCCGATGGTCGCATATGCTTAGGATAAGTAATGTATACGTTTATACTGCCGTCATAAGCGAAAACGCCGTAGGTCACCGAAAAACGCGCTTTTGTATTTTCATAAAATCATAACACCTTGTACATTCTCATTAGGTATTTAAATATTATGTATGGTTTCCTATGTAATTTTACCCAACGGATGCGATGAAACAATAATAAATATGATTAAATTAATTATTGACAAGATATTTTACTTTTCACGTTGTACCTTAGTATTGGTATAAACTTTTGATACTTTATTCAAAAGCAGGAATGCCGTAACTCGCACGTAACAATTTCCGATACGATAAAATTATTTATACATTTAAATTTGAATGTATTCACAAAACAAAAATATTATTTTTAAGTCAATTTATAAATAAAAAAAAAAATGCTTTATACATAATTCTAATAATTAGCATGTTGGAATATTTTTCCAAAAAATATTTCTGTTGGCTGGGAGAACTTGAGACAGATTTTGTAAGATACTATCTCGTTTTTCTCGTAGAGTCCCTTGTGGTTTCGTATAGTTAGACGAGTCTGTTTCTACATGGCGTCAATACTCATATTTATGAGTTATACACGTATTATAGCGCCCGCACTATACACGACGAACGGTTTTCGTTTAACGTCTTGATTTGTAGTGATTTACAATATTGAAATGTCTCCCGATGGCACTTCGCATCTTAAAAACTATAAAATAAAGTTTTTTACGCACGAATAAAATATTTGGTACTATTGTGTATATTTTCCGAGCGAACGCGTTGAAAAGTCTGGCAAGCGTTATACGGTGTAATATATATAATAACAAATGCCTATAGGTACTCGCTATACAGGTATTATGCTGTTGTCTATACGTATTATTGTTGGTTGCGTACACAAATCTAGGCTATACACGCGCCGCCGCCGACTTATTACACGTCGGCGGTGTGGGTTCTTGCTAACACGTTTATTATGTGTATACGCGTCGCAATTGAAATTGGGTCATGTATGTGGACGACGAAATCCATTAAAGCGGCGGCACGTCGACGAAGTATCAATCGGCAAAAGAAAACGTCCCGACGAAGACATCATATAATAAATTATAATAATACTGCTTGTGGTAATAAATTATCGTAACGGGCTCGGTTGGCCCGTTGGACGGCGATCCGTTCGGATGATATTTGGGACCACACATTTTTTCGGTGTGGTTTATAACCTTATAAATAATATGACTTTCCATTTGTCATTTGACCGACACAGGCGAGCCACCCCGTATATGACACCGAATCACAGTGTTCACCGACATGTATTTAGGCATATGTATCTATACTATGGTAATATATATATATGTATGTATTACATTTTAAACTCGTGCGGGATGCTAAGTAAAAAAAAAAATTACTTTATGGAGGAGTTTTAGGGGTTTCAGCCGACGTTTGATCTGCAGTGTGGGGGTGAACCACTATATATATATATATATATATATATATATAGGCTATAGGCTATAGGCTATCGATCGGTAGAGTCCGCCCTTAGGTAGGCCCGTGCATAAAACAAAAAATAAACATTGCACATACATAATTGATTACAATTATATAACAATCTAAATAAATACAAATTAATATACGACTGTGTATGATACATTATATATATTCTTATATACAGTACACTTTACACGGCTATGTGAAGAACCTCAAAAATTTGGTCACCTGTACGGGCTGTAGGTACATATATATATGAGTGTGTGTGCGTGTGTTTAGTCGGCTTTTATTCTTAATAATATTATTATACAAAATTATTCCGTACACATTTATCCGCATATTTGCCAAAAGAACTTTGTACAAGAGACTGCACGATTCGCCCAAAATATAATATTATATATGCATACGATATGTCACCGAGTGCAAATATATATATATATATATACATAATAAACCACCCCAATCGCTCGCACGCCGTGGAAAAACGATAAATCAGCTATATGGTGTACATATTACATATATATATGTGTGCGTGTGCGTGTATTAAGATGGGTTTGCATTTGTTCGTGGATTTTGGCGACGAAACTTTGACTCGACCGATGTGTAGGTAAGTATACAATACGTACGTGAGCATATATATGTATATAGTTATACAGTTGTGTGTGTGTGTGTGCTATGTAGTTTAACCCCGTCGCGACCACCCCAAACGTTAGCCTGTATATACACACATATATATATATATATGTATGCGCGCGTGAGCCACGGATTTTCTTGTATATATATTAATAACGTCTGTACGCGAGCGTAAAAACCGTTCCTTTTGTTTGCCGTCGAGCGCGTGCAGATTTATGGTAATTCGTTTTGAGTATTTGTTTTAAAAATTTGCACTTTACCTACTTCGCCGCGGTTTCTAGCGGTGTGGCTGTGCGTATTCGAATAAATTTCGTGCGCGCAGAACGCACAAAATTCCGTGCACCGGCAATTAATCATCGAATTAATGATTTATTATAACCGTAGTCGTGAAATAACATCCAGGATGGCTTTCCGTGTTTTTCCGTTTTCCTGCAGAGTAATTTAAATAAGAAAGTATAGAAAAACACGGTGATACACACTGTAATACAATTCTATCAGAATCGATATTGCACTAATATATATAATCAATACATAAATATTATACTATTTATACCTATTATAGGTTAGGTTATAATAGATAGTTTTAATGAGTTTACTTATTCTTTTAAACAATACAAATGTAACAATACTAGAATAGATACCTAATTAAATAAAAACGAAAGAGCTAAATCGGTTAAGTTACAACTTTTTATTTAACCACAAAGACCAACCAGATTTCTTATAATTTTTTTTTTTTTATTACCTAATATACCAATAATAAAATCTATAAATAACATATGTTCAATACTAAGTAGCAAATATTTATTCACAATAAATGACAACAAACAAATAAATAACGTTAAAATGTTTAATAAAAATGTTTATATACTGTTTGTAGTGTTTTTATATCTAATATTTTGTTTGTAACTAATTATACTTCAAGCAATCGTCAAGGCATTTTGTATTTACTTTAATAATTCATAATTTGGGTTTATATGGGTTGACTTAGTATTGTAGACATTTTCTAGTTAAAGTAATTTTATTAAATTTTAATTTTTAATGTAAACACTTAAACATTTCATTAAATTAGAGAATTAAACAGTCAAGATAATGGTAACATAAACAAATTTTTAAATAGATTTGTACTCGTGACTATTGTATGGTGTAGACACACGATTTTTATGCGTGACTATAGAATTATATTTATGTACGGTTTATAGACATTAAATAAATCCCTCCTTTTTACTACTTTTTCTTTATCACAAAACTAACATACTCTCTATAATAGTTTTACAGTAATTGGTATCTCTCTATGTTTCTCACTGCCGTTTTAAATATCCTGCAACGTTCGTAGTGCGTACTTATCACTATATATGTATATTATCATTATTATGTCTACATATTATATGCATATTACTATAAAATCGATCAACGAGTACGCGCTGTCTACGGTTAACGTTTTTTTAAAAATCCAATTATTGTTTAAAAAAGAAAAAACTGAACCCGCGTCAACTGGATTGATGCCATACGATTTTCTTCGAGTGTTATATTATTATTATAACGTGGAGTACACGTATAGGTTTTGGCGTTTTGCGGTCGCATGTGACGCGCTGCGAGAGACATGTGAGACGAGGAAGTTGACAAGCTTCGCGCAGAATTCGAGAAACGTCCTGACCGGATCTGACCCAACTCATCTGATTCATGATTATTATCGTTATCGTTGTATATAATAATAATAATATTATGTATAGTGGTTTCTGTTCGTCCGACTGCGACCAAAATATCAATTCTCATCAGATCTCCATCAATTTACACAAAGTGATGTGTGCTGTAGGTCATACTATTATTATACTGATATTATATATACTACACGTATACTATGCGTTATTACTGCGCACCTCTAAGCCTCGATACAATTTTGGAATTTTTGCAGTGATCCGTTTTCACCTATACCAAAATGCATTTTTCGTCGTTAAATGACCATAAAACGTCTGTTTAACGACGCGGATTAGTGTCTGGAGTATATTATTTTCAAGTCCATTTCCTCTCTCGGGGGGGTCATGATTGTTCGAAAATTCAGTTTCGTTCTGTGTACAAATAATGGATAGTATTCAAAAATCGAGATTCCGATGTGTCTCCAAACACCATTTGGTGTTTGTGTGTATAATTGTGCAGTATTATCTGTTGTATTAATCACCGGATATGAACTATATTCGTGTTTATAATATATTATTATATTAGTGTTTATATTTTATACAGAGTACCTATTATATATTAAGCTTAATGCGAATCTCGTCGTATTATTTATGTAGCTGACATTTTTAAAAACGGATATGAGTTATTGATGGACATTTAATGTGGTATCAGTCAACAGGAATTAATTGAGTGGTTTGCAGCAACTGCAGCAGGGGATGGAGCCAATACACGGAATCGATTTTGGGGAACGGATACAATATAACAGTCTCGAGTATTTCGTTTGGTCGTTGTACATAATCTCGCTGTCATTGTTAGAGTGACAATCGAATACTATATCGTCAACCGCTGACCAAAATGTCGATTATAAAGACGGTGTGTAGGTACCGGACGTGCACTATATTAGTTTAAACACAAATACGACGCGTGTTATAATGTGTATCGTGGGCGATTTAATGGGTGTGTGCAGGTCGTCCGAGACCGACGACGGCGTTTCACGGGACGCGCTAAAACCGTATTATACGGCGGCACACATAGCTAGGTGTAGTACTACCCATTTTACAACAATATATTATGTTATACCTACTTATCGAACCCATAATTCGCGGTGTGTCATGCGGACGTTGTCAAAACCGCGTGCGATTAAATCGAATCGTGAATTACGGCCGAGCACGGGCTGTGCGTATAATATCATGTATATACGATATTAGATTGCTCGTGATAAAGGGGCGATGATGTGTTTTATATATATATGTGTGTGCGCGTGTGTGTTTTATATAGGTAGCTGATATTATACGTAGAGACGTGTACAATGCTACACTGTCGCGTGTATATACATATATATATATATTGCGTAATAATACGAGTACCGGGGTGTTTATTATAACGTCGTCGGGTCCCGAGGGAACGGACTCGCGAACGACTATGCGATACGAGAAGCAATTAAAAACGAGTCGTTTAATTTCTAATCGCCGCCCGGCTACAATGTCACGACCCGCGCGTATGAACGAGAGTATAGTAATAATGATAAAAAAAAAAAAAAAAACGAAAACGAAAAACGGGGGAGCGAAAACATAAGCACCCGACCAAACCGCGAGCTCGACGGTGGCTGCGGAGAGTACACGCGCGCGCATACTGCTTTTATTACGTTATATGTGTTAGGGTCCGACAGGACGCTATATATATATACATATATATATATTGATATTAGTATAATAATATATTTCGATATGTGTAATACCATAATCGAGTCACTATGCCTACGTAAATATAGTCTGCACTCCGCAGGTCTAATAACCTCGTTTGAAAATTAAACTCTGCGTTTGCCTATCTCGTATACCGTCGGTACATTACCGTACATGTACGCGGCCTGCAGAGTTGTACGACTCCACCGATTTTTAGTGGTGTCTTATTAGGCCGTAATAGCTGACGATAAATCACTAATCAATTTCGATAGCGTTTCGAACCTGTGTATTTTTGAGTAATGAGATAACATTCAAACGTGATTGATTTCTATATAATCTCCTGTGACGGGACCAACAGCTTATATTATATATATATACGTTATACAACCTATGACCACTTGTACACACCCGCGCGACGGCGACCTACACATTCGCCTATTTTGTAAAATAGTAGTCCGTCGGGCGAGAGTGCAACCTCCAAGTGCATTTAATAGATTTTAATTATCCCATATCTGGTGTCCACTTGGAATATGTTGTTGGCGAGTCCGTAAATGATTTGAGTGCATACCACAATTTGATCGTGTGTCAGACCAGTGATGCGGATTAAAAAATCGAATAAAATGAACTCTGTTGGAAATCGGACAAACTAGAAGCAATCAGAATATTGTTCAATTTATAAAAAAGTTCTGTGTTTAGTATATTTCATTAATGATTAGTAATTACTTAAAAATAATATATAGATAGATATATCTCAACCAAAATAAAATTAGTCTGAAAATTTTAGTAAATCTCAAGTTAAAAATAATTTATAATTGTTCGTGATTTTGAATGGTTACTAAGTACTTTAATGGAGTCTTCATTAAAAAAAAAAAAATAATAATAATAATAATAAAGTATTTCGTTGTACTATGATCGTCATATAGTGAACTGTAACTTACTCTTAGCGATGCGAGAACATTTTTATTTATAATACCTATTTTATGCGTTTTAATTTTTTAAACCCCCTCTTTTATATTTTTACTCGATTTCCGTCTGAGAAAATAAAATATACTCTCGGGGTGTGTCCGGAAATGTAATGGTAATACGTATATCGTATCTAATAATATAATAAGTTACATGTTTAATCTACACGACACCGCCAAAGCGCACGCTGCAGTGTCATATTTATACTTATATATATATATACATATATATATGTATCGATGAATTTATTATTTCTGTATAAGAGCTCTACTACCAACGACACTACGTATATAATAACATATAATATTGTATAATGATATTATACGCAGTCGAGGGTGTAAATGTAGGTGCCTATCTATCTTTAAACATATATACGTGTGTGCGTGTGCAGTTAAGTTTTAAAATACCGAGAACGGTTAGTGTATACGTGCGTCCGTACTGAGCGACGAGATAGGCTCGGAGTGATAAAAATTCCATTTTGATACGGAGACCGGTGTGCGGGGACTTCACGGCGGAGGGTAGATAAAGAACTCCTCGGAGAATAAATGTTCAAGATAATCGTGGCGGCAGTCCTGTGCTTCATACACACGGTTCCCGACCGCGCGTAGTATACCTTATTATTATTATCATACACGTATTATAAATATATATGTGTATATATATATATTAATAAATTGTGAATATATTATGTAGAAAAGTGTATGTGTGTATGTGTGTAAGGTAAGCTCGTGACATTAAATTACGTTTTTATTTTTAACCCCATTAGGAAAACGACGAGGGGAAAATACCCCGTGAAAAAAATATGAAGATAATAATAATCGTATACATACCGGTCGAGTCGAAACTGCCGTCAGCAGCTAACATTATAATATTATACAATTTTCTAGAAACTGCTGCTGCCGCTGTTGAAAAAACGCACTTGTTCCACAACATTATCACAAAACAAACTATAAAAATTATCACAAATTGATTAAACTATGTATTTGAACGGCAGCGAGTACAGTTTGAAGTTTTTACGTTAGACTTTACTGTTGCACTAGCGATCTGCATAGTCTCTGTTGCAAAAACGGTAGTATTATATGCGATATGCGTTCCAGTGGCGGGAGATGGTTGTAACTTCCGCTAGTACGTGGAAATTCTGCCGCAATATCAATAAAGTCCACACACAGTATTACTATGGTATTATCATGTCAACATTTTTCTATAGATCAGTTCACACTGTGTAGATCCAGTCAACAATTTCAGTATCGTATAGTCGCCGAGATCTGTAGTTACACTAAAAGAAAAATTTAATTAATTCGGTAAGCATATTATAGCTTTCAATAGTGTTACAATAAACGTGATTATTATTTCTCAAACGTCAAACGTTGTGCAAGCATGATTCTAATGTGTATATTATACTGTACTATTTACTACTAGTAAATAATGATAAAAGTTTCTTATATTTTGCGAGGATAATACATATTGCATTAGGTATATTATACACACAACACACGCACACACATACAAGTAGTATACAATTCGATCCTACGTTTTATAGTTTTAAAGTTGTTTATGAGTAAATCAGATGACAGTTTATGTATAATTCTGCATGGTAAATGCCATTATTAAATTTATTATAATGATGTACTGAAATGCATTTCCACTTAACTTACATAGTGTACGTGTTGCGTACGCGGTCACATCCGAATGGATTTAAAAATATTGTATATTCTATAATATATATGCATGTGATGTCGATATATATATAGGCACAATAGATACTTGAAACTGGAACTTTTACGTATATTATAATTTTGCACAATAAAATATTCAAAATATTTACTTATACTAAGATTGGCTCATAAGTTAAATGTAATATGCAAAGTTATTAAAAAATAATTGTTCTGTTCAGCCTACCGAATTGATAACAAGTTTAATTACTAAAAATATATTATATAATAAAATATTATAACACATACTATCCTAGAAATATATAATATTATGCTGACCCATCCATTTAGGTACTTTACTCAGACTTAGTTTAATATATAACTTCTGATTTAAGTCTATAATTTAACACACACCCATTTCAGTGACCTACTAAATAACGAGGTACACTTGAAACCTATACTATACAGCAGAATTGAGTGACTAGTTTTTTTAATTGGGTTTTATTGGACTGGTATTTTTTTTTTTTTTAGCATAAATGAGTAGGTATATACTTAATATTATTAAACGCATTTTTATTCGCAATACCGCTCTGATATTGTACAAATACATGTTATATTCGCCACAACTGTTCATCTGAATAAAATTGTTTAATATAAAATACCAATAATATTATTAATAATAAATTATTTTGGCGTAGCAGACCGAACTCGGCTGGCAAACATCGCAATCGACGAATACGACAAGTGCGTATAAGGCGATTACGATGTCGTAATAACGTTATAATACATTCCGAGTAAGTCTAAATACATCGAAGTAAATATCAAAAAGACTATTTTGGGGTTTCTATTCAATGTAAAAACTCGACTGGAAACACAACGGCATTGCGGGTGGAGTATATGATGGCTGAGACGGCACTGCTGCAGCGGACGGCGCAGAAGTAACGGGAGATTTCCTGGTAGGCAGGTTTCTTTTTTCTTTCCTCCCCAGCGCGGGTCGGTATTTTCATTTTCTCTCTGTCTTTTTATTTCAATCTCTGTCTTCCTCTTTCTCGCCGCACGCGTGTCATCCTTTACAATATTATTGTTATCTCATCTGTAAGAGGCCTCCGAAGAATGGCAGCCGCCCGGAAATGCGGAGGAGAACAAATTTAATGAAATTTCAGTACTACATTTTTAACGTTGTGATATCCATCGTGATTAAACATTTTTACCTCACCCCGCGTTCGTCCGGCTTACTCACAAGGTCCATCCGAGTGTGAGTTTCGTCTTTATAGAATTTACGAGAATTACGTGCAATAAAAGTAAATAAAGAGACGTTATGTTATTTTATTTTTCCATCTCGCGGGTTTAATAAACAACTTGACAACAAAAAAGCATTTGATCAAACGTATTTCGTTTTATTATTATTATAATTTTTACTCGGCATGGTTTCTGAGACGTCACAACATCTTTATTTTTTCGAAAATTATAAAAAAACAATAACAATTATTACAAAAATTATATAGTTTTTATCATACCATATTGTGGTAATAAATACAAAACTACCCATGTCTCTGCATTTTTTGGACCAACCAATAGAGTAAGCAATTACACCGCTAAAAAGGAAATTAAAAAATTACCTTTTTTCGTTAATTGCACCATATAACTGCAGTGGCGATAATAATGTTTCAAAATCCCCTCAGAGAAATATCAATGAAAATTATTTAATCATGATATATTAAATAATCGTAACAAACTGTTTGGGAAGAAATTAAATTCATTTTTTACTTACAAATTTTTGATCATTTATTTTTAAATAAAATTGTAGGGATGACTTTTATCAGAAAGTTATTTTAAACTAATATTGAAATTGATTTTTTTTTTTTTTTTTTTTAGTCTGTTGTCAAAACATTTAAAGTATTTCAAACACGAAAAGTGTATTTATTTGATAAATCCCGACCAATCCTTTTTTTTTTTTATGAAATGTAGAGTTCATTTTATTTTCATTTTTATTCACGAAAAGATATGGTTTATTTTATTTTAGTTAATATTTATTTGGATCAAATAGAATTTTTATTTTTATATTTTGTTTCAAAATAAATGTGTAAGGATTACATTTACGTCTAAGAATGTTGCTATAAAGTCGTACTATGCACAATGTACATAAAAAAGTGTGAATTTGACGCGCTGGCATTTATTTAGGTTCTAAAACTCAATTACTCGCCAACTTATATACTACATAGTATAGATAAGAATTAACAAAAAATTGAATGCCAGATGACAACATATTATGCTAATTATTATTCAAACATTCATCATCGTACGTTTTCCTATATTAGATTTGTGGTATATTATGTACTTATCGCATTAACCAAACCACCGAACTTAAGTGGATAGTTTAAATTTTTGTATATAACCATACAAACTATTATTATATGTATAATACTATAAAATATATAAAATAATTATTCACAAGGGTCGTGCGGTGTCTTTCGGCTTCTATAACCAGGTATTATGACGTAATGTTGGGTGCCGCTCCGATATGTTTAAGGTTCGGCGTCAGAGAGGGCTCTACAGATAAAACAATACTATTATATTATTTCCATTTCTGGCAAAGTCGTATTGAGCATAACTATACATCCGACGAGAGTGTGTGAGCGACAACACTGATGGGTGTTTATACCGGGCACGCCCGCCATCACGCCACTGCTGCAGCGAGTCGGTGTGTCGGCGGTCGATCTTCCGAACGCCACGAACGAAATAATTAAGCGTCGGTTAACGCACGATTATTAGTCTCGGGCCACCGCTGACGTCGATATAAAAGAAGAATATTTCAAGCAAATAATGGACAGCACTCTTGAGCTTTTTGTGGTATACCTACGTAATAAAGTGCGACATACATTCGGATGTTGGCCCGCTGATTAAATATTCCGTTCACGATTCTCGTTTTACGTGTTTTTGAATAACTTCCAAGTGTTAATCAACACTGACAATGGCTGGCCACAAACCACCGTCGGAATAAAAAACCGCGGATTTTGTCACTAATTTCGTTGACAAATCGATGTTTCTCTACGCCGTAATAATGATTTAAATTAAAAATCGGTCTAAAAATGAAGTATTTTTTGTTTGTCTATCAATTTATGTCGCTAGTCCTCGCAGTATCGCACCTTGCGTTGCAGCTCGTATATATTTGTACTTGTATAAATAATATATAAGTGCAACACCTAAAAAATATATGAATACGATTTTACTAATTTAGTATTTAAATGCGTATAACCATTGTGTACATACTTATGACGATTGACTAATTTTGCAATGATTTTTTATTTGTTCTCGTCGATTTTTTTTTTTTATTTTAACCGCATTTCGGTAATTTATTAATATAATATTATAACGGTTTTTTTTCTGTAGATCGCTCTATGTATAGATTCATTCAATCGTTATATTTGCTCCGATATAATTCGATTTAACCATCGTAATATGTTATATTACACTTAATATGCGTATACATGTATGATATTACTCAATTTCTTTCATAAATAATTTTTCGTCAATATGTTTTTTATATTATTATTTACGCACAGTGCATACGTGCATTTAGTGCCTTATTTTTATTTATCTACATATATTAATTGAATAACTTCGTTTATGTTAATTTTTATTTTGAGTGGTATCGGTTCCCATTAAAATCGTTTTCTTTTATGTATATGGTCTTCAATTTGGGAATTGTGTCCCGAAGAAACTCTATAACTGCGCCGTCTCCAACCTTTTATACGTTATTCTTCCTTTTTTTACCCTATTACTTTTATTACGAAGACTAAATAGCGGGGGGGAAAAGTTGAGATTGTTACAAAGTTCAATTTTTGTTATGTACTGGAAAATCTATTTATTGGGATCCGAATTTCGTGACAATGTTAAATATATTTATATTATGTGCATTTTGTTGGAATTAAAATTAACATATTTTATCATTTATACTTACGTTGAAGAATAAAATAATATTTAATATATAAAATATCATAACTGAAAATTGTACATTTTCAAATTTAATTTTGTAATTTTAAATATAGTTATAGATTTAACTAACATTAATTAAATTGCTTGTAGATTGTTGTTTCTTGATTTTCTCAAGCTGTTTATAAGAAAAAAAAGTAGATGAAATGTTAAAAACAGTATTTTATTATTATAACGAAACAATAAGAGCTTATTGTTGTGAGTTAATAGTTTAAAATTATATTACAAGAAGCATTATTATACGATATTAATAGTTTTACGTTTCTCAAGATTTTTTTTTAGTGTATCTTTTTTTATTCAATGATTTATGAATTTTTATAATAATATTTTATATTAAATGTATTTTTCATACACATTATGATGAGACTCCCGCTGTAATTTAATGTAGAATGATATAATACGTATACCAAGATTGTAAAGATTGTAAAATTAAAATCAAATTTGTGTTTTAAAATAAATTGTAAAGTCTGGTAAATACATAAAGAATAATTCAATAGTGTGACAAAATTGATGTAACTGGCAATCAAATTTAACCCATCAGCACTAATATGATATACCGTGGCGATAAAACGGCGTTATATAAAAAGCGTTTCGATAAGATATTAGCGTTTTAGATTTAAAAATATGTCATTACATGTATCATATTACATATTATGCGTACATATGTCCTAACTCCCGATGGGTGACGTCCAGATAGACGAGAGACAAAACTGCAATTTACTCTTTAAACGTGTACCCGCCACCGTCACCTGCTGAAATACAATATGCGAGTCCTTTCTGTAGCAGCGGTATATTGCGTATAATATTGGGATTGAGTGAAATGACGAATATCATAATATCATATAGAACGGAAAGGACTAAGAGACAGACTTAATTAGCGTTAAGATTATATTATATTATACGTATTATGATGTGAATCTTAGGAAATTGTACTTAATCAGGATTATGAGTTACGACTGAAGAGGGATCCCGCGTGCTACTTAACGGCTATACATCTATATACTATTATGTTTACACGCATCACCGAATACACGCACACACGCACACACACCTAAATATACTATAAATTATGTGTATATATCATAACGTAAAACCTCGTAGAGTTGGTAATGGTTTGGTTTAAACCGTTATAGCGTTTATAATCAACTGTTATAACTCATAATACAATTCAATCGAAAATGTAAAATTTATGTTGGTATAAATAAATCGTAGATTAGAATGTAAGTGTTCGAAGGTTATCCGATTTAGTGATCACATTTTTTAACATTCACATGTCTACCTCACTTTATTCGACAATTTAAGTTTTCAGAATTAATGATGTTAATAAAATACGATGACATGAAATACCTATGTTGCGATTATATTGAGCACTAGTTGGATTTTTGAAGCTCAGTTTGTTATAATAACGAATAAACACATTTTGCAGGTTAGGAATATGGAAAAATTTCAGATTCAAATAAATCGTTCAAACTCAAAACAAATCGAATATTGTCGGTCGGTTCCATCGATATTGCTGTTGGAAAGCGGACTTTTGTAGTGGTTTAAATTAACCGCTAGACTCGTTACATAGGGTTGATGTACTCGGTTGGGTGCCATGTTACAAGGGGCTTGGGCGGTGAGAGTGAAATAAGCTACCTATCAACTGAATTACCAAGTAGCTATAAACTATATACAGTACACTGTACACCCTTCAGTCAGTCCAACTTCAATCGGATGTTGGACACTACAATCCAGTGCCCTTACACTTGTTGTGTCCGCTTTAAGTCGGTTTACCGCGTTAGACTATATGTTATATTATCATGCCAATATCGGTTAAATACATTTCGTACGAATAAGACGATCAAAATAAATAAATAAATAAATAAATAATCATAATAACGCACAGCGCTCACAGTCAACACAAAATATATCATGTACAATGTTATTGGTATATAGTAGTAAAGCTCGTTTGATATTTATACTTAAAATCAAGATATTTGAGGTAATATATATATTATGTGGTATAATAGGTAATAATGCAAAAATATTTGATGTGATTATATTTACGGAAACTCGTTCGGTAAGTAAAACGTATATTTTGGAGTATACTCCAACGGTTATTGGTGTAGTATTCTGAAACGCGATGATAAAACGCGTAATATAATGAATGCCAAATTTTTATAGCTCGAGTGTTGAGACGTCGAGTAGATTATTATTTTACCGTTTGACGGCAGATTGTAGGACTTCGTGAAATAGCTTCGTTCGCTGCACAGCATATTTTGGTATAAACGTATATATATATAGACATTTGCAATGACATTACGTTTATAGTGTAGATATGTATACGTTGTTAACTTTCACTGTGTTATTAAATTAAAAATATATTTCTATTCAGAACGGCATTTGACGATAAGTTTAGTATGTTTATTTTCTCGTTTTTATTTATAATAACATCGATAAGCACTGATTTTATTATTATAATTTATTACCATAGTTGTTGTTATGTTACATATTATTTTAATTACAAGTTTTAAAAAAAGCCTTTATAATGCATCGATACTGATGCAAGACAAATATAAATATTTATATATTATAGTTTTCGAGTAAATATATATATATATTTATTTATGAAATCATGAACTTAAATAACAAAGTTGGTATATACAATACGATAGTTCATATTTACACAATAGGTACAGAGTGATGGAAAAAACAATATTATTTTCATTAATTATATTTTATTTACAAAACGGAACATAAATAACCGAAAAAATATTGAAATAAAAATGTATTGAAATTACGATTAACATTATTACCGCGGTAGTTAACAAGATATTAATTGGAGACGATGACAAATAGCTCAGTGTATAATATGGAATATTAAATAAACTTGTATTGCACGGGGGTGAGAAGAGCACAAAAACGCTTTTCGTCCTATACTGAGTGGGACTGGTGAGCGGTGGACACTACCGCGGTTTTGAAAAGTCCGTCATCGTATCAAATCACTTATGCCGTCCGTATTGTGTATAGTATTGTTTTTGGGATGATGACGTGGAAGAGGGGTGGGTACATTTTTTACCGAACGCCACCGGACAAAGTCACGCATAGTATGTTTAAACTATATATTCAAAATATTTTTTTTTTCGGCGTCGTTGGCGGCGGCCCGTAGCTCACGGACTCGGCGGCCGACGGTCGATAATGAGCTGCCAGGGTGACATGTAGTTGCACACCATCCCTTGGTTTCCGTAGCAACCGTACGCGGTATTCCGTTTTGCGCATGTACCTACACACACACCCACACACATTCGCATTCCTACACGCGCACGCACAAACACGCACAAGCACACACTCCCATGCAAGCATTCGTACACATACACACACACACACACTCGCATAGATACATACATCTCACGACTTACGCGGCGGCGGCTACGGCGAGGAGGACAAAGTGGAGAGAAAAAAAGAGGCAAAAAAAAAATAAAATGAAAATGAAAAAACCAGAGAGACTTATTGGTTTCCTTCTCTTTGCCGATTTTTCACTTCCCCTTGCTTTCTCCCTACCGCCTCGTAAGACTCCCGAATCGTACGATAGCATACCGATATCATAATATTATTTATAAACGCTGAATAAATATTTTTTGACACACGGTTTCCTGACGATTTCCTATATAATACTCGTATTATATGAAATATGAATCGAGGTATATGAGCAGTAGTTTTTATGGTTAAGGAGGTAGTGCGTTAGTGCGTACAGTTAAGCGAAGCGCTCGTGCAGAGTGTTCGCACAAACTATAGCAAATATAGCGAATTCTCCGGTAAAGTTGTGCGCAAGATTAATGTTTGATCCACAACCGAATTCGTTTTAAATTGTTGTCGTATATAACGGGAGAATATTTGATTATCTCTCGTTTATTAATAATTAATTTTTTTTTGATTATATAAATATTATTTACGATGCGATAATAGGTATAATTTAATAATTCAATTATTAACGCCGCCTTATTTATACAACAATACGGTTTATCGTACACTTATTCGAATGTTAGTAAAAGTATAAAGTACTAACGATTAATATATAGCATGATAATATATCCTACAGCTCTCATTATATTATGTATAATATACGAGTATGTATTGTATTTTATACACCTACTAGGTATAGTGGGATTACAACTTTGTGAAGTACTCACGACCAACTCGGAGTAATATCGCAACTTCGGAGAAATGCTGTGAAATTCGTAATTTTTCATGGATAATATATTTTCAAGTTGATTTGCAGTAAGCACGTATGTATGTATTATTAAATTGTAAACATTTTTGTTCGAAAATCTTAAAAAAAAATTACGATTATCAAATCACAAAAACGTTTGAAGTAAAATAATCTCTGAAATCGTTATCATCATAAACGGGGTCATATTATCATCGTAGTGCTACATAACGTCATCCACGTCTGCTGCAGCCAACACGCAGCTCTGCACTGGTTTTGGGCTCGCGACGTTCCTGTAGGTCGGCGGAGGTCGCATATCAGATGGGTATCATCGTATATACAATTGGTACGCCACTGCAGTTTTACACCTTAATTATACGGGAAGTCCCACGGCAACTATATATATAACGTCACGGGCCGATACTGTTATAAGTGGTGTTCTGCAGCAACGCACGAACAGATATATGTACATTTTATTTTAGCCTCTGCCTACGCGCTATGCACACACACACACACACACACACATATATATATGTGTGTACAATATACATGCACACACGCGTCCCACGCGCAGAAATCAATTGCGCCGCGCGTGCACATCACTCCTCGCCGTTTTTTTCTCCACATTTTTTCATCCCCTCGTTAAAAAGTCGTCGGTTTCCGAATATATAACGCGTGCGCTCGCACACACACACACGCCCTCGCGTCCTACACACGCGCGCGCACACACATACACACACAATATTACATAATACGTCGTGTGCAGACCGCGAGCGGCGAACTGCCGCAGCAGAGATTTCGTCGACGCCCGCCGCCGCGCCTCGTCGGAGGGATCGAAAACCGCAATAATTGCGTGTCGTGACGAGTGGCGGTCGGGCGCGTGCGAGGGATATTCGCGAATCGAAAGCGCGCTTAGCCGCGACCCGCTGCTATACAGCTACCGCACCAGTGTATGTTTATATATATATGTATATGGTTAGTCGCGGCGGCGGAGAGTCCTCTCGAGTATTTTTTTTTTTTTTTTTTATATTTTAATTACGCGCGAACCACCGCCGCCGGCACTCGCGGTCACCGCGGCACCCCGACGACGACGATGTAGTTGATGATGATGATAATAATAATAATTATAATAATGAATGAATACGATAATAAAACCACCCGGCGGGACGCCACAATTTTTGTCGCGACTCGCGTGCTTTCCGACAATCGTTTTTTTACCGCAATCGGCACGCGCGCGTATAATATCGCGCAGTTTTATTCCATTGCGACATACGCAGAGCTCAAGCGAGTGCCACGCGATCCTGCAGGTCGCGTGTTGCGTGTATGCATAAAAAAAACCATTGCGATGCGTTGGTTTTATATCCTTCATAAAGTTGGCAGCATAACAGAGATGCACATGACGAAATACGCATCGTCCAACACATTTGTCGGTGGTAAGTCGTTGGACGTTTTTTGGATCACTCGCTGCAGACTCTATTGCAAGTACTCTGTTTTCAGCGAGAGGGATTTTTTTTTTTTTAATTTGTTCTATGCAATGTACGGTCTTACACAAGCAAACCTTTAGCCGAACAAAAAAAATGTCGAGCTCGACTCGTCGCCGGGCACTGTACGACCGTTTCGAGATTTTGTCGGACGTCATTTTCGTCCGGTAGAAATGTTTCAAGTTTGTGCGGCGCAAACAGCGCAAAGTTATATGTTGGCGAACAATGTTTTTCATCACGAGGGTTTGTTTGTGTCGCCGTCCGACGGTTCGCCTGCGAACGGTTTGAACTTTTATGAAAATAACAGCATTGTACATATATAGAACACACATTATATAATATTGTATTATATACTTTGCAGGATTTTGGACCGTTCGTGAAGTACTACATTACGATATTCGTCGCGTAGAAAGACAAGTCTGTAGTTTCTGATGAGATCTGATCAAAATCGTACATCTTGTATTCACGTGCATAGGTCATACATTTTGATCAAAACTGATGTAGTTATACATGAAGCTCGCAAGTTCGTCGTAGCTACTGCAACTTTCGTGAAAAATGTAATGGATCGCATTGATTACACGATTGCGATGAATACGACAATCAAACGACTCTATATGACTTCAAAAATGTTTCAAAGAAATATATTACAGACGATATTATATAATATGCAGGTATATGCGATATTCGAATACATATTACAAACTCTAGTAAACAATTCATTTATCATAAAGTTTGACGTATATTATTCGATTACCTGAATAATCCGACCACATATAAATGTGTAATAATATTATAATATTTTGCGTGTTTAATTAATACCAATGTGTATTGCGTAGATACTAATTATTGTACGCATCGCACTTATAGTTTTTTATAATTACACGATGGCAAAATGGTCAAATTTTATTTCGTATTTGTCAAAAAATAAATTATACTTTAAATTAATTAATATTCAATTTAATAAACGTTATTAATCGCTTATTGTAAGCAGGCTGGCTAGGCTGTTATATTGTTATTTACAAATTTATAGTATCTGCACGCATATATTATGTGTTTTCTACAAATTTATATATTTAATTATCATCGTGCTTTCAATATAAAACGGTCTTTCCGTTAATGATTGTTACTTTAGTGTCGTTTTTTTATCTAATATTTAATTAAATGCCTAAGTATTTATATTATTTTATTTTAATTTGCTGTGCTTGATTTGTAACAACGATATTTTTAAAGGTGATGATTTACAGCGTAAATGTAAGGAATATTAGCATTTTACTTAGACTAGCATGAGAGAAGCTAATTTTCGAAAAATGAACAAACAAAATAAGGAAAGGCAGTGCTGTGTAAAATGTAAAGAAAACGGTTAGTAACAAAGTATTACGCAAGAATGCAAGATGATGGTGTTTCTTTTGTTGGCACAAATGAAACGTTATTAAACTGATTCTGTCAAATTTATGAGTAATCAGCTCGATATTTTTCGTAAACAACTAAGTGAGGTTTGAATTTATATTAAAGGAAGAAAATACATAAAAAAAATAATTGCAAATTATATGATTATGATAGAAATATAACTACAGAAATTAACATATATTGGAGTAAAAATCAATCATCATAAACAATCTGGAGACAATCGGAGTGCCCGAAAAAACTAATGTAAATACTAAATTGTAAAGAAGTTGTTGAACTTAAGTTATTATTACATCCAAGCTATAAGCTTTAAGTTGGCAGTAGGTAATGCTTTCCATACGCATTCAAAATTAAGTAATGGACTGAGAAAATTATTGCAATGTTACACTCGATAGAAAACAAGCAAAACTTAATGGAGTTTGCTAAGTAAAAGAAACTTAATAGTTAATGCAAATAATTTTAATGAAAACTGGGAAAATAAAAGCATATTCATAAATAATTAGCGGTCGTCGTTCAATGGAGATTTATTTTATAAGACAAGAATGTTCACTAAAACAAATTAATTTAGAATTGTATGGTTTAATAATTTAAAGTTATTTATTATAAATAACGAAAACTCCAAAGCGTGCAGAATGATCATGATCTATCTAAACTATTCTAAATTTAAATTAATTATCACGAGCAACTGCAATATAATATATGAAATAGTTTTTTTCAGATTTATAGATGCGTTACGTATATACGTTTAGTTACGTATAAGTTATAAGCGTATCAGTATTCATTTTATTGAATTTATTTTGTATATAAATGCAGAAAATGATTGTTTTATACTGGATGTTATTGTACTAACTGGAACTTAGCATACAACACAAAATTGTAATTATACGATTCCCAATTATAGATTGTACTTGTCATCAGTCAAAAGAATTCAAAATGACGGTATAATAGTCTTAATCACAGGGAAGTTTAATATAGAAGTGTTCAATGTACGAGTATGGTCATTCAGCGGCAAACATTATAAAACTAAACTTAAGAGTAATTAATAGAAATAAATATTTTATGTGTATTTAAATCTCCGTCAAGTAATATAAATGAATTTTTGACTATAATTTATATATTGAAATCTGAAAGTAATGTAAATGGGTATTTTGTGATAAAATAGGTGATTTGACATTTTAATATTAATATTGTGGGAACTACAGAAATTAATAACAATGAGTATCTCGATATGTTATCTGATAATGGTTTTAGATCATTTATTAATGCTTATACAAAAATATATATGAGATGTTCACACCCATACTATATATTAGTTAAATATAATAATTATATTAATAATATAATTGAGGCGGGAATAATACAAACAAATATATTTGATCATTATTCTATAATATTAGCAATAGGAATTTATAGCAAATTGTTACACACCTAATAATAGTTTTTAAAAATTATAAAATATAATAAGTTATTTTAATAAATGAAATTTGGACAGATATACAAAACATGAATGCCAATAAATGTTTTGACAGTTTCATTGATAAAATTATTCATGCAATAAATAGTTCAACAACAATAAAAACTTCTAATTCAAAAAATAAACACCTAAAGAAATGGATGTCAACGGGTTTATTATGTTCAGTTCGCCAAAAAAATACTTTATATTTAACAAGTAACAGTTAAAAAACATTTAAATAATAATAAATTACATTCATACTATATAAAATATAAAAATAATTTATTTAAACTTTAAGAAACGCCAAATTTAATTTTTATAAAAAAAACTTGAATAGGTCTTTTTAAAAAATAAAAATGTTTATAGAAATAAACGTTCCGTTATAACGAAAAAAAATTCGGTCCCCTGGAGTTCGTTGTAATGGGATTTTACTGTATAAGGCTCTACATGATAATAGTAAAATGGTTATGGAAATTTTTTTAGATATTGCAAAACGTTTGATATTATGATAAATCATCATAAAATTATCAACCGATTACCGAATATTTTATTTTAAAAAATATCAGTTTAAATTAAAGCAATATTTCAATAATATGGTTTATTGATTTCTATAAAAAAAAAAAAAATCGTTTGATAGGTTCAACGAAAGAAAACTCTAAGTTATTAGATGTGTTACCAATTAAGTATGTGTATAAGGAAATACTTGATTTATATAATGTATAATTAAAAACTTTAAATAATTTCTGAACATGAAAAATAGGAGAGAAAAGAGAAAATATCAGAGTAGATTATTCTAAAAAATCGTTTGGTCAAAAATTATTAGAATATTTAAGTTCAACTAAATCGCCATACATATAAAAAAAAGACATAATCTGTCAGTAGACATTATCTGTTTTTATATTTTATATAGTTATATAGTTATATTATGCATATGTTATTTTAACTCTGCACTACCACCACAAGATGTGCTTAGAAAAAGTAGATATTGTTTATTTCATTGTAAATTTTAGAATTTTAAACTATATGTATATTTTTTCTATGTACAAAAATATAAAGGAAATAAAACAATTTAATATGTGCTATATAGTTATTATAATTACTATACATAATTTATGTCTATATTATAATATGTAATAGTATATTGTGTACAATTACTAATTCGATATCGAATTTTCATCAAATGCTCGACCGTACACACATATACACACCATCACCTTTAATGTATGATTGCGACTTATATCTCTGTTACGAGTGAACCTATGTACATGGATTTTCGATGAGACAATAATTTCCGTTTCCAAAACTTTTATTACGTAAAGTAAGGTGGCGTACGGGGAAATGACAGAGTATTAATTTTTATAAGATACCGTGGTCCCGAGTGATCACACACCACTGCGCTCGATTTAGTCATCAAAATGCAATATCGGTTTCTCTGACATCATGAGAACGAAAACTGTTTTAGAATTTCAATCGACCGTTATCGAAGCTCGAACGTTTTAGATTATGAACGCGCAAGAAAATATATTATACTACATCATTACTATAATATTTTATTATGCTGAATCTGCAGTGGCAGATATATATATATATACACATATTATTCTCGTAATAACTCAGGTTGCAAAGGTGGGCAAGTTAATGAACGTAATTAACTCAAGTTAAGTAAGTTAAGAGGATACAAGATCGATAAGTTAAAAGTTAACAGTTGAAAAATTATAAATTTAACTCGATAAATTACAAGTTTATACGGAGAAAAATATTAACTTATCTCGGTTTAAAAAAAGTTAATCTATTATTTTTTTTTAATTAGTACGTAAATCACATAAAGAGTGAATGTGTCTTTCTAGTTTCTTATTTATAAATTATAAAAAACAATTTTATTAAACTTTTATCATAATGTATTTAACGTGTTTTCCATCTTATATAGCTATATTTTAATATTTTATATGGAATTAAGTAATTCAACTTTTATAACATTTAAATAAATTAGCATTGTAAGTTGCTGCAACATATCTCGTATATAATTAACGCAGAAACAAATAGTTTAATATTTTAATTTTTAATTTTTATAGCATCCAGCATACCCCATGTCTGTGTATCCGACGGGTAGGAACACGCACAAAATGCGATCGAGTATGAGAAAAATATTTCCACTGCGATGGCCATCATACGCCGTGCGCGTACTAATATACACGTTAAGTACGTCGATGTCGCACGTCAACGAGTTCTACAGGTACGTCGAAGATTATTATTATTATTATTATTAATATAATATAATATGTGGAGCGATCGTACATCATATTACTATCGCGATATGTGTTATTAGTATCCAATACCAGCGGAAATGGCGTAGCGGCGTAACGGTGTCGCGGGAGAGCGACAAATCAAATTAAAGAAGATTATATCGATTCGGCTGCGACGTCCGGGCATTTATTCGCGATCAAACGACCGGAATGACTTTGCTGGATCTCTGGCGCGCGTTTACCCTTAAGCCGCACGACTTTACTATATAATATTACACACACACGCGCGCGTGCGCACTCGTCGTTGTGTGTGCGTCCAATATTATCATCGTGAGCGTATTATTATCATTATTATTACTGCACAATATTCGTGCTGCACAGCCCGTGGAGAGAAGACTTTTTACACACACACACACACACATGAATACATACATATTATAGTGTGTGTGTGTGTGGGCGCGGGAGAGTTGCTGTCAAAAGTGGAAACGTCATTTAATCCGCACACACGCATTCTTAACGCATCAAACGACGGCGACGAAGACCGGATGTAATATAATTTACCAGACGAACGCTACGACGACTAGAGATGACGATGACGGCAAGGACCGCCGCTGCCGCAACTAAAGCTGCTATTAACAATAACGCGAAGTGTATAATAATATGATGACGACGACGACGACGATGACGATATTGCGCGCTCGTGTGTGTTATATTAAACGCGTTCGCGGTAATACCTCGTCGTGATATTGTGTGTACAGCATCGCGCGGTACACAACGTAATGACTGTATAAATGTATAATAATATGTATTTAATAGCGTGCATAATAACTTGCATTAAAAAAAACCAGTAGAAATTCCGTTCGAAATTCGCGCGCGACACGTCGTTACTCCTCGTCGTCGCGGTGCTGCGGCGGGTAAGATGCATATTATTATTGTGTGTTGTACGGGTTTTTTTTTTCTCCCATCCGTCCGCCGTTTTCCATCGCGTTTTTCGTGTCTAATGGCCTGGGCGGGCAGCGTAAAATATGACGTACCTGCGGTATCGTATAAATCATCGGCTCGTTTCGAATTCGTCACTTTTCACGACGGCGGAGACGCGCACAAATCCTTTGGACGCGGTCGTTTATTAAACGCGGCGTATTTCCGATACATATATACATATAATAATAATAATAATAATATCATTATAATATATACGTGTGTACTCGTACACATAGGAACAAGACGTACAGCTGCGATACGTATTTCGCACACGCGACGTCATTGCCACCGCAAAACCATATAATATCGTGTACATTATACGTTATGTTATTATTATATAATATATATATATATATATATGTATACATTGTCCGACGAGAAAATAATATATTCAACACCGCCGTGAAAACTGCAAGAATATATATATACATATTGTACGTACCGTGGCGATGGCGGTCATCTCGTATATAATAATATAATAATAATAGGTAATATAATATCCTTTTTGTTTTTACTGTTTACTTACGTCGAATTTTATTTCTGCGATACCGCTCGAAAAATATACAAAATATAATATGTATTATATATACTTTACAAGGCACAATACGTGACGCGGTGATCAAATAACCCTAAAAATGCCGCGCTCGTTTTATGAGCCCCACCGAGTTTTTATATCTGTTTGTACAATATAATATATTATTATGTGTGCTGCTCGTTATATATTATGTGTATATATTCGTACGTGTTATATATATCGCGGGAATACGATTGTTTACGAAATCGCGCGGACCACAGATTATTTATTATTATGACGTGTGCGGACATAATAATAATATAATACACAAGTATACCACATGATGACTATTCTCATTATTCGTGTAATATATTGTGGGCCTTTGGAGTTAGATATTTTAGCTGTTTGTTTTATTTTCCCCTCGAAAACAAATACACTCTGTTTTCAAATATTCACTGTATACATAATTTCGAAAACATCAAATAAATATATTATTTATTATTATATCGTTATATTACGGACAGATAATTATCCTGCGACGGCCGGCGGTTACAATACCAATACTAATAATAATATACGTATATTATAAATCTGGTGAATGGGGTGCTCTGGTATACAAAACAAAAATTCAATATTTTCGACTTGGACTATAACGAAGAACAAATCAAAGTAAATGCCAGTAATAAAAATAAACTCTGAACGAAATGAGTATAATACAATATCTATGTATAATAAATAGTCGTTTAGGATATACATATACTGCACTCCACATACACAGTGAACACGTGTCCAAAAGTGTTTAAAAATACGCAATAACTATATGTATTGCGTACACAAATATAATGGATATCTTATGTAAGTATATAGACGTATAGTCGTTGTGTTTTTCAATATATTATAATAACATCTATACAATTATAATTATTATTATTATACCGGTAGTAGTATTGGAAGTGTATAGTAGTGTTAGGTTTAAGACTTAAACAAAAAAACGGGCTTGTCCGGTCGGTATTATTGTGCGCATTTGAAATTTGAGCAATTATGTTAAAATTTAATTTCAAACACGATTCCCATCGTTTTTTTTCTATGTGCGCATCACCTACAGGCATATGCCCAGGCATAAAATAACCGCTGACCGTGCACACGCCTATGATTAGATCCTAATGGATGCTATGCGAAAAATTGTATATTATATTATACTCACGATTTCTGCGGCAACACGTCCTCATTCATTACGTATTTATTGTACGCACATTTTTATCAATTACTAAGTAACAACACCATAATATTGGTAGGTACGCGATTGTTTTACGGAACACGCAAAATCCTTTCCTTTTTAGATAACCGACCACACGTAAAACATAATATTATATTATGTACAAATCGAGATTTTCTTATAATAACGAGTAAAGGTACATTCTAATAGTAGCTTAGATCATACTGTGCGCTTGTGTATATACGAGTATAATATTTATATATGTTTGAAAGTTATAACAAGACGTCCTGACGCGACAGTGACGGCATTAAAACGATTAAGGTTGGAGCATAAACGGTTTCCATACCTTATTTTTTTTTTAATGGTTTCTAGATTATTATTGTTTTTATTTTTTTATCCAAACGAAATTTATTTATTTCCGACAACCGTGGCAAATTGCAAAAGTTCTGCGCGTACATCTCTCGCCGCCACACCGAGAAGAGAATATATAGTGTGCCAAAAAGTATGTGTACGAGCCGAGTACAACCCCACGCGATATTTAAGCTGCACAGTCGCATGTTCAAACACTTTAATAATAATCGTTAGTCCTATTTAATGCCGCATAATAATTCAACCCGGGGATATTTATGTTTTTCGCTCGCCCGGTCAGATTAAAATTTGCCCTCCTCTTAAAAATAAAATGAAAAAAAAAAAACAACAACAACATCAACAACAAACCAGAGCAGCGAAATCTCCCTTTTCTTTTCACACAACACACCATAAAAACGGTTCTCCGGTGTGCCGGTGCGGTGTACTCGGTGAACAATAAAAGTTTTCCCATTATACCTAATATTTCAACATTAAATAAAACAAACTAATTTTTTTTTATATACCGCTTTTTGCCGCTCGATGGAGTCACTGCGCAAAACACTGCTGCACCCTTTGCAGGACAAGGACGAAAAAAAAAGAAAGGACTATTTTTCCTCACTAGTTGCGTGTGCTCGTATATAAACGTCGTGTACGGTGTGAAAAAAGACGTCTATTATTATAATATTATACAGACTGTCTAAAACGGTCCGGAGACGCGTGGCGGAATATCTGATATAACATTACATAGATAATAGCAGTGTGCGGTGTTTAATATAATTTACTGTGTTTTATACAAGCGCCGGTCATATTTAATAATGTAGTTGAGTAAAACAGGACTGGAAAGATCCGCATGGAAGTGCAAATAATATATACATGTATTATTGGCGGTCGTATTGAAATTTTCGGTTACTCGCACATACGTATTCGTATAATCGCATAACATACATTTCTTAAAGTCGAGTCGCACCGTTTTGTGTCTTTCGGTGCGGTAACGAGTTCCTCTGCAGTAAGTAGAATCTTTTACCTGTGAAGTATCAAATGGTTTTTTAAATAGATATATGTATCGGGTGAGAAGTACAGCGTAAGTATATATATATGCTGCAGATCAGGGGTATCTAACCTTTTTTGAAGACTGCAGGGACACATACGTTTCAATATATTATTATGTACAATTAATCGAGGGTTTTGAAATTGAAGTGAGGACCGTATTTATAATATCTGTCCGTGCGGTTTGCGGTCGGACACTCCAGCTGTGGATATATTTTAAAACGACATTTTCGACGGATTTCGCTGCTTTTTGCAGGATCTGCACACACAGCGATAAATAATATTAGTGTATCTTGTTCGTTATATCGTAAAAATGCACCCAACGACAGTTGCTTATTATATATTATATTGTATTTTATAAGTCATAAGTACGCGCAGCGATTTATCAAAGCAATATAATATAATTACACGGTAATGGGTATTACACAGTCTCGGAAAACGGCATAGGTAGATATACAATGATAATAATTTATAACCTATTATATTTATATAATATATATGTATGTGTGTGTGTGTGTGTGTGTGTGTGCGCGTATAGTCGTCGCCGTCGTCTCTGACGATGTGCAACGGAAGCCATTGTGTGCGGCCGTGCGTCGTGGGCTTAACTCTATGCAGCCTATCATTACCAAAGTTTGAAGGTTGTTAATGGGCTATTGATCGTGTTTACTGTCCTCCCCTTAACAGTGCCGCCCCCGCCACCGCCGCGAGTTAAAACGTGAGCGAACGCAACTCCGCTGCCGTCACTGCGCCGTGGAGATAAATATTTTTCTTCGTCTCTCGCGCGCGCGCGAGCATGCTCGCTCCCTCTCCCCTCTCATCATCACAGTAATTCGCTATATATATATATATCTTTCTCTTTCCCTCCCTTCCTCCCTCCCTCTCTATCTCTCTCTCTCTCTCTCTCACACACACACACACAGTTACCGTCTCCGTCCCCGGAAATCCACTCTCGAGGCCAACAAAATTCTAACTATAACACGTATCAAAAAATTATAATATATTATGTATTTAAGATATTATTCACATTTCGCGAATGCATATAAAAGGCACAGTATTACAATATTTATTACCATATTAATTGTTGCGAATGATCACTGTAACGAGTCCAGTGTACGTATAATAATCGTAATCAAATGATAAAAACATATTTGCCCAAAAGTTAAGGTTTTCAGTCTTATATTTATCCTTCTTAGAGCATGTAGTGGAGCATGAGTATAGCGGTTTGTACGAAACGGACTCAAAGGTGTCTAAAACGAAAACGCGTATTCTTCTTAAAAATCTTTGATTAATGTAGGTATACCGACTATTCGTCTATGCTATACGTTGGCGTGAATAGGGGAAAGACTGAAAATATTAATCAAATAGACGAAATACGCGTAAAGGACCGCGAATACGTCTTATGGACATCGAGTGACGCAATCATACAATAATAATTCAATTTACTTTATTCTATGTTGATGATTTTTGTTATCGTGATTTCATTCATTTCACCTCTGCCGCCTGCAGTATGTACCTTGCAGTATGCATCAAGCAAAGTGTCTGTGACCCGTGCAACCAAACAATAAGTAACAAGTGCGAGTGCGTGCATAAATCGTTTCTCGGTTTATATACCTACGTGTAATAACACCTATATATGTAAAGAAAGTTTTCAAACGCATAATGTAAATCACTCGGTCGATTGTGTATAATATATGGACAAAGTATAATGCGTATATGAGCATTACGCGGTACCTACACGCGGCTACTATATGTATAGGATAGGATGAGAACAATTTTTTTTTTATCATTAATACGTAACTTCAAGTTATATCGCTATGAAATGTATGTAATAACTTGTTAAGTCTCTTTGTGCGCGAGACGTAATGAGTTCAACATAAATTTGAATAATTTGTTTTAAAAGTGTTAATTAATAAAACACGGTACACTACACCGTTGTATAGAACACGTTCGAGTTATACGTCATGCCATTATAATTATTGTTCACATTATACACCTACAATGCGTCCTCTTTGTACGCGTATATAAATAATAAAATCTCCACTTACGAGTATAATATATAGTAAAACATGTATTAATGTGTTATTTGATACATAATCAGGACGACGAAAACAATATTTCTTCACGAAAACTTATTGAATTATAAACTAATAAACTATATATATAGATACGTAGCACGATTATTACACACTTTGTCGTTTCGATCGCTTATATTTTCGGCTCTGGAAAACATATTTTGTTAAAAGCGGGGGAAAGTCGAATCTGCAGAGAGCTCGCGGAAAATCGAACATCGGTGAACTACCCCTTCGAAAGTGGTTATAGGTACGCGTCATTTCGGCTGTCGTGGTCCCGTCCCTCGTCAGTTGGCATTTCAAGGAGGTGGTGATTCGTATAAACACCGTGTTATACCCGCACGCGGAGCGACCAAGCGATGATGACGAACGTTGCTTGGCGACGACACATTATTATTATATTCATAAATATTAATGGTTGCTTTTGCATTTTTCTTTTTAGCTCGGAATACTACAACAAACAACCTATATCAAGCCAGAACAAATAATAACAAATTATACAAGAAAAAAAAAACCAGCGAAATGTGTACGAGCGGTTAAGACGCAGACGCTCGTTGAACACGATTGCATTCACATTTTGTCATTGAAAACGAGATAACCCATTGTCGGTGTTTAACGACGGAAAGTGCTGCTGTTATTATATTGTAATAATTGTATAGGTTATCTGTACAGGTACGTCTTGTTGCACGGTTGTTGTGCGTTACAAACCAAAACAGGTATATTATAATAATTATATATTATATTCCAGCAGTATATATACCTATTGGACAATTATTATCAAGTTCTTTGGATTCGCGTTGTTGCGTCGAGTGCGTATGGATCGCTCGTCGTAAATCAAAACCTCGAAACGGAATAAAAACGTGTTGGTTATTACCTGTCGAAAACTCTCGCGTTGCAGATAATAATAATAATTAAGTTTATACGAAAGTACGAAAACACTCCGTCAACTGCGCAGTCGCAGTGCCGATTAATACCTACACGTCTAAAATAAGCCAGTTTATTGATATAATAATATTATAATAGTACATTAACTTTACGTCGTCGATAGTGTGTGTGTGTGTGTGTGTGTGTGTGTATGTAACTTTATACAATCTCGCAATGACGAAAATATTATTTATGTACCTACTTTGCGTATATATGTAGGTATATTACTGAAACAATGTTTCCGATGAAAGTGCACTATAGTCGTATTCGCGCAGAACCGTCGCCCCGCGAGTGCAGCGGCGCTTGGACCACCGAGTGAGAGTGTGTGTGTGTGTGCGTGTGTGTAAGCTACACGCCCACACGAGCGATTCATATAAAACCGCGTTTCCACCCTAAAATCACTTAGACACTCGTGTCGCCTTTCGCCCACACCGCAAATACGCGGAGGAGCAGTCCGCGTATGTAATATATAATGTATATACACTCTATATAATGTATATAAATATTTTGGGCGAGGGCCGCCGCGACAGAGTTAATCGTCGTGTATTACGATCATTAAACGTCGCGGGACTAATCCGTTTTTCCCGATGACACATTTGTAAACCGCGTCCGCGGCACTCCGTTCGCGCGGGCTTCGTCTCTCCCCATTTCGCCCTGTGTATACATATATATATATATATATACATACATATTATAAACACGGGTTACACGCACGCGCACCCGCGCACGCGAAATACACGCGCTGGCCAATTATTTACTTTTCTCTTGGCGCGTCCTATTAGCAAAAACTAACATAGTTAACGGCTATCGGCTATCGGGGCGCGGCGGTGGCGGCGGTGACGGCGGTGACCCTTTAACAACCCCTAAAATTTCTGTCCGAAAACCATTGTGTGCGGCCACAGGGTGTTTATTATATATACATACATATGTGTGTGTGTGTGTGTGTGTGTGTGTGTGTGTGTACCTAAACACGGACCGCGCGGCGATTCTGTAAAATATAATGAATGGTTCCACACGCAAAAACCAAAAGCGCGTATATATATTCAATAGTATATCCTGACTTTTTTTTCTCACTTTTCCGAGGTCGGTTCATTAATCCCGGACCTTTTGGACATGGTGAAGTATTTTTTTTTTTTTTATTTTTTATACTCAAGTTGCATTTTGTTCGAACACACGCAGATATAACGGATAATGACGGGTTTTTTCCTTTTCCTTTTTTTTTCTATATTCTTTTTGGTCGACAAAAATCGATTAATAGTTTTGTCATTTTATCCGTGTGTAGCAGGTATACAGTATACGGATGGGTACGTACGTATATAGACTGATGGAATTGAAATACATTATAAATTATGGGTACATCATTATTGAAGAATAAGTCACTGCATCGTTGACAATGCGAACGTGATTTTCAGTATGTCACACGCGATCCTCCTGCAGCAGAAAACATCGGTCCCTTTTCGTCGAGTATAATACTAAACACCATCATAATATGTATTTATGTTTGTAACACAATAATATAATGCGCGCTCGCTGCACATGTGTCGACGAAATATGACTACGATAATATACAACATATATTTAAAAAAAACGTTTTCATGGACGAATTGTCGTTCTCTGTAGTATAGTTGCAGTATATTATTGTATGATATTATACTTGCGCGTGTATGTGCAGTAAAAATCAAAATCGGTTTACTTTGAACGCGTGACGGCGGTTACTTCCCGACGCGCACGCGGTGGTTCATTATTATAATAACATACACAGTTTTTACGGCGATTAATTTTAAGGAATATCTGCAGAGTCGTCCTATACATGTAAAATATGTTTAATATGCTAACTGTATACACTGTGGTGAGTTGTGCGTCTACACACTTGCAATCAACACGCACTGAGATAATGAAGACGACACAAAGGAAAAGAGAAAAACGTTTTGCGTTCATTGTTTGGCGTTTTTTTCAAAATACGTATTACAATATATTACGCGTATATCTATATTTTTATATATATATATATTGGAAGCGACTATGCTACCACCTACCTGCTGTATGCTATATCGACGGTAGTATACAATAGTATTATACAGACACGTATATTATCTAATACTTTAATGGATTATAATGATTAAATGTTTTTATGTTTTTGCGAACCATTCGTACACTATACCAAACACATAAAACGTGTGAAGTGTGCGTGTTTTATACGTTTAAAAACAAACGGAATCGATTGGATCGCAAACATTAAAACAGTTGTTATCATCCGCACTGCCAACAATTAATTTTCATCTCGAACGCATCACATACGAAATACATATACGAGTATTATAACGTACTGGAAATATAGTGTTGGGTCGAATGTTTGCAAAATCAAATGTACATCTTAGGCACGCGCATAATGATATCGTATCATACAGTTGACGCACGGACATAACTTCTGCATAGCAGATAATTATGCGTACCGAAAACTATTATTTATGATTTTGTCGTTAAATCGTCTAACAGTGAATTATAATTACTCTCAATTTATTAACTACATATATTATACACGGATAGATAAATATTGATCAAATAAAAGCCGATGAATTGTGTGATGAATATTTATACTGCGAAAGAAAGTTTGTCGTGACTCGTGAGTGCATTTATAATAATACACAGCTGTTATTGCTTATTCGTATTGAAAACTTTCCTAAAGTAATTTAAACGGTACATATATACCGCGTATTCGTGTATAGCTATTTTTCTTATGTTGTGGAGCTCTTTTTGGACTAAAATAAATAAATAATTTACCGTCGTCGATGATTTTTAGGAAATTATTATACCGATTTAGTTTTATACTTTTTACGGTTAATAACGACATTAAAAATATTTTAATGCGGTCAACGAAAACGGCGTTTAAAGTTATTATTACACAAATATCATATTATTATAATTGCATGTTTACCTAATGATATTAAAAGTTTCCAAAGGTTCGTTGATAACGTCGTGTCAGGTAAAAAAAGGTCGTTCGTGCCCGAAGAGTTGTTTCCGCGATAAAACGGAAGGCGGTAATGAGAAAAATGACACACCTACACAATATTATTATAATAATATACGATGGCCATTATAAAAATCATTGTTATTGTTATCGTAACACACTCGTTAACGGAACGATAAGGATTATGTTTATACATGCGCGTATGTACCGAACGCGATTTAATTATTGTTTAATATTAATTATTAATTTTTGTTTCGTTATTGACGTGAGAAAAGTGCGTTACGCGCGCATATGTATAACGACGACGATAATAACGCACGCACGTCGTGTGGGTTATGGGTGCCACCGACGGCTTTAGAATACATAATGATAATAATATATAGGCGATGTACAGACGTGTAACTGTTATTATTCGCTATGATAATATTATTGCGATATTGGAAAACGCACGTTGTTATAGAGCGAGGCGGGTACCGCGCATATACACGACGTATACATAATAATAATAATAATTAATAATATATTGATACGGCGTTGCGACCTGTGACGACCGGCCAATCGACGGTCAGGCGTACCTACCACCCTATAATGTAAATTATATTGCCGGAGTGAAGTATTTCAAAGTTTCGATCGGTCGTCGTGTATATTTGTGTGTTGGGTAGGCGTGTTCGTCACGTCGCGTGATCGAGTGAATAGTAATATATTAAAACGTTAGAAAAAAAAACTAACGAAATAATCCTGACGTGTACCCTTACCCGTGTGTGCGCGCGGACAATGCGCGTGCATAAAGATTGTGACTTACGATAAGCGCGGCGGCTGTCGACTTCTCGCGCGCGAATGTTCCGCGGCCGTAGGTATTGTAATAATACCATATATTTGTAATTGATTTTGTGGCGACCGTTCGTCCGGTTATTATATACATTTGTATACGTTTCTCCGTCGAGTTTGGTTAGCGAAAAATCGCAATCGTCGTGATACACAACGGGACGAATGCCAAATTAGACCATTATAATAACTTGTCATTATTTTTCCATACGGACATATTGTTATAACGTTACGGTCTAATCGGTAGATTCCTATATACATATATACATAATCAGTGGTGAATTGTGTCAGCAGGGGAGTCAAGTAGGTCTCTCGGTGGACTGCGGCCAAGCCGTGGCTGTGGAGCTGGCTTTGCCACTATCGTAAGACTGTATTTGATTTTAACTTTTTCAAAAATTGAATTTTTTTTCTTTTATTTTAATTACTCCTTTTTTATAGTATTTTGGGAGGTGAGGAGGGAGGTTAGGGAGATAATATTGAAAATGCGAGAAAGTCTATTTCAACTCTTAAATAGAGTTGACGACAAATAACCGCTTTTAATTATCTTAAATAAAATTTAAGATTTAAAATGTCGTACCAACTCAAAATTGTTATTTTTAAAATCTCTTATATGTTCAACAATTATCATCTATCGCTTTTAGAGCTATTGGATATATAATGGTCCCTGTTTCACAATAACACTTTCGATATTTTACATCAACGTATTTCTAAACACGTCCTGTTATATTTGTTATTTATTAATGTTTAGACCACATCAGACCCCTCAGCTGTCTCGTGTATAGATCTTATATATGCCTATGCCACCTATATACATGGCTACGTGTATGTATACTTGATATAACCTTTAAATTAATACCGTAGGGGTGGTTTTTTTTTACAATTGTTTTCTAACCACCGTCCAGAGTACGAAGTTTCAAGTGCTTCTTCGTGCGTGTAGATTTTTTTTTTTTTGGAGGGAGAAATCCGTGTAACGAAAGTTCTTTTGTAGATAACGAGGAGTGCTGCACAGAGCGGAAAAAAGCGGCAAGTGTGCGTATATATGTAGAAAGGAAGAGGACAGAAAAAAATAGTGAACTAATCTCTATATATACGCGCGTCCTCACCTACCCTCCGACAACAGTCTATCCGAATTGCGGTCTAGGGGTCGTGTGACCCCAAAAAACTCCCGCAGGACTATAATACACCATTATAAATTTTATATTGATATATAGCCGCACATTTATCGACACATTAATACCTCTTTGACAATACCATCGTGCGTTATTATATATATATATATATATATAAGTATAACATGTTGATGTTTCGCGTGCACTCCGTAATTGACGATGGTATTATACGGAAAATAATTATGAGAAGGAATAGGAAATAATAAAATGAAACCAAATATTATATGTATACCTGTATCCGCGATAATATTAGATACCTAATAAGTATATTATGCTTTTATCAACAGCTTGGTTTGTACATTACTATATACACACACGTCGTATTATATTAAATTATACGTAAAATACATATAAGCGCGCATAGTCGCACATCGCTGCTACACCTACAGTATATAATTGCAATATTCGTGTGAAATGTGCATATATACCTACTATGAATAGCTGCATTTCCAAACGATTCAAACATTATTTTTATTATTTATATTTTATACATGTGTGTATAGCTATAACTTTAACTCGGCTTATATGTATTTATTTTCGACGGTGGGAGAGTTTTTGAGTTGGACCAAGAGGTAAATGATGACGAGCGGAGAGTTGAAAATTGTATTGTACATGGCTATCATATCTAACCCGGGGAACGAATTTCGTCTTCGACCCACTCGTGATTATCGCCTCCACACACACACACACACACACACACACGTGTATGTACCGTGTTATTTATAATAAATAACTTGCGCGTGTCTGCATTGTACGTACTTCGACGAATCGCTCACTCACTCGTTGGACTGTATACGTAATTACTTATTAATAAACACATCGATAATCGAAATACCTACGAAGAAATGTGGAAAAAACTTTATGGTTTTGCATACACACACTTACATTATTGACAAAATTAGAACAATGACTCGGAAGTTGATGACTTTTTTGGTTTTTTGTAGCTAAAAATATGTTTTATACACTCCGCGGAAGTGTATAAATAAAAATGTCTCGTCTTTCATACTTATTTACTCACGTATAAAGTCCACTAGCTGGTGTTCGCTAGAAATTGAAGATCAAACTTAATAAAGAACTTGTTGACATAAAACCATAGTTCAATCAAATTACAATTAATATTTTTTTGAGTTTTATATAAATTAAAAATACATTTTTTTGTTGTATACCGATTATGTATGTTTGTTCGTTGTAGTGGTTTAGCGTATATCGCTCGTTTTTATAATGCAATAATATTTATACATTATATTTTATTATGTCCGTCAAGTTGTCATCTTGGTAGATATTACTTAACTGACCAAAATTTCATTCGGTTTGATGCCTTGCACAAAAAAAAAAAATAACATAACTGTGTCCCACTTAAACGGTAAATCGTAATCATGACATTATGTTATATACACCCACATGGCCCATTAATTGTGCCTCGAACCGCTTTTATCATGTAGAAGCCCGCATATCGTTGGTACCTTTACACATTTTTTTTATGCTTTAAAATGGGTAAAAATCACGTACTACGTTTACAGAATTTACGTTTAAAAAAAATAAATAAATAATGAACTAAATTCTCTTCTGTCCCGGACCCGGGTCGTTTTCGAAATGTATTTTATGACTACCGTACTTTACTTATAGTGGTGGCTCGATAGTGCGTGTATATTATATTAAATAGGCGCTTTTTTAGGACTTTAAATTTGCCGTATTATCTCTATAAACATAGAAAACTGTAATAGATTCAACACTAATTAGTAATTTAAGTAAATCTCATCTTGCACACAATTACACGATTGATTTCAACTAACAACAACGGTACCTAATTTGTTGGGTGCAAATTTATCAGATTATCCGTCTAATTTGGTTTTATCGACTACCAAAAAAAAAAAACCATCAGTAAAATATTACAACTGTTTATTGATATAACATATTATGTAAAGAGATTTATTGCTATTATATTATTTATAAAATCCGCATCAATATATTTTACACTAACTACGCTGCCTGGTTATTGATGTATTATTATTTGGGTTTTATGTTTTATTTTAACAAGTTGCTCAACGCTTTCAAACAAAGTCGACCTTATTTTTATCATAAAAATATGATATTAGTTGATTTTTAAAATGATAAGGAATAACAGTGAAAACAGGACTTTTTCATTCATTATCTCAGGATTTGTTTTCAGGACGATGGGGGTGATGATGACGATGAGTAGCAGTTGTCGGTTACTCATGCAAGTATATTATATTTACCTGAAGTCATCACGCATTACCCTTCCCATATCGCGGACACGGCATGCTAGCGTAAAAAAGCGCAGCAACACAGTATGACGCACACGTCCACTAGTGCTCAAAACCATATCAATACAATTGGAAGGCATAGAGTTTAATTTACCGTCAAATGTGAACACTAATTAAGACATTTCAATTGGAAATCAAAAATTATATAATAAACCTGCGCGTATACAACCTTGGATAGAATTTCACCGTTATCGTCTTAAAAAACAAAATCGGTTTTAAAACCTCTCTATATGATAATATATATAAATCGCGGGCGTCGTCCAACTGCATTTTTTAGTTATACGTATTATTAAAATTAAGGTTTTATACCTACGCGTGTCATTGGCTGTTTCAAATGTACAGTATACATTTTCTCATAATTGCTGCTGAACTGCGTGTGTGTGCAATACTGTTGCAGTCGTCGTCGTCATCGCGCCTAAGAATAATAATAACTGCTGTGCGACAATGAAACAAAATATATAATAATAATATGACATGCATCATAATATATAAATAATAAATAACATTGTAATGTACAATGACAATACGGCACGTCATCGGTACCTGAATATAAAGCTCAAGACTACGTTAGTATAGTATAGTATGGTACACCTATTATTATACTTAGTGCGACGAGATCGAAATTAATACACAACCGATTGCCTCTGTCGTCTTATTAATATTATAATAATATGTACTCAAAGCAGTAGCGTAATGCGTGTGTATATAATAAAACGCTGTGCGATATAAAAACGACGTATACGATGAACCGGGCGGTTTTAAATTACTAATATTAATGAACCGGAGAATTCATTGTGGCACGTCATCTCGGTGTTGGGCAACTCATGTGTGTGTGCGCAATGTATTTTATTTTTTTTCTTACTGTTACGAGGGGGCTAATTACCATTATATCGGGCGAAAAGTGAAACATCATCATCGCGGTTCGATGATGAACTCGCGGCAACACCGACGAGTTTGAAACCGAGAATCTCCTTTTTCCATTCTTTCCTTTAGACATTTTTTTATCTCCCGACAAATCGATTAACGAAATGCACATTATCATCGTGTTGACGTCTATAATAATAGAATACTTATAGGTATTACACACACCACGGGCAATTGAAATAGTTTTTCCTAAAGTATTATATATACTTGGAAAAATCCTCTCAAACTCTGGAATCGGTATTTGTGTTCAAGTTTTTCCGTTAATGTTGCATAGTATGTATTGTATTATATTATATATCGTGTACGTTTGTTTTATTATACTTTTTGATACTGCTCACTGTTTCGCTGTCGACAATATATCTGATGTAGTTTTTTTTTATATAGCCATTAAGCATTTGCATAAACTATGATAGCTCAACAATTACAAAAGGTGAAAACGAGAAATTTTAATTACAGATAATATTTTAGCCGTTAAGCCGTATAGTTGATGTTCATTATATAATATAACTGAAGCATAGAAAATAAAATGGAGATACAGATAACACAGATACTGATTGCCTTAATACTAACGAGATTATATAACCGGTAGATATTGGAGGTTGGATTTGTCTGATGTAGTCGTGTACCTAATAGGTATTTAAATACACTTTTCTGTAAATGCCGCGAGCTCATATTAAAATATACCAAAAAGAAAACGTCGTATTCTCGATTTTCCGTGAAAAGCGCTGTAGCAATAAACGCGATAACAAAATAATAATTTGGTTTTCGTAGTTCGGTTTATTCCGCCGCACGGACGAATACACCTACCTATAATCCTATATGTACATATCGTACGCGTAGACTAAGTTTTATTTTATTTTTTAACCGTGATGCCGCCGAATTGTACGATATGTTTATATATATATATGATATTATACGCAAATGTAAAGTGTACATATTATATATACATAGATAGTATGACACATTTTTCGAACGCTTCCAGTCGCGTGTCTATTGTTGCCGCACGAGAGTAAAAAAGAAAAATCGATCACATTATTATTATTTTAATTTTATATATATATATATATTTTTTGTATTTATATTTGCGAACTCGAGTACACCATTGCAGTGGTGGGCGGGTGACGTGCGGGCAGGTAGGCAGGTACGCGCGCGTTTGTACATGATATTATGTAAACTCAATAAATGAAAGTGTTTTGGAATCCAATGTACACACTACTAATACTGTACAATGCCAGTTTTATTTTTTACACAGGTTTGAAGAGGTAATTTCGTCGAATATATATACACACGGTGTATTTCGTTGTTGAAGTGTGCGTGAGCGCCGTACGCGGTGTATCACGTGTGTACGCAGATGATGCGCATTCGGTAAATATTTGAGGACGCGCCCGAAAGTTACGAGCCATCCCTCTTTTCTTCTCGAACGCACGTATATCTATATTGTATTCGCG
Source organism: Rhopalosiphum maidis (assembly GCF_003676215.2). Lineage (NCBI taxonomy): Eukaryota > Metazoa > Arthropoda > Insecta > Hemiptera > Aphididae > Rhopalosiphum > Rhopalosiphum maidis. The sequence continues at coordinate 26,523,655 of NC_040879.1, forward strand.
CGCATTATAGTGTATACATATATTTATAGGTACACCTGCAATAAGCGTTTGTATCTATCGCCGTGTTATGCGCGACTTTCTGACATATTATTAATATTATAATACACACGACAAAATGTCGAGTTGTGCTGTATAATAATAATAACGATGTACTAATATACGAATAAAACGGGTTAAAGGCGGTTCGGCGGTAGGTTTTGGCGCGCGCATGGTGGGAGGGGGGGGGGTCGGAGGGTGCGCAAAAAAGTAAAAACGGGGTCATCAAGCTGCGGCGCCGAAACTCGAGTAAAAAATCGACAAATAAATAAAAAAAAACGAAGGAAAACCTACGCGAAACGAAAGCAGAAAACGGCGCGATAGGAGGACGAGGCGGTGACTGCGGTGGAAGTGTTGTTTATATTGCGGGGACCTAGATAACACACTGGGCGATATTTGCGACGTAGCGGGACGACGGCGCGGTATAACGTCGTCTATATTTTTATATCGTCCTCGTCGAACATATTATACACGTCATCACGACGCTCGTTTAAATCTATCTATCTATATGCATTATACACGCATAATGTCATATTATAGTCTGTGCACGGGGGCCGCCGCAGTGTATATAACGAGAATTTACGCCTTCAGCAGCGCCGCGTGGTTGGAATAAAATATAATATATACTTATAAATAGCGCGCGAACGCGATTTAAGGTCTCGCGCTATATATAAACCGTCGACCCGCGCGCCCGCGTCAGCTTTCCCGCTTACTGCCGGTGCCCGTCGTCCGATATTCGTCGTCGTCGTCGTCAGTTGTGATAGGAGAGAGGTGGCGGCGGCGGTATCGGGAGTTGGGAGAAGCTTTGGCGCGGAGTTTACTTATAAAATTAATTAAAAATTGACATTTTCATTAACGTTCGCGCGACGGGCGGTAGGGGTGGTTGAGGCCGCGGTAGTAGTACGGCGATGGTGGTGGTGGTGGTGCATATATACACAGCAGTGCGCGGGCGGTGTGCGGAAAACGCCGACTGGAGCGGACGACATGTCGGTTGCGGAGGGGTTGGCGGACGAGAAGGGATGGAAACGTTTGGCGCGTGCGCGCCGACGGTCCGGCGGCGGCGGGTAAAGCTCGAGCAGCGAGGGACCTCGTCGGATCGATTGCGGCGGCGGCGGCGGTGGCGGCGTGCCGGTTCTGCGGAGCGGTATGTATGTATTATGTACCCCCTCGCAGCCACTATCGCAGAAACCGCCACCACCTGCACACCGCAAGCCCTTAAAAAGTAATATACATAATATAAATAAATAAAAACCAGGCATTTTGTATGTATATAAATATAGATATTCGCGTTTCTGAACTCCGCGTCCGCCTGTGCATGCAACATAATACAAAATACACTGTATAGGTAACCTGCAGCACAACACCCGCGATGTGTATTATGTCTGTACCTTAAATTACATAATGACATGAATATTGAACATGCCGTATAGGTACACGTAATGACGATGGTTATATGTGTGTGTTTTGGGGGTGAAAAACATATTAATGACAAACGCGATTTCGTAACCTTTACTGCGCGACACTGCAAAATCGCCACGCGGAGTTAGAAAATCTATTCGTTTTATTATATTTCATATTATTATTATTAAATATCATTATGTATACGCACGGCCGCTGCGGCGATGGGGGGCGATCGAGCAAGCCGGTTTTTATGTATATATATATATATATATGTGTGTGTGTGTGTAATAATATTATATTTATAAGGACGTGCGCGCCGCCCACAGTGTCGTCGGCAAGACGGTATTGTTTCGCGGTTGGCCCAATGCCTAGTGTTTTAAAAACGCCGCCGCTGAAACGCATGCGTTTCAGCCAGCTGGTGCCCGCCACCGTCGTTCGTTATAATATATTATTATCATCGCGTGTGTTATGATGACAATAATATTATAACGTTATTATTATTATTATTATTATTATTGTTACGAGTTATTAAAATATTATGATTTATATTATTATTATGTAAATAGGTAATACGCCTATATATAAACACGCAGTATTATAATATTTCCTCTCGTATATCCGCGCGTAGTTCGTTTTTCAATTAGGTATACCTACTTTTCATCGTTAAAAAGAGTAGTCATATTGTATTGAATCAAACGAATCAGGACGAGTTGGGCAATCGAGGCCAGTGGATCTATACGTATTATGCAATAATATGGGTATCTGGACGAAGTGCGCATGCAGTTTTTGTACGCATTAGCTAGCTGTGGCACTACGTGGCGTCTACCTGCACTTACTCGTAGTGAATGTCTTTTGCACGAATATCGAATGTCTTACGCGGTGAGGAGAAAAAAGTAATTTCGAATTGCGAACGAAACGATTTGTTTTATCGCATGTTTACGCTGTTTTTTTTTCTACAATGTACTCGCTGATGTATTATTTATTATACGTGGTGATACAGAACAGCGGTCCACCTTTAAATTATTTACGTGATAAGAGATAAGACGTATATATATATATATAGTGAATATACAATTTAAAACCATGACATGTGCGTTTTATTTTTATGAGCATACAAACAATTTATTATGGGTCATATCCATATTATAAAATTATTATACTTTCGATATGATTAAAAAACGCACTGAGGAATTCAGTTAAAAAAAAAAAAATAAACTATCAAATTGACGATGAATAAACTTTTAATGGTTTGAAAATACTTTCGAAGTCACACAATGTCAGCGTAGTAGTACTCCATATTTTAACGAATAAGTGGTTTGTGAAAATTGTGAAAATAATTATGCGCTCGTCATACCTTCATATATAATATTAAACGAGTATTATATCATACCATTCATTGCTCAATTAAACGGAAAAACCGTTGTAGTGGTGCCTAATACATAGATATAGATGACAATATGAAAATCAAAACCATAATGATAAACTACACACGTGACATTTCACATTTATGTACGCAGATATAACTTACTATTACGCTGTTCTGTGGTGCAATCATAGCATTTGCCGATCAATCGGAAGAGGACACGGTCCAGCCAATCAGTTCCGTAAAATTTGGAAAAAATGTCTATCATACCATCTTATGCATTGTTATTTGATTATGATCTGGATATGAATAAGACATAGTCAATCAAGGCTGTTATGTTTTTGTGGTCCTGAAGTGGCAGCAATAGTTATTAAGATTAAGTTAAAAGTTACTTTTTTGTGCAATATGTTACAGTGGATAGGTATACATATAAATAAACTGCTACCTTAATTTCGTAATTCTGTGATATAACTTGAATCATCACTGAAATAAGGTAGTGTTGTATCGTTCCGTAGTATTCATATTATTTATAGTCTGATATTGTTTTAAAAAAGTGACTGGGCTTCCATAATATTACTGCTAAAATACAATATTTCGATGGTTATAATTCTATTCAACAATTTCATTAACGAGAAACACGTTTCCCCCTTCGTTTTGGACTAAAGGATGTAACAATCAAACACAAATTACGAATGCATGTAACAAGTGAATCATTTCACAGACATTTTAATTCGTCTAACGCATCTGTTAATAATTAAATTAGTAGAAGTTTCAGTAAAATTTTAACCAATCACGTATCTAAAAATAAGTCAAAGAAGCGATCTAAAAGTATATACAAACACAACTTTCGAAGATAAAACTTATAAGTTTTGACAATACATAAACAATTATTAATATAATTTATCAACTTTTAAAATATATGATATATTTAATATATATAAACTCTAGTACTACAAAATTTATCATTAATCAGATAAATATCTCAAATCTTTAAAATTTTCAGTTGAAATTATTTTATATTTTTGATTTATAAATTATTCAAATGTAACACCTTATAAGTGCAGTCATGAAGTTTAATTTAATCAATAGCATTTAATTATTAATCATATCAATTCGAAGTATGAGAAAATTGGATGAGAAATTGAAGGTTTACCCTAGCAAAGTTAATAAATCGATAACCGTATGGAAATATAAGTTATGATATAGTTTTAAACGCAAATTGAATGATATCATCATACACCACAGCAGTTTGCCTTTCAATATTTGTAGTGACGTTTAACCTAATAGTATTTGTGAATATGTATTAACGTTATTACCAATTGCTATTATAGAAAATAGAAATACATCCAAGTATTACAATAAATCATATTAGAATATATTATTTAATACGTAGTTGATTGAAAAAATTTAATAATCAAAACTGCAGTGTGAAATGAAATTATAAGTTTTTATGACTCAATTAGGATACACTTCATGTTTAAAAAAACAAGTATACAGTACACACGTATACATGAAACATTTCTATAGATCAATTATTCATGCTAACGTTATTACACCTATTAGTGATTTTTATTTAATTTATTTGTATTTATGTCACGATTTTTAAAAAATAGCTTAAAATACACTTGCAGATAGTAATGCATAAGGCACGCTATACATCATGCAGTGTGTTTCTTTTTAAGGTAACACGAAATAGTTCTGTTCACTGAAATATGATATTTATAATATAAAAAAATTAAAAATTGTGATCCTTTCATAATATACTTATATTATACGTAATACAACTTGCATTTTCTTAAATAGAAATACATCATTACTACGAGTTAATGTTATAATTTAAATGGCTAAATTATTGAATTTTGAAATAATCATATATGCATATATTTCATGCGCATAATGGAAGAGCTTTAAATTCGAAAACCGTTAAAACTTTTTCAATATTTTCATGCATGTCCCAAAAACCCCGTTTCAATCCGAGGACATTGGACAGAAATATTTCATGCGTTACATATATAAAACGAAAATATACACCGTATAGTAACGTATACATATTAGGTATTGATTTCTGTCTATGCAAAAAGCGCATAAAAACATTTGTTGCAAAAATTTCCAATTCATTTGTCGATACTCGAAATATAGAGCCTATTGACTTAATGAAATGGTTTTATAATGGATGACCAACTTTTATTTTATTAAATACGCTGATAATTAAATGTTGAAGTATGAAAGTGTACCTATGTGTGAATGTATTAATGTAATTATGATACGCCGCGTGTACTCATAATACTTTATAATATAATACACTTCTATCACTATACTGATTTTAATAATATTATCATTAAATGAGTTTTACTGTATAACAGATGATTATTATTAATAAAACGAATTATACAAGACATAAATATTGTATTGTACGTACCAAATGATAACTTCAGATAAAAAATGTTATATCCATTTTGATTAAAACGAGTATTTTGTTTTTAAAGTGGATCAATAAGCGAAATTATATAAATTGAAAAGAGCTTATATATACCTGCATATAGATGTATAACAATTTCATTAGAAACTTTTAATCAATGAAAAAACTTAGCAAACATGATTTTCTTAAAAATAAAGTTTTATGAATTTAATTATTTTTTACTGTAAAATAGAATTTTTATTATTTACAACGTAAACTATTCTGTGTAAGAATATTAAACTAATTTAAATTTAATTAGGTTTATAAATCTTGAAAATGTATTTTAATTAAAAAAATATTTGGGCAATGTAGTTTCACAGGAAAAGAACGAGAAGGAGTGAGAAAGGATGAGTTAGTGGGGATTATTTCTGTGAAGTACCAAAAAGAAATAACTATACACTACATGTATACAAATTTTTCTCAGGGGAAAGTAAAGCCGTACAAAATAATAATGACGTAAAAACAACGGAGTTTCCATAATTTGATATAATAATAAATTACATAATATATAATAAGTAAAAATAAGCGAGTCACGATTCGGGTTAAAAATGGACGAAGAGGATAAAATACATTTTGTTATATGGAAGTACTTAAGAGCTTTACGTCAATAGAAATGGCTGTTTTTTAGAGCTATCCTGGTTCTGGGTATTTTTTAGTTTACATAACGTTCAAAACGTAAACGTGGAAACCTCTTTTTAATTTCAATTTTATTCTTTAAATTATATGTTTGTATATACAGTGTTTTATTCATTTTGATATTTAAAATTTAAACTAATTTGTGACAGACATAAGACGCACTTAATTAATATTGTTGGTCACAAGTGTATACGTTATAAAGTACCTTTACAAACTTTTCCAACTGTTTTGCAAATTAAAACTTTAGTCTTATCGAAATGATAAAAAAAAAATACACACACACTTATACACATATTACATATTATTTTACTAGACAGCAATGCGTTAATCAGATTTTTAAAATTATTATTGCTTTTCTTTTTGTGTTACGCTAACTAGCTTAAGTACTGGTTTTGCATACACTGCAATAAATTAAAAAACAAATCGCTTACCATTATGGAAAATAAAAATTATGTGATTATATAATATATATCAAGAGGTCTTGCACGCCTACGTGGCAAAATCCTATGTTTACCCAAAATTATTAAATCCTTTTATCGCGTAAAAGCGGTTTTGATTTAATTGAAAAAAGAAGAGTAATAATAACTCATCGATCTCTCGTCCAACGACGGCAATGTTAAAAGACGATGAAATGAACATGCAAGTGAGCGAGTAAATTTTTCCATAAAAAGCGTATGTGAAACTGCAATATGGGTTTTGGTTTCAATGACTTTGTATCATTCATTATCATTTATTATAAGCCATACTATACTATATATATATATCTTCTACAATCGTATGTACGTGTAAGATAACAAGTTACGGCTGTACTATACTACTCTATATGCAACTAACAATGATGTGATACAATGAATATATAATAGAAATCGGAGAGATCAAATCTTTGTACCGAGCACGTCTGCAGTATACGTTTAAATGTTCATAAATATATTATAATGACAATTGAGAGAACTAGAAAAATTAAAATATACATATTTTATGCGTTCGAAAAACTTGTCAATCAGAAACTGAATGCATAATTTATATGTTTCTACTTTTATAATATACATTATACATACAATAATATACGAAGTGAATTTGGAGCGAAAAAAAATGTTTCACGATTTACGTATCGATTACAAAAATGTGAAAACTGAAATGTAATGAGTTATCACTAATAATAACAAAATTAAGATTTACTCATATTGTTTATTATTATTATTATTATTATTATTATTGAACATAATACACTTCGGCCTGCTACGACCAATTAACTATATACAATATTTTTTTTATCCTAATTTGTTATATGATATTAACAATTTTTGGTATTTTTTAAGGAAAAATATATTGTTTGAATATAATTAAAAAGTGTTTGGATAACAATATGCTAGATTTTAATTTAGACAAATCTAAATATGCATATTATATTAGTATTCTTGTTTATATAATATGCTATTATTTAAATATTTTACTATATCTTTAATTGTTCATACAATAAATGGTTTATGGTGAGTAATCTGTACATACTATTCAGGTATTAGAAATGTAAATACAATTAAATATTTGTGGTAGTGATAGTTGATTAAAAGCTTGATTTTACTAGTCACATTCAATTCATAACAAACTTGATTTATAAGTTATTTTATACATTTAAGAATTTTAGATACATTTTAAACCAATAATTTTTCAAGAATACTTTGTATTTTTCTTTTTCGATTATAAACGAGTTATATTAGTCACAATAATGATATAGAATTTGCGGTGGAACGTACTATACGCATTTAAAAATGTTAGACGTTACATTGTACGTTATTCAAAATAATTTTGAAAAAGCCGAGTTTTTATTCCACGAATTGTTAATTTAATGATTTTTTTTAATGTTTTTAATTTAAAAGCTCTTTACTATATAAACATCAAAAGTTTATGTTTCATCTTTTAAACCACGACATGATTACTGCGTCTACTTGTCTAAAAGCTCTTAGTAATTTGAATTGTGTAAAAGTAAATAAGCAATTTGAAAAAAATGAATATTATAAACGTCGATATTGATTTATGTATAAAAATTAATATCGATAAAGCAAATTCAAAATCAAAAATCTTCTTCTAAAATACATTAACTTAATTAGTTAAAAACAATATTGATTTTATGTGTTATATAATTTTGTATAAGTTGCGACACTATAATATATTTTTATAATAATTATTCGTTTAATAAATGTTATAGTTTAATGATTAGTTTAAGTTATTTGTAATGAACTCATAAACTGGTGGCATAAGAGTAATCTCTTTTTGTAATCTATGTAATAATATGATGAAAGAAATATATTATTATTAATCATTAATAATGTATTAAGTAGTTGAAAAAATATAAACTGCATTGTAATAGTTATCAATTATTATCATAACACAAACTTTTGTTATCCTTATTTTATATAATACAGTAGTACCTATAGCTAGCATAGAATATATAACATAACTAGTCAGCGTAACTATTATAAGTCCAATATCTAAATATAGCAATGTAGTATTGAAACAGAATTCCATTACATATATTATACAATCTTTTGTTGGAAAAAAGTCACTTTTAATTTTGAATGACTCGTATAATATAACACATATTCCATCGCAACCCGCGCGTAATCCATCTTTTTATTCTTTGCTAGAAATGAAGTAAGTACACCGGATGCTAATTTGTGCTTATAATACACCTATACTCTTAATTTTTTCTGTTTCACGCACGCGCACACGTTCCTGTGTATAATTGTTGTCAAATACGAAATGTCTATTTTAAACGCCACACAGAAATTTAACTACATTTCACACGAATGCAATCACTTAATATTATAATATACCTATGTGTACTAAGACAACGTTTTCAAATATTAAATATCGACCGGCGTGTTATTATAGGTTAATGGTTATATGTCTCGTATTCGAGTCGTCAATATATTTGATTATTTTATCGTATCGTAGTATATTATTGATAATTTCAGGTTTAGCGCATCACATCACGTCGAAGGCGATTCAATAATGTTACTGTACAATAATATTACGATATCATATTTTATTGAGCGTACATTTATTTATCTTATACACATCGCAGCCAGTGTATCATATTTGAAATGTTGAACACTCAGTTATTCTACTGCAGTGGGTAATGTTGCCGAATGTCGATTGAACTTAACTCTCTCCGCTCCCGATTCTCATCATTATTACTCTGTTTTAGAAAGGGCTCGGTCCACGAGTAAACGTCATGCAATCGGATAATAATACGTAAATGAGTCTGATTTTTTTACCCGCACGATTCCCTATCCACGATTGTAGAACATTAAAATACACAATTTATTAACACGACGAATATTATTTTTCGTTTTCATTTTCATTTGCAGGACGCAGATATTCAGCCACTGTTCAGCGAGGCGCGTTTACATCGATTTTAATGTTAAATACTTGTTAATATATATTAAGCGAACGTCGCATTAACGCGTTTCCAAGCCCTGTGGGAAAACGAAAGGGAAAAAAGTATAAACCGAAAACGTCATTTTTACTGAATTCTAAAGAAACACACATCGTTAATTGTTGTTAATATTAACCAGCTGACGTTTCATCGTGACGAACACTATATTATAATTGCAGGGCGCATTATCGCGGTCGTACAGACAAAATCAACTAGCGACAGTTTGCAACATATGATCTCTTTTCAATGTCACTACTCTGTTGCAGTCTCCGTGTTATTATATAATCGCGTTGGTTTTACGTATGTGTGTGTGTGTGTATTTGTGTGTCATTAGTGTACACGTTATACATATTATATTATGTATATGACACGGAAAAATGACAACTATGGTGGCCTGATGACTCAAATAGTATTATCATTGTGAGCATTAAACAAATATCCGTCCCTAATATATTTTATTTGTACACGGAAAAAAACCTACGCGAATAAATAACGTTAGGAATATATTTTTGACAGTAATAATTATTATTTTATACAATATTTCTCATATATATATTACAGTATAGTCAGTATAGTATACACCTAAATGGTTTTAATATTTTAAAATGTTAATTTTCTATTACGAATATGTTCCGAGTAAGGCAATTTATTATCTCTACAATCGTTTTGTTTCCTTTAGATATAGGTACTATAATATACCAATACTGCAGTATTGATTGTTTAAAACTACATTATCACGATGGTGTCTATTCGACGGTATACTGCAATGCACTAGGTATGCCTAATAGTAACTTTTTTCTAAACTTTATAAGAGAGTAATTTAATTTTCCATCTTTTATTATTTTAGGCGTACCTTAATAGGTAGAACAGGTCTTTCGAACACAAGTAAGTAGGTATATGTGTTGACTATTTAGTCAAGTCACATTTAAATATTATTATTGATATTATATTACCTATATTTAATATTTTAACTGTCGAGTCACAATAATTTTATGTTAAAATATAAATACCTAATACTAAAAAAAATCAAATCACCTGCCTATTGTGTCGTCTTAATATATTATTGTATTTAACCACGGTTATTTATAAATAATAACGATATATATACAAACAAAATTATCTGAATAAAATTTAAAAAAACAACATGTTATGAAATATTGTTTATGTACTTACGCACGTGTGCTGTGCAGTATAAAATTAGAAATGTAAAAAATTAAATTTTCGGTAAGCTGCAGTGTTCCTATATACCTAATATAATATATATATAGTATTTTATAGTTATGGAGTTACTTTCTCGGGGTCTCTCGGGTTTTATGCGAAGAATATAGTGTATAAAAACGTTTTGTGTCAAACGTACATTATATTAATAACACTCAGAGTTCTGTCAATGAAAAAACATTTTTTTGTGTGATGTTAGCGAAAAATAGCGTTTTTAAAGGCACACGTTAAGCAGGGGAATCGTAAAAAATAAATATAAGTTTTCTGGAAAGTGTGGTAATTTAATACATCATTATGTACGATCGACGAGTAAACACATTATATACATTATATACATTATACACTCGGGTGTACAGTACACCCAACATAATATGTGAAAGAATAACTAGGTATTTCTGGAAATATTAACTTAATACGGTGTATTGTAAAAGGAAATTGGACGAAAAAATATATTTTTGCAGTTTGAAAATATAAATGGAAAATAAAAACGTTGGAAGAGGAATATTTAAAATAATACGTGTAAAGTTCAATAGATTATTCGTATATCAATAATAGATTAAGAGAAGGTACCAATTCATGTTTTCTAATAAAAAATTATTTATTTATTATTTTTAATTCTTGGTAATACTTGACGTTTTCATCGTAAATATAATACCAAAACGGAATATGATGGTCGGTTATTTTGTGCACTAGCCTGCATACAAATAATGTTGTAGTATTACGAATTCACGATATAATAATAAATTATTTGCAGGATTATCGATTTTAAAAATATCCTTTTTATTTTTTTAATTTTTCGACAATCGTTGGTATATATCTTTATTAAAGGCGAGCATTGTATAAATGAAAAACCCCCTATAACTTAAATTTCTACAGTAAATTTGATAAATAATACTTTGAAATTGTATTTTAAACAAAATTTAATTAATTAGGTATTAAATAAATCACTACAGCTAATGTGTAATAAGAAAGAATAAATAGGATGCATTTTCTATTAATATATTTAGCTAATATTTAAAAAAAATATTGTAAATTGCACTACCATTATATGCTTGACTTTGGTTGTAATTAAAAATAAATAAATTAACTTTTTATCAACTGAGCTAAATTTATTATTTTACTCAGTATTATTTTTAATTTTTAGATTTATTTATATTAGATTATTAACTTATACTTAAATACTAATACTTAAATATTGACTTAATTTAACTAACTAAAATTATCATTTTTTAGGATTGTTGCTTTGAAAAATTTTATGAAAAATATTATTTTTAATTTTTTTTTTAAATAAATTATGTAATAAAAATATTTCTAAAAACGGTTTAACAAATTTACTTCTTGCAGTATCACAGATAATACCGAAAATATACATCTTCAGTGTACCATTATTTATTGATAAAATTGCGGGTAAAGGCGGTACAAGGAATAAGTACTTACCCGAAACTCTTCAAACACTACTATTTTGTTCGTAAAGCTTAACAACAACAAAATATAATAGTAAGAACAACAACAACAACATTTCTCGTCGCTTTAAGAATCTAAAACATGTTAAGTCTTCCTGCGAGGTGTTTTCTCAGTTGATATAATCGGACAAAGTTTACGGGTGAACTACGAAAGGTTATACATTATATTAAAGTATACCATTTTTCAGTAATGGAAAATTATAATTTGCGTTCAACAAGTCAATATTACACATTATATATGTACACGATTAGACTTTTCGTTGCAGTTGTTTGCAATACTTTTGTCGTCTATTGTACACCTATTGATATCGGTATTTCTAAAACTGTTTAATATTTCAGCTTATTATCATTGACGGGTTTGCAATATCCGCGCACACAACACATATATATATATATATTATATCGTATTATACGTCCGCGTAAGTGGAATTTAGCTGCGTGTTTTGTGTGCACGTAGGATGGACTATTAAAATGCCAATGAGTAAAATCATCATCTGGCACATGCACATTGGGGTCGCATTGACATAGGAGTTTGGTGGTTAGGCCACATTAATTAAAACGTAATTCCAGGAAAAGGTCAATTAATTCATAATTGACAGTGTCCCCGGCTCGATAGGATTCTGTCGCTGAACCCAGCATAGGCGAAAACATTTTCCCACCGTCGATGTTGCACTAATACGGACATTTATTGTTGTAATTAGGTATTATGTATGTTGTCGTCGTCTTGTTTAAAGTTCTACAACGATTTGACGTAAAGACCGATTTGCTTTCCGTATTGTACCTATAAAGTAGGTATTCATAATAACATATTGTGTTCAAAACATTTAAATCTCATATAATGCTAGTAACAGGTTAATCGTCGACATAAATAAAATTCCATAAATGTATGCATTTTATTGAATTATATAGTCATAGAAGTACATATATGTATACACACAGATACCAGAAGATTGAAAATGTAGGTACATTATTAATTTAGTAGACGTTGTGCAATTTTGTTTTTATAAAGCTATACCTACGCGTACTTTATGCAATAATAATAATGATAAAAAAATAAACTGCTCATAAATGTTCATTGCATTCATTCCGTCGGCAGAGAAAAATGAAGTAGTGGATATTTTTTGAAAACTTTTTGTTTCTTATACCAACAATCGTGATTAATTAATATTCATATTTGACGAATTTATATTTTTTAAGCCGTGTAAATCGCGTACGACTTAAAACTAAGCAGATTTTATATATACCTATGTGAAAAAAGAAAACTATACTATGACGACTGCCAGCAGACCTCTGGGGAGTGTTAAATTATGCATTTTTAACTATATATTGTTGTGTACATGCGCACGTTGGTTTGCGTTTCTCGACTTCATTACTATTTCCACGAAAAATGCACCGGCCATAAACGACATTCTGTAGTTATTGCTTTTTCATTTATAATAGTCCAACACGAAGCTCTATCATCTACAAACTTGATTTATTATGTGCACAGATTAAATCAATTACATTTTGTTGCTTATAACTCAGGATTTTGTTATTATTTGGAATGCACTTAATTAAAGAGCTATATTAATTTTTCATAAAGAATTCAAGATGCGTGCATTTTTTTATAGGTATTAATCTTTTTTTTACACATTGTTCACCTTGAAATTTAAAATTTAAATTTATCGCTGAACGTAGGAATGTTGGGTAATACCTATTCACATTATAATAATGACCAGAACAATAATTGTTCTCATTAATATTATTATATTTATTATATTAACATGTCATTTAAATAGCATGGTGTTTAGTCTATTAAAATATATTTTCTCGGTAGAGACTACGAAAAAGCCTGGCTGGACACCTTGTTGAATGTTATAAATATAATAACTCTACATAGTGCTCGATCACTGCCGAGGTCCCCCCCCCCCAGACATACAAATACGACACGATCAACTGTGTAGGGTGTGTACTTGTATTAATATTCATGGTAGGTTCGAGTTTCCCCGCTGTCCGTCTATAATTCATCGGAGTGCGAACGGGTCGAATACGAACTTTTGCCCGCGCAAGTATGTCCTGCAGCTGCCGATCGTACTCGATGTGTATTATGAGTGCTCACGCTTCAAGTTCAGCGTCACTTGGAATATCTGTGTGGGTAAACGTCCGAGAAATGTGTAGGTACGCGCGCATATGACGTCTCGAAGCGTGGGAATGAAGGTTTAACGCATTATATGCGTCGCACTCACACGACGATTGAAATAAAATATTTAATTGGAAAAATTATAAATGGACCGCGTACGGATCGGAACTTAAGAGACGCGCGTATTATATGATTTCACGATACATAATAATATTACGGAGAGATCAATTATTTTTGGTCGCGCGAAATTGGCTGCGGCGACAATGCTTCATTCCATTACGTGCGTAGGTTATAGGTACATAATAGGCATATACGATATATATACACGTATATAATATATAATGATATATAAAATACGACAAACCGCGACGAATCGAAAATGCCACAACGACGCTCGCGGGTTTTTTTTTTTTTTTTTGTATATATATAATATATACGTTACGTTCATTAAATTTATTTTTATTTTTCGCTCTCTCGCTCTCTCTCTCTCTCTCTATTTCTGTCGGTTAACTCTACCATTCAACGCGAAATGCTTTTAACGGGCGTTCAAGTTTAACCCTCTTCGTCACCCGTTAGCCAGCGTGCGCGGTTAAAACTAAATTAAGCCGCACTCCTCAGCTGTGCGCGCGTGTGTATAATATATACGTATACGACGCCGCGATGTCGAGAAAGAGAGCGGCGAGGCAGCGGAGCGGGGCGTGGAGAGGCGGCCGAGGGAGAGAATAATATTTTCTGTGGGACTAGAAACGTACAAAAATACAAAAAAAGGTTTGTCGAGCGGTTGTGGCGGCGCGGGAAAAAGAGAGAATTGAAAACGGGCGAAACTCTTTTTTTTTTTTTTAGGCTAATGGGTCGCAACGCATATATACACTGTGAGTATATATATATTATTTGTGTGTGTGTGTGTAGAAGGAGGACACGCGGTGGTTCGTTGCAGGGGGAGGGGGTGACGGGGCGACCGAGGGGGTTGAATGTTTTTGTTGGTTGCCGGGGGAATCGTTGGCGCGCGCCCCACCCCCGCTCGCAACCCTAAACTCTACCCCTTTCGCCGTCCACCTCGCAGTCCGATGCGGTGCAGGCAATGGAAATTTGGAAATTTCGACCTGGGTGGATGCGGCGGCGGAACTCCGATGCGGTTAGTATATATAAATATATATTATGTGTATATATATACGTGTGTGTGCGTGTATATGGAGCGCGGCAAAACGCGAACCGCTTGGCTAAACAAGAATATTGCCTCTGATCCCGACGAACACGTTTTTCACATTAAAATCCCTCTCTACCCCTTTCTCGTTTCACAGCAGCGACCCCGTGTACATATATATATATATATATATACACGCTTGCACATATACACACACCACACGCGTATATTATGTGTGTGTATATATATATATATATATATATGTAATAGTATATACACGAAATATACAAAACCGGACACCGTATATCCATCATCCGTCAACACTTTATTATATACACTTCTAGCGCCTATATATTATAATACATAATATACCTTCTGTATAATATATTATATATTATGCAGTACGCCGTAGTGGTGTGTGTGATCGAGGGTTATCACGGCGCGCGCAACGCGACCCAGTGTTTGGGATAGACAAGTACATACAGTATGCGAGTCTGTGCGGTTTGTGCGTGCGTTCTGTATGTCCGACGATTTTGTTTTGTCTTCGAACACACATTTTCGGTCAAAAAACATGCGCGACAACGTTGTACGCGCGTATACTGCGTGTGACACTGTGCAGTGCAGGTTCTACCCCACACTATTTATTATTGTACACCTACAACCTAGTATATAATAATTGTGTAATTCAGAATCCGAGGTTCGATATCTGAATCGGAAAATTCGGGAAATCTCAAATAAAAAACTCGATGGTCATTATAAACTTACATATGTAGCGAGTAACTAAACTATGCATAGTTTGAAACATTCGCTATCACTGTATACATATACTAATATTATTGGTTGGTTTATAAACCGTAAATCCCCGTGAAAAATTACCGAGGTTTCTCAATCAATAAGAGTGGGTTTACCCAGTTATATTTATATTAAATATTTTCAAAAATAAAAATAAATACATTTTTCAGCGCTTGGAAGAGATTAAGTTGTATTGCGGTTTTTCGCGTATATAATTTAGCTGCACATGACCGCGTTATTTATAAATATTTTTAACAATACTAATAAAAACGATTATCGGATACTCAAAAGTCAGCCATTGTTACGTGTAGCATACCTAACAAGACCAAACATTATAAAGAATAGAATAAAATATGTAATTGCGTGTGTTTTTTTTTTTTTTTTTGAGTAGCTGATGCATACATGTTTGTATGTTATCTATATTCTATGTACGATACGGATCATCGTGTCGGAAAGACGGGAATGTCAGTATACCCAGTCGTTCGAACCATATTATGTATGTAATTATTTTAAAACAAATTGGGCAAAGAGATCCGCGGGATAGAGTGTTATAAATAATAATATAATACAAGTAAATTATGTGCACTTGCCGGAAGCGGTTGATCGGAATTTAAAATATTTCAATGAATCACCGAAAAACGTGGATGGATAAATAAATGTAGGAAACAAATAACACAATAGGGTGAAATCTAGAAAAAATTATGATAGGTATAAATTATTATTTTCGAGCAAATGATCAATAAATGAAAAAAAAATCATAATATCGGTTGAATATAAAAGAGGAACGATTTATAGCAATTATATGCGATGTGTTGTGAACTTCGCGCGCAGTTATATTAACAATGCACACAATATAACCGTGTGTAAGTACAACAAACCGAAACGCCGTAAAAGGTAAGCAAAGTCAAAGGCTCTGCAGTAGACACGGAACGCGCAACTGTATATTATAATACTCCGTCACCTATATAACATATTTATGTCTCCGTCATATTTTATCATACGAGTATTAAATTATTATTGTAGCGATATTATAGTCTACAAGTCGAAACTATTATCTTCTTGGGTACTTATTTCCAGATATTGAGATATATTATAATAATTGATAATATACCTACTAATTTATTATGAAAAGTGAACGGATCCGTATGTAAATGGATATATTATGTACTGGAATAATAAGCTTTTTGAAATCTGACGAAAATCGTACCCAATTTAGATGGTTCTTATTAAAATAACACTCATTGCATTTTGCTCATTTCAACATTTTCACCTTCATTTACATATTTGTAGTTTTTTTATTATTATTAAATTGAGGATTCAACAATACGGGTCATTAGCCTACATTTGTAGTTTTATAGTGCTTGTTTTTATTTATAGCACATATATACCTATTTGTTTTATCTTATATGTTCGCATCCACAGCCATATAATATCGGTAAACTTACGACTCGCGGCTGGTCGTTATAGTCAAACATAAAATATGGCATGCTCATATGCAACAAATATAAATAATATATATTCTCTTTGTAGTCTGTACATTGTTTTATTTATCTGAAGTCAGTTGTTTTGTAACTTATTATTATAATTGTATGTTTACTTATTTTATCACATACCTACCTATACTATAATAATTAATTGAATTGTCTCAAATGTAAAAAGATAAATTCGGTATAATATCTAAATAAAATATAAATTATATTAATATAGATTAGCAACAGTTTGATCACAAATGAGATAAAATGTGAGTTTAATTTTTTTTTCATTTTTTATTAATGTGGGCTAGTTACTATTTCATAGATTAAAGATAAAGAATGTTATTGATAAAGAACTTATAGTGGAGACGACGAAATTCCTTTATTTAATTTAATTTAAATATAATATTTTATTTTATAATTAAATTTTAAGTGCATATTTTTAAAATCATATTTTGAGGATTATTTGTGCAAATAAAACCGTCACTTATGGTTATAAGTATTATGCCTCTAATAAGGTGTCTATTATCTATGCATATTATCACTGTTATATGTGTTAAAATAGAACGGACGTTATTATATGTAATATTAATATTTCGCGCTATTCAGGAGTGTATGGACTTAATACGATACAATTTGGAGTAATGGCGTGTCGAAAAATTGTTTAATGTAAAAAATGGACTTGCGTTACGGTTAAAAATATATTTTATAAATGACTATATTATTATAAGTGACGTGTAATACAAGCCACATGTATTTGGTCATGTATAAATGTATATACCTAATTCGTTTACCACTGGTGATGACGTTCACATTTTTTATTTTAATAAAATGTGGTCTGGTCTTTGGTATGTATACGTCCTTTAATTGTCTCATGAGACTTCCTGCAAAAGATTCGTGATCAAGACGAATGGTTGAATTACGTGACCGGAGGGTGTTTTTGTTTTTTCTTTCCATTCGTATTTTACGACAACAAAATCACTGGATGCTACATGTTTAAATATTATACATAAATATTTTATTATATGTCGTAAATATTTGTCAATTCTCGGATGCATAATGACCGTTGTGGTTTGGCAACATAATTATACAGAACTCGATAACGAAAGCTTAATAATATTATTTCTTACATTATAGGCGCACAATTTACTGGTGTAATATGCTCCTTACAAATTATCATTTCCAGCTAGTATTAAAACATTTTCTATTTTTTTTTTTTTTTGTCATTATTAGTGTTTATTAATAAGTAATTACTATAGAATAAAATATAAAATATATTATATTAATGAAATATTTTTTTCAAAAACCGTCGTGACGTGATCGATTATCGTCGAATATCTTTCGTGATAATATCTTTTCTTTTTCTTTTTTAATTAGAAAATTCAACTTCCTCTTTCCGGAATATGGGCGATAAACAGCTTGATTTCGGTTTAATTGGTTTTTTTTTATATCTATGCAAACGAGATATAGTTATGGCTTATGATGACGTGATTAAAATAAATAATTTAATAATATGTTGTATAATATGCGTCATATATGATATGGAATCGCGTTCATGCGAAACGTTACTATGCTAAACCGAAGGCCTAAAATTGTAGCACTTTCACAAAATTCGAATTTTAATGATTTGCATTCGGCAAAATTTGAAATTAGAAAAGTTTTGGGTGTAGCAGCTATATGTACTGGCTAGATCCTATACTATTGTAGATATTTTGGTTATAGAACCGAACACGCTTCTGGGGGAAGGCAGTTCATGACGATATCGTACGGAAATACATCCATAGAAGTGTCATCCCCGATTGCCGCCACGGTCGGATTTGGGTGACTGAGAAAATCGGTCGACGTCAACGATTTATCGGCAGCGACACACACACACACACGTGTCGTCCGCGAGAAAAGAGGAAGACATTCGTCCCCGAAAAGAAATCAATCGTCACACACGACCGACTTCTCGAGGGGGACGAGCGCTGATTCATATATGTATATATATAAAAAATATCTAATGTATGTATATAATATATCGTATATGTATATAACGCACACGTACCTACTGGGGCGGAGGTCATATATTTGGTGGAACATATTTTATTTTATTATTATTATTATTATTGACAAATCGATAAGTGTGTGCGTATTGCCGGGCGGCCGCGTGTTGGTCAATGGAAAAAAAAGGGAAAAATCGCCGGCAGCGGACGACCGCGGTGTACAAACGACTACGCGTTGTAATATTATTCGCAGCTGAACACCACCCTGACTGCTGCACGGTGTAAACGATGTCTAATGATAACTATTATCCGTGTCCGCAGTAATGATGATTTTTGAAAAACGATTATCACCGTGCAGTGTGTATAAACCATTATGGCGTAAAATATTATCTTGGTCGACAAAATCATTTATTCACAGTGTGCCGTATGACGTTTTAAAAATTCTAAACATCAACAAGCTGTTTTCATTATAAATATTAAAATACGTAGCGGGCAAAATTTGAATTCGAGCATACCTTTAATTGTGACCAAAATAATTTGTGAAAATCCGTAGCAGCAACTACCTATATACATTTCAATAATTATTCAAAATACGCAGTTACCGTGTTTTGTATACAAATATAATAATATAATAATGATTATTATTTTAATTGTGTTATACATTTCATAATATAAGTATATGGTAGTATTATAATTTTAGTTTTAAAAATTAAAAAAAAAAGTCACAAGGAAAGTCTATTATACACAGTATACATTTTAAAAACAAAAAAATGTTTTTGATTTCCATTTATGTGTTTAGTTTTGTATAGATATTCAATTTATTTATTTACATTAAAATAATACAACTATTATATAATATTTTATAATGATGTGTGTTATTCAAACGTATAGTTGCTGCGGTTTTTCCAAAATTATATTAGTCATAACTAGATTTGCATGGACAAAACATCATCTTACGACATTTGCCAAAGTAGGTAGTAGGTACCTACCATAAGGTAGTTTGCGTTTTGCTCTGGTATTTCGGGGATCTGCCCGATTTCGACGTTTTTCTGAGCAGATATTTCCGTGGTTTGGAAACACAAAATTCCTCCACTAAGGTCACGCCTATTGTAACATACATTTAGCTGGGCTTCAGTATTTCTGGTCGTTCGAAAATCTTCGCATTAAATCACGATATCTGCGATATTCATCGCACGCCCGATTTTATTGAAATATTTATGCGGCGATTTTTCCACTGTGTCTGTAGACATTGCGCTCTGCCAAATATGTCTATACATACAATACTCCTGAAATCGATGGTAAATGCCTATCATAGTTTTTCGATGGATTTGTTGTCTCGCGAAAATTGTAGCCGCCGTCTCGCTATTTCTAGCGATTCGTATTTAATACGATTATTACGTAATATGTAACACGTTTTATTTATTTCACCGAATATTTCCACTGCGTGGTATTAAAAATGTATTTTTTTGGAGCATCGATGGTAGGATGCCGGGTAGAGGCAAAAGCGTATTATGTATGTGCACAACACTTTTGCGGAGTTCTTGCTCGGACGACGTGGGCAGTACTATTAAATTCAAATTGACAGAAAAATAATAATGCTATATATATATTATTATGTACAATATCGCACCGTCGCGGTATTTTGTTGTATAATATGATTTCGCTACCAGTGAACCGTTGGACGCCGTTTCGGTCACGTTTGACGCTGTGAATCCGTGCGTTTAGTATTCCGGAGAAAGTGTATTTTTTTATTATTATTATTATTATTATTATTGTTATTATATTACTTGAAAATCGTCGTGAGCGCGCGCGCGCCTCGGGTAACACTAGGCGGTGAGAGATAGAGAGAGATAGAGTGATAGAGAAAGATCAAATAAACCAGGAAATATGGCAAGAATAAAATATTGTAAAAAAATGACGTCGTGTCGCACGCACGCACAGAAAACGTATATATATAGACAAATTTATATTTGCGAGACGCCCCCACAGCGGGGCGGTGGATTATGTGGGGCGCGCACGGTCGCGTCCCATTTCGGTTGACTTTTTTACGACTTTTCGACACCCTCTAGTTTATGTGCTTACTGGCCCTAAAAAAGAAGTAGCGCACGTAATGTCCTGTTCACTTCTACAGTTTTTATGTACCGCGTGTGTTCTTCGTGATGCGCTCGTCGCGCGCCGTAAACACATTTTGGCGGTCGTCACGCGCGGCGGCGTTGTATCGCGAGAACTACGACAAACGCATGCAGTATACAGCAAGGGTGTTTAGTACAACCATTACCATAAGTTGTCCCCTCCACTCTTGCAAAAATAACCAACAATCGTCTGAAACCATAGGCGTGCGCAAGGAGGGTTTCGGGTGTGCCTGGGCACCTCCCGACATGTAATTGGGGCCCTAAAATTTAAGTCCTATAGCACATATATATATATATATGGGTCCATATTTTAACTAATGTTACTAGAATAAAAATGATATTTTTTCTAAAATATGTTGTAAAAAATTATGTTTTAAGATAAAAAAAAATAATACAACTTAAAATATTTTAAATTTGCGTGATAACACTTATCACTTAGGCATTATAATTTATTAAAATATGTACATGTCTTGTTAAGAGAGGGCCCAAATCAAGAAAAGGGGCCGAAAATATTGTAGGCACCCCCCCGAAATTCAGGTCTGTGCACGCCTATGTATCATAGTCATATGGAGTTCGGTAGTCGGTAATGTGTTGAAATCTAATGTGTACAGTGATCTGTCGTTCTTACATAGTGTGTATTGCCAATATGGCAAAAAGTCTAACAGTTAAATTGTGTGTTAATATGTTATTATATCAGTCAACAGTTAGTCGTATATTGTGTCATGTAACATAATAGGTATGTATATATATATATATATATTTCGTGGAAGTAATGCGAAAGCAGTTCCCACTGCGCCGTTGGTTCAAACAAGAAAAACAAAAATATATTTACAGTAATAATATCGTTCAGTTTTAAAACAAAAATTAAATTTAGATATTTTAGGATATCCTAAGATATTTTAGGATTGATTAAAAATCTAACATTTAACAACAAGGAATAGGTATTAATTTCCATTTTATGTGTGTGGTTATAAAAAAGTACTAAATAATGTAAATAATATTATATATACATAACGCAACTATAATATGTTTTTTTATAAATATAATGATTAATAAATTTGAAAATAATAAATTAATTTTTAATTAAAAACAAAACAGTTTTATTGTATTAAAAGGTTGTTAAATTTTACTGATTATACATTGCACGTATCAACGACGTACCTATTTCACACTCTTTTTCGACCAACTCGGAGACCCGCGTTCTGTCCAACGTTGTAGGTACCTATAATAGTTTTGACCGGGTACACGCACCGTAATATACGCACAAACTGCAGGCTTAGAGACTTTCATAACGTTGTCGAGCTCAGACCGTTCAACAGCTACGCGAAAAAATAGCAATTCGGCAAGATTCTACACGATCGTGTAATTCGAGATAGCGAGTCAGACCGAAGAACATAATATTGTTATTATTTTATAGGCGTGCAGTCTTATAGTAGCTTCTGTATCATAATTATATACGCGCGGTGTGTGCACAGGCCAGTGCCGCTGTTGCCTAAATACATCGCATAGTACAATAATGTGATGCTATTATAATATTATGTTGTATCCACTCGCAGCGGCGTGCACACTCCGAAAATAAATAAACATCAATTTTGAACTGTGTGTCACACGATCGTCACAGTACAACAACAACAATAATAATAATAATAATAATAATAGTAGTAGTAGTAATACGCCGAGTAAAATGTTTCACCAAACTCGGGCGCGATACCATACTGCGCGTTCTAGTTTTCAAGGGTCAAACGAGCATACACGTACGACGCGCACCAACACTCGCGGGCACGTGGCATAAATTATCTACTTTTCAATATCGTACGCTCGTTCGCGTGTTCGTGTATTTATACACACACGCCACATGCCCGTCTACACACACACACACATATATATATATATTATGTTTATTCGTAAATTTTCCATGCTGTCGCCGCCGATGAAGCCGTCGCGGTTGTATGTGTGACGTAAGTGTTGTCCGGATCCCATATTGTACGACATCTCCTTGAACGAGCAGTTTAAAATATATATTATACGGCACGTGTCACGCGATGTAAATTCGTCGAAATCGTCGAGCCGCCAACGCTGTGTAGGACGGCGCGTATGATATAAATAATATTATTTAATAACAATAATAATAATAATAACATCAACAAGATGTATACGCGTTATCAGTGTATATATTTTATCGTCACGTGCAGTTTCGATTTCGAACAGATTTCTTTCGATCGGTTTTCGGCCCCAAATAGTCTAAATAACGATTCAATTATATGGCGTATGAGGGCGGCGCAGAACTGCTACTGCAGACGACTGTCAAACCGTCGAAACCGTTGACGCGAGTTGGCGCAAGACAAAGTTAGAAATGAGCGCAATCGACACGCGAACAAATGATAGCAAGCTCGGTTGGTTTACTTACTTCCAGCCACGGCCGTTGTCGAACGCTGGACTTAGGCGTAGTGCGCGTGTAAAAATTTGGTCATTTTGACAAGGTTGATGATATTATAATTTATAACATGGCCCGTCATAAATAGTGATAATATATTTATATATTTAGTGAGCGCACATAACATTATGTAAAAAACCTGCTCGTACAACTTGTGAATTAATTTTTTTTAAAAATTAGATTCAGTTTTAGATTGAAACGGAATATGTTAATTTTACTAGATAATATTATGGATTTTATGAAACGAGATAGCCGTGTTAGCCGAGTGGCCGAGTTCTGTGCCGAAAAGACCAACGAATTAGGTTTATTGCATGGCGTGGTAAGTAAAAAACAATAAATAAAAAGTGACAAGAAAAGAATAGAAAATATTTCCAGCACACGAATCGAAGAGTTCGGATCGAGGAGAAGCCGAACCGGATGCGAGAGTTGGAGTAAATAATATCAGAACGACAGGAATGATAAGTGTATTTTACTATCTTTACTTTTATATCATTTCGACTTTTCGAGCCTTCTTCCTGAAACCGAATATTATAATCGAAAAACGTCATAGGTTTTGACTTTTTTTCCGGAACTAAAGTAGACGGATCGTGACTTGCGCCTACCACCCGGCAATCGACGTGCCGGCAACGACGGCTATACGACAATGGTGTCGTTTTTATAATTCCATTTGTTCAATTATTAACACATTTACGTAATAACTTTAATTTGAGGTGAGCAAGCTAATTCCGTAGAACACTGAAATGTACTTACTACAAATACCTACCTTGATTATCATAATAACACAATATATCTACATTTATGTACTTCGCTTATTATAAAAATATATTTATCCGTTTTAATAAGTTCTGTTAGAAATAAACTATAAAAATATACGATCAATTATGTCGGTTAGGAGAGGAGGGGTGTTAAAGCCTATTGTCTATTAGCTCTTTCGTACGCTACTGTGTGTTAATAAATAATAATTTTAATGTAATATGTATATAGAGTGATACGACGACATCAAAACATTTTTTGACCGTTAATAATAATCATAAATCCACAAAAATGATTAAAAATAGTATTTGACAACAAATTTTCCAATGATTGCATGTAGAGATGCACATATTGTTGCTTAGAAAAATGCTGTTTTAAAAAGTTACAAAAACATAAATATTAAATTCAATACAATAATTAATAATATTCATAACTGGTGATATATTGATTGCTAATTTATTAATACCAAAATAAAAATAATGTTTTTTACGAGTGATTTACATATTAGAAATAAAAAGTCAAAATGTTATAGCAAAATACTGTGTTTTAAAAAAAAAACATGACAGAATATTTTCCATATGACCATATGGATGCATGTTCTATCTACGCTTTTCTAATTGTTATCTTTTATATTATATTTTATACAAAAATATCATAATTTTTATTTTCACATATTATTTTGTTAGTCTTGCAACGGACGCAGTATATATGTTGTTATTGTTAACAAATTGTCGCATCGATGTCCAAAATACATCAAACCACTTGACTGATTTAAACCAGATGCGACCCATTATACGTATATTGCGGGTGTTGTGTTCCTATACACGTATTGATAAGCCACTGCGGGGCGGGCGTCCATAATAATACATCGAAACCGATACAAAAACATCCCGAACGGCGATTATGTGTAACTATATACAACGCCCAGTTTTTTACTCGGTTCTCATTTTTCGGGCGATTTTATCAGAAACTATATAATAATATTATATTATAATTGCAGCACGAACGGACGATAAGCGAAACAGTCGCTTGCGCGTCCCGTCGTAAAAGACTGGTGAGTGCAGGGCGGGCGACGGGTAGTCATATGTTTTTTGTATTTGTCAACACGATGTCGCGACGTTATAATCGACGCCGGCGAGAGGGAGGCTGCACCCATCGCGCTCACTCGTCCGCCGCCGTCAATCTGGGCCGCTGCAGGGCCCGCTCGAGTGCCGGAGAGACTACGATATAGTGACGATGACGATGACGACGGTGATGATAATAATGATCATCATAATCGTAATGTTTATACACTGCGTACAGCACCTATATGTATATGTATATGTATATATAATATGCACGAGAACGTGTGTGCGTGCAGTAGGTACACGGGACGAGCGGAGAGGCGGGCGACGACGATCCACTACACACTGACGTTTTTAAAAATGTATGCGATTCGTGCGGCGGCTCCGTCGTCGTCGTCTCGGTTGTCGGCGGCGGGCGCGTCGTCGCGTAATGTTGTGCATATATACTCGCGGCGGAGCAAACAAGGGGGTCGCGCGCGCGAGCGTCGTCGGTGTGCTGCTGCTGCTACTGCTGCTGCCGCCGCTGCCGCTGCCGCTGCTGCTGCTGCAGAGGGAAAGCTGCACCGAGTCGGGGCGAAACCCAACCCGCCGCCGTCTCGTGTAGTTGTGTGTTGTGTTAACATTTTCAGAGTGGCCGATTAATTTTGTTTACCCACCGGCGTGCATTATTAACGCGCGTCTGTTGTCGAGGGAAAATCCCTCGGGTCCCCCTACCCGGCCGTCCGGCCCACCCGGTCGCCGCCCGCCAGACCGACCGACCGACCGACCGACCGACGAGCGCCCCGCCCGCCCGCCCGCCGCCCGAGGTCGCGCCGCCGCCGCCGCCGCCGCCGCCGACGCCGTGTTTGTCCAAATCGCAACAATCTCCTTCCTCATTAAAATTGATTTCAAACAACCGTACATTATTAATTACCCGACCGCGCCGCGCCCACGCCTCAGGTCGCGCAGTATACCAGACACACACGCGCGTAACATACACAACATGTACGAGTGGGGAAGTACACACTCTACGTACGTATTCCGCGAGCGAGCGAGCGCGTGTGTGTGGGCAGGAGACTAAAAAAATTGTATGAATTTATACTGTGTGTGTGTATATACATATAATATGTTATATAGGTGCATGTATAATATAGTACACTGTGTATACATCACGTCGAATTGCGTTAGAAAAAATCTTCACTGCTGCATGATCGATCGGATCGTCGTCGTCGTCGTTATTACTGATATTGTTTTAGTCGTTGTTGATGTCGGCGGTAGATGGTACTATATGGTAGTGGTCAACGCGTGTCCTTCGAGCTTTTCAATATTTTCTTTCGAGACATGATTTCTGTATTTATATGGTTCATATTATGAGTATATATATTGGTACTACAGTGAAGCACGATTAGTTCAGACTCGATACGTCCTAACGTAATGTGCATTTCATGTATTTTCCATATGAATCATTCACTATCGACTATCACTATATCTATTGCGAATTTCCCTACACCCTCGTGAATGGAAGGGGTTAAAATTTAAACCTGCAGTTACTAAATCCCGTTTATTAAAATAACTGGCCGAATTGGCCTTCAATCTCAGTTCACAGCAATTATAATGGATAAAATTAAAAATGCACAAGCAACTGTTTACGAATCATAATGTATTGATTATTAAATATAAGAATCTGAAATAAACAATTATATTGTGTTAGTATTATACTGTCGATAAACTTTAAATGATCATAATAATTATATATTTATCGGACTAATATTTTAATAAATAATAGTAATAACATTCTGTAACGATCGTTACATTATCTCCCTTCTTTTTTTTCAACTCAATATCCGTTGATAAAAATACTTCTAGCCATATTCATTTTATACGCATTGTAGTTTGTGTATAGCTGAATATATACAGTAGTATAAACTATACCAATCATTATAAAACTTATCACAAATAAAAAACGAATTTCTGGTTGATCTGGGCTTTAAAAAAATATACAGTGTTCAAAAACTAAAACATATGTACTTATATAATGTATTTATTTTATTGTTTATTTGATTTATTAAATATTAATTCTGCTTTCCTAACGCAAAATTACAAATAAATGAATAAAAGTAATGTGTTCTCCCCCACTTCGAATCACATCTGAATTCACTACCACGTTTAAGACTCATAAAAGTTAAATGACATAATTGTGTATGTAAAGTGGAAGAATAGAATAATTTTCGAATAAAAACTAAATGTTTATCAAGGACCAAGGTTAGAGAAGTTATCTCAAAACCACAGATGCGCCACCATCCTGAAATAATACATGTGATACGTAAAGTATATTATATTTTTAAATCCACACTAAATAATTATTTTTTTGATAGTGATTGTATAGCTGATAATATCTGTTAAAGTATTTATGTATACCGTTTTCTGTACATCATTGAAACATTATTAACACTTCCAATATTATGACTACTTATTTTGTATTTACGTAACAATTATCATACTATTTTGTTTATTCTAATAATTTCGATTGGTAAAATTAATACCATTAATACACTATATATAAATATTTAATATTTATAAACTGTTATATAATGTGCAGGTTTACAAATATTTTAGATTTCAACTATAGCTATAGGTAATGCAATTAATAACATTATATTTATATTTCTTATCGTTTTTGGATCAAATTCGCGAAGTGCAAGCAATTGCTCGATACCGGGTACCGACTCTACTCCGATCATAATAACAAACCGCCGTGCAGTGTGCGTCCGATTTATCATTTTCGATTCCCTCGTGCACGTAATATTATACCAAAAACATATATCATCTACACTGCAGTTGCAGCAAATATACAGAGATCTGAATCGCTACAGAAACGATAAAAAAATATCCAATACTCCTAAGGACTATAATATACTATAGTAATAATAATAATAATCTGTACACACACACACACAGACAGACACACACCCACGCGCTTGTTTGTATATATATATATATATATTTATTTATACACCATTGTGGTTGCTGCACGGCAAATTGGATTTCCTACAAGTCGGAAAAAAGAATTTTATACGTTTTAAATTTTAGTACGATGTCTTTTTTTTTCTCTCTTTCGTAAACCCCGTTTGCGTGTACCAATATATATATATATATGTATAATAGTTATACACACACATACTAAAAATCGATTTCTCAACGGAGCTTTTGTGCCGAAGGTATTCGCCGCGTAGTATAATATTATAAATACCTACGCAATGTTGTACGCCGGTAATCGGAGTTTAACCTATTTACATCGCACGCGCCAAACGCTTTTCTCGCGGCGAATTAATGAAAAAGAAATAAATACAGTACCTATATATTATAATATATATATAAAGACGGAGTGTGTGTGTGTATGTGTGTGTGTGTGTGAGAGAGAGAGAAACAGAGAGAAACAGAGAAACAGAGAGTTTGGGGGTACGCGCAACGATAATAATAAAACCACTGAAAGCTTTGCGTTGTTTATTATTATATGATTTTGTATACACTCGAGAACGCCATAAGCGTCGGTGTGCTGCTGCTGCTGCAACGGGTGTATAACTTTTAGTTTTAACAAATTTGCAAACAAGTTACCGAAGAGTTTCGGAAAAGTTTAGGAAGTTTTTACTGCTCGCCTGACTTATTACTTTTTAGTTTTCCTGCGCCCGAACAATAGGTCGCCTCACGGAAAATATATACGCGCGCCGTGATAATAAACGAGGTACCTCGCGTTTACTCCGCGTATATACGTGGGGCTGCAATGTTCTAAGGTAGGTATATTAATTTTAAAATTAATAAAAACGAGTGTCTTTTGATAAAAAAAAACAAAACGTCCGACTCGAGAGGAGAGAGCCAAAAACGGCGACGGAGGGCGACGAGGGACTGCTGGAGGCGCACGCGCGCTTCGGCCGTGTACTGCGTAGTTTTATTTAGCGTCATGATGTATATTATAATGTTATGCGAGGGACACTGGGGCGCGACGAAGTGGACTGCGCGCGTTTAATATTTAATATTTCTATTTCATTTCCGATTCCCGCGCAATCGGAGTTTCCGCGTCACCGATTGTATAACGCTATACGTATGTATAATATTAAAGTATTTCGGAAAATACTTTTAAATGCCTATAACAGATATAATAGTTCGACACCCTCCTACCATCACGCCGCCCACAAATTTTCGATCGACCGAGTCGCGCGTTTTGTGTTCATGTCGCATATAATATGTATACACACAAACATAATATAATATATATCTCGAGTGTATATCGTATAAAAATATTATATTATTGTGTGATTTATATGTTATTACTAATAACTTATCAGTATTAATAGTTTCGACGTGTGATGGCGATTGGTTCACTTTTTTGTGTTAGGGATGGGGAAGAGAAATCCGTACGTTCCTCTTGTTGACGGCAATTAATCGACCGGAGCGACACATCCGTGAAAATGTGTGTAGTACCCTCTCGTACCCCCATGCAGTACTCGCCGTATATAATATTATAATCTATATAGAGCATACTATATAGGTACAGTATATCATTTTATTATGATGTTTGGTATATACACTCTGCAGCGCGTCCGTTCGCTTGACACAGAAATGTTACGTTTTTTTTGTCTTTAAAATATTTAAATCCTATTTTTTTTTTTAAATTTTTTGTTTGTTACTAACTCCAAACTCGTTAAATGACTTTTAAACGCTGTTATATATGTTCGCCGCGACCGTCGGTCAAGATTCTCACTCCGTAACGTAATAATATTATTATATTATAACTGAAAACAATATTCATCGGTCCGGTCCACGGTCATAATATAATATCATAGTTGTATACAACGCATTATACGTTTTACGTATAACATCTATATATATATACATATATAGATATGTACCTACGTCCTACATAATACGTATAACGTGTATCATATTATATGGATAAAGTCAATGCATTTTCCTGTGTAAGAAAAAACAGTACAAGTACACGAGACGTGCGTTGTACCGTATAGAAACCGACGTGGCTACAGGTATTGTACGTGCGTACCTTAGGTTATATTATATTATATCATTCGCTGTAATAAATTATATTATAATAACGCGAGAATGACGTACGCAGTACTGACGAGCGACGAGACGTGAAATGATAAACGTTAAAAACTCATTACACCCGCGCGTACCTAGATAAAATGCAATGATATGCCTACCTAATAATAATAAAACTAAAAGACACGAGATCATGATCGAAATAGCAAAAATAATTGTTGTTTTTTTTTCATGTATTAAAACTAATCAGCTTTACTTCTCACCCTGTTAATGCATTTAATATGTAACTAAGATTCAGCATTTAAAACGCATATAAAGTCAACAAAAAAGACTCTGTAATTGTATCCGATTTTACTATATCGTATACTGCAGTGTGTTCAATAAATTATTATGTAATTACCAGTTTGACGGATTGCGTAGATACTAAATGTAATTCAAGTCCCCAGAAATTGCACAATTAATACCTAATCGTCAAGTTTGACGTTGAACTATAAAACCTATACAGTTGAATACAGTGACAATTTTTGAAAATAGAAACGAGTGATAAGAACGCTGTTGCCACCGTATATCGTACAGCGAAATATAGCTGTTTACTTAAGTACACGGTCATGATCTATAAGCGCGTGTTTATAGAAAAACAGCCAATAAGGTTCAAGTTCCTACTGCCACACAAAATTTTGAGCTATTGGGCTACACAACATTTTTACCAGTGAAATATTTATTTACTATGTCCATTGTTCATAAATATTAAATAAGTACTCAATGTGCCTTATTCTATCTACTTTTAGTCTACATAAACGTATTGTAGACTATAAGTATGACTTTTTAGATGGATAAACAAAGGCTCACGACGACCATGATAACTACTATAAATAGGCATTTACAAAATGCTACTGACTCACACAATATTAATTATATAACGGTAGAGCTAGTTGAACTTTTTGTAGCTCCGATCCTTATATCACCGAAAGCGACGGCTAGACGCCAAATTGTAAAAGTCTTCAATGTATAAACATTTTGCTCGGCCGCTATATAGAATAAACAAATTTACTATAAAATCGCATTTAGGTTACTATACATATCATTATCTATCTATATATTTAAGAGTTACACATCATCATATCGCGATGTGTGTTTGCCGATTACACGTATACAGTTTCAAAAAATGTATTTATCCAATGCCCCGTGTTTGGAAACATAAGTATTTACGACTATAATATCGTGTAGACATGTACAATAAATAATTGGAACAATACCAACAATTGGTTTTCAAAAGATACAGGTACTCATCGTACTTTGCACTGCAAATATTTGCGCATAATTGAATGTCCTTTCACATTCGGTAATCACTTATTCACTCCGTTTATTTGTTTTTATTTAATGTTTTAATTACAGCTCAAATGACGTGAGCTGTTATTCTTGTGCTTTTCTATGGGTTATTTTGTACTTACAACCCCCCCCCCCATACACTGTCCACGGACGTGATACACTTGTTTATTATCAACTCCGTTTTGCGTACGAGGTTATCACCGTACACCTTTTAAGAACATCTGTGTTTTCTCGTCAATTTTTTCATTTTACGAACCGGACAGTGTCCAGAACCACAGATGTTTTAAAAAAGTATACGATATTAAGTATACAAACGCAATATGAAATTGATAACATTATAACAAACATGTACTCAAATTTTAGTATGTTGTATTTAGTTTTTAGAGACAATATATTGAAAATAATTTAACATTACCGATTACACCACACACAACTAGACTGACGTTAAGCATATGTGTGGTCATGGTTCTTGTCAACAAGAACTTCTTGGTAGAAATTTTGATAAAAATACCCGGATCTATTATATATCCGATAAAAAAATATCTAGTTTAAACTATAAATTAATAACCGAGGAAAAAAAAAGAAAAAAATGTCTATAAGTAAAAATGTCTACTACAATGTTTTTTTTTTTATTTAAAGACAAAATAATACGTAAAAATGTGCTATAGATCATAATAATAATATAAATAAGTACATGGTTATTACATACATGTATTTTTTTTCATACCATAATCACATAGATATTTTAAATTGGATTTTTTTTCATCGGATATTATAGATCCGGTTATAGACATTACGCAGAATGTTATACAATTTATTTTCGAAACTTTGAAGAGAAAAATCCTATTCAAAATATTATAAATATGAAATATGTATTAATAAATAATAAACATTACTTCCGGTTAAAACGAATACATATTACATTTTATTTTAATTAAAAAAAAAAGAAATAAGTATATTATATTTATATAGTATAAGTATAAGTAAATTAAAACAGAAAACAAAGTGGTGTCTATCGGTTCAAACTTGCATATTATGCATACAATTTTTTAATTAGTTATTATGGTTTTATATTAGATCGAAGCACAATATTATATTCGATATAATCACACTCATAAATACAAAAAGTATTTAACAAGACAAAATAGTAATTAATTTAAAATTCAATTATGATCTCTACGATTCTTATATTTCAAAGTTTCAAAAATTTTATTTATAAATATATATTCACCTTACATTATTATTATATAAATAGTATAAGGACAAACTTACAGTAAAAATAATCCCGATTTTATATACGTCTAACTTGGTAACCCAACCTTGCCCTTGGCCCTTAACAATGCAACAATGCATCGCGTATAAAATATATTTTTATGCAATTGTTCATTAATACTTCAATTAATATTTATGAAGAAAACAATATCCGTAAGTTTTAAATTTCAATCAGATTTTGTGTTTAAAGGTAACGGTGTTATAGGTCTTACGCCTTAGATGCATACATTTTAATTGACTATTTAACTATTATAAAAGGTCAGCACTTTTTCAACTTTTAACATTTTGTTTATATAATTAAATACAAAACACAATCTAGTGTATTAAGTTTATTTTATACAAAAGTATAGAAAAATTACTATTACTATTACTAAAAACTATTTACAAAAAATATAAAATGTTAAAAAAATGAATAAATTTGCACTTATAAAGTATTTTAAACATTCTTGTTAATTCGAGTCATTTATCATTTCATCATTCGTCAAAATCTATAGAATTAGAAACATTTTTTTTCAGTTGTTAATAATGTAATGGCGTTTGATCTTTCCTCCGATAAAAAAAATAAAAAATAAAAAAAGTATAATACTATACAATATACATTATACATATTACCTATACACATAATGATTTATGAATATTATTATTTGATAATACGAATTTTTTATTTTCATATTATGTAATACTAATAATCGATATTATAGAGTATGCCGCGACTACACTATTTAAAACACGGTTATTGTCAGTACCAACTTGTGGTTACTGTTTAACCGCATGCACACAAGTGTAATAAAATCATACGCATAGTATACTGCAGTTTTTAATTGAATAAAATAATAATATTGTGCTGGTGTCATAATAATTGTCAAACAAAATTATATTTTGTTAAGTATATTTAGCACACAATATACCATATTATGTAATATAATATAATTTAATAATTATCATTATCATTATACATAACAATATGCGAATGTACACATTGTACACACGACGTAAAATACACTGCGATAATGCGTACGTCCCCTTCATGCATAATACTTTTTTCGACGTTTGTATTACACGTGATGTTATATCTGCATCAGTGGCTTCCGATGTGGACCGAGACAGAGTCTTGGAAATTTTTGATTTCCTTTGTTCAGCGAGGGATGGTATTTTTATTTTATTTTTTTATTTTAGATTTCTCGTTTCTCCTAATCGTGAAAGGCAGTATTGTTTTGTCTTCCTTTTACATTTAAATATATATATTATACGCATGTATATATACACTACGGTCGCACGCAGACGAGAATGAATGAAGGGGAGAAGGAGGTGGAATAAACTGAGTACAAGATGGAAATGATAGATAGATTGTCGGACCTAAAAACTCGGGAATAATGAGCTGTTGGCGGTCTGAGGGTAACTTTTGAAAGAGAACGGATGGAGATGAATGGAGGGAGAAACAACAATCTTTCACAATACTCTTCCCCCCTTACCCCCTCACAATGGTCATCATCCACTCGAACGTTATTGCAGTCCGTTATTTTAAGTTAATTATTTTTTTTCTTATTACATCGGCTCTACAGCTATCATCGCAGTTAATATGTTAGATACCTTCCTAAAACCATCTACTTAAAAAATATATGTATAATAATAATAATGAAAAAACAACATTTTTCATAAAGCTCCATCATTAAAAAAAAACCGAATAAATTAAAGCAGTAGTGTTATTTAAAAAAAAATAAATTCACAGATGTATCAACTGAGATATTTTATCAAAAAGTAAATAATATGCGTACAAAAATCAATACGTGATTCCATTTACTATTAAAAGTGGCTTCGGAAATTTTAAAAATAAAAAATATGATTTTAATCATGAAATTTGGTGACCATAGTATGAAATTAGTATAGGCATGTTATAAACGAGTTAGACTTTAAAAGGTATAACAGTAGGAATTGTTTCAGTAGGAGATAAATACATTTGCAGTAAATAATTAAAAACCAAGTGAAACAACAACACATTTTATAAAAATACCTCAAGTTTTTTTTCAATCAAATGTTATTTCAATTTTTAATCTTTGTATCTGTGAACTCAAGCCCATAATATTATATCATTAAACGTCGAAAAAGAAAGAAGCTTAAAAATTAGTAAAACTACATTTTTTTTTAAATCCTATTTATATATGAATAGACTTTTGTTGAAGTGTTGTATATATATAAAACAGACTTTTTAATTAAACTTTCTTCGAGCTAAGCTGATATTCACCACGGGAATTGATTTTATTCCATCGTTCGCCCAAGATTAATTTTTTTTTAAGAATTATGAATTACGTCCATACAATCAGTTTACATGTGAGAACTTACCGAACTAGGATATCTCGAAAAACATATATTTGTTTAATAAGTAAGTTAGTATTATTTTATATTTTTTTTTTTAAAAAAAGAGTGCTAGTAACGAAACATTTCATTGAGAAAGGTGAGGAGTATCACAACATTTCGCCAAAACACAGATATTGTCATGGTTTTTTCTTAAGGTCATTTCATGTTTTCCACGTAAAATCACAGTTAATTATACCATAATAATATTATATTAAATACTTATATTTTACAAAAAGCGACGTATAGTATTAAAAAATGTAAAAAAATCTTTCAAATATTTGTAACGGATCACGGATGTGGATCTGAGCATAATGATGAGTATGTAATCCGATGCTTTTAACAGTTTTAACACATATTTTTGCGATCAAGCATCATCAACTGGATGACGATTTACTAGTTCAATAATAAATAATAGCATAAAGTTAGTTTTCAGGAGTCATTATGATTATGATTTTGTGGCTTATTAATTATTAGTAATAAATATAGTATAGTATGCGGATATGGAATAAAAAAAAAAAAATAAATATTATAGATATTCGCCGATTACAGTACTATAACCCTCAGGAATAAATTGCAACACCAAATTTTAGACTGCGGTGAAATACGAGGTGTATAAAGCTGTGGTGAAAATAGAAATAACGAATCGATCAACACAGGAGAAAAATAATAAAACATTCCTGTAGGTATTCAATTATTTTAGAACTTACAATGAACATTTTCGTCCAATTCCGCTTTGATCGTTTTGTATTCGACGTTGAACGTATTATATACACAGCATAATATAATAATCCCCGCAGCGGGGTAAAAATGTCATTAAGAAACAAAATCCAATCGTACGCCTATTTACCGGTTAACCAGCTACGTGAATAATATGATTCGTGTAAAAAAAAAAAAAATAATAATTAAATGTCATATTATAATATATTATTATATCTTTGTGGTTTATCATTTATATCTGAACTGACCAAAAAACACTACTAATATTAAATGAATAATCATTGGTCCTTAATAAACAATTATTAATAATATGAAATAGATAAGGATAGGTGCTGTATATTTGTTAGACAACACCTAAATATTTATTATAATTGAGTTTTAAAGGGTTTTTTTTTATTACACAGGACTTGGTTGTAATAATAACTAGTGCAACGATATGTATACACTTTAAAATAGGTATCACAATATTCCATGTTATGCAGGCAATTAGTATAAATACGCAACAAATATGTAAACAATTAAGTATTATAATATAATATAATATAAAATGTATACAACTAATTTTTTTTTTTTTTGGTGATTATTTATGTAATTAATATAAAATTAATGTAACAGCTTAATTATTAAGAATTTATAATCAAATTGCTAAGCGTATATTATAACCAAACAAATTCAGTTCGTGTTAAAAACGAAAAAATTGATATTAGTTCATGAAATATTATTTCACATCTTTATTATAGTTTATTTAAGCAATATATTATAATTTCATTTCATTCATTTCAATATGCAATAAATATTAAGTGTTGCTACCATACGAAATAATATGAAATGATGATAAAATATTATTCATAAATACTCGAAAACAAAATTTTTCATTAGTTTGAAGTTAATACAATTCGTAAAATTAGTTACGAAAAAAAAAATAAAAATGAATTAGAAATAGTTTCAAAAAAAAAAATGGATTATTAATATGTTTAATTGACCATATTAAAAGCACGAACGTGTATTTATAGCGACAGAAAACATTTGTTTAATTTTTAAAGCAGTTGCGGAAACCGAATTATTATTTAATAATTACTATTACCTTTTAACGTGCAATAATAATATGCCAATAATATTATCCGTATAGCCTGAAACAGTTGTATTGAATAACAACCATTTCGTGAATAAATATACATTTGAGGCGTCTAAATTTTGTAAATCTGATAGTCTAGTTAAAAATTGTTTTTTGCGCAACCCCCTTGTCTTGCTCGTTGGAGTAATACATAGAATTGGCGTGCGGGGTGTAGTATACGCACACCGCGACGATTAAGAATAAGTAACATCAATGGGATGTAAACCGATAGCTTTGAAGTTTGTTTTATACCTACTTGTCGCTGATCCTCGATCGTGTCTGCGCGGAGTGAATAGGTTTTGAAACGTCGGCGTATTGTTTTTTTTTTTTTTATCAAAATACGTTTATATAATACTCGAAAAATATCGACAAGCTGTGCGCGGGCGGCATCAAGTTGTTTTTGCTCGAATTACTAATGTTTCACATGGACCACGGCCTGCATCAGTTCCAAATGTTATCGCATGTCTTGATCGCAGAATTTCAAAGAATTATTATTTATTTATTTTTTAATTTAACGAATGCCGAATATAATATTGGTTTTTAATTTTTTATTAATATATATATATATATAGTATATAACCAATCACCAAGAACGGTTTTATCAGCTTTATCAGCTTTTAAGTGGGTACTTGTGTTCGTTGTTCATATTACATTGGGGTTGATTTTTGCAGAGGGCACGACGATCAGTGATCACTATATATTGATACAACAAAATGTTTTTTTAACATTATAACTACAATAAATAAATCATAATTCATATATACACGCCCCCAATGTAAGCTCCTGAAAAACCACTAATATCGTATATACGATATAATATTAATTGCACAAAATACACGAATTATATCGTGCTACAATATTAGTTAAATACATCAGATACCAATAATTTGTGCAATTCGATCATAGGCTGTTGTGGATATTTGTATTCGAAAATCCAACGATTGTAAGATTCGCTTGAAGAGACAAATATTATACAGCCATCTTGTCTACAGTTTCCGGTTTAAACTAAGAGATATCTGTAAATAATTTGTAGGTAAATACTAAGAATAGGTAGGTAGTATTACATTTTGTCACGAATCGAGTGATTCGAAAACAATGGGTACCTGTGCACTCTCTTCGAACCGTCGCTGCATCCGATTATTATAATCAACCATTCGGAAATCATTGTTTTACTCGCGAATTTTGCACCAAATGATAAACAGCCGACTAAAAACGATAGGACGGAGGAAATCACAGTAATTATTATCATTATTTTTAGTTTCAATAGCTATTCCCAGTACAATATTAATCGACGCGATCCAATTCGCGGGGTATACGACCATGATGGGCCGCCTCGAATTGTTTCCGGCTATAATAATTATCGTCACATAATTATTGGCACACGAAACAACGACGCGTGTGTTACAGAACGCCGGTCCGAGCGAATTCGGTCGCGGTCGAGTTTTTCTGCAGCCTCTTCCGCCGCGTCGCCGTGACTGCGTGACCGACCCGGCGCGTTCCGCACGAATCCACCCCAGACCACGAAATCGGCTCACCTCACAATATTATTTTACAATATCACGTTCAGACGCAGTACAGTTCATTTGAAAACGATGAGCACGCGTATGCAAACTCGACGTGAGTGACGGTTGAAATAGAACTGCAAACAACTAGGACAATATCGTCGCCAGTGGATACTACAACTTACCAGTCGTGGTTCTCGGTGTGTCCGATAATCAATAATAACAAATTTGAAATCAAAAAAATTATATTTATTTTTTTAAATCTATACATTATATTATATAACTGTGATACAACAGCCACTGCCGATCCCAGTTGATTGGTGACGTAGGCACCAAGAAATCATTTTAATTAGCTTTTAATTAATTTAAAACACATAGAAAATCATAGCTTCAAATCACAATAAAAATCATACATATTCATTAAATATCAATCAAATATATTATTTTTACTATGAATTGTGCTTAAAGACAAATTAATAATATATACAAATCCCTATATATATTTATATATATATACCTATATCAGTATTTAATGATTTCGAGATATGACAAAAAAATTCTTCGCGGGATCAATAACCACTTTTCCATGAATGGCAAACAATATGAACCCATTGAAATAGTTCTGGAAAATGACGTTAAATTAGAAAAATACATATCATCACAGTAAATATTAACTCATGTATTCAAATGAGATGTGGTATATGATAATATTTTTAGATAATTTGTAAATAGGTACTGAATGATTACATAAACATAAAGTAACTACGGCTTATTTTAGAAAGTGTATACTTATTTCAGTTTTGCGGACCATATTTTGATTAGTTGGGCAATATCGGTTTGCGTCAATATGATCAAATGTAACAAGTTTTGCATAATATGGTTGGTGGTCCATGGGTATAATAAATTACGGCTGCTATTCAATAACGAAAAAAAAAGAAATGTGGAAAAATGCGACAAATCAAAAATTATTTATCAACTACTACAAAGTTATTTATCATTCTTATCGGGTTGCGCGAAAAGTACTCCAATATAAAAAGCGTCGGTCATTTGAAAATGTAAAAAAAACCACTGGAGATCAGGCACCATATCCTGGTGGTGACGACTTATGCATATAACCACTAGTGCAGCCTATACTGTCGACAGTAAATAGTAATCCTATTTAATGTCACCGTAACG
This sequence comes from Rhopalosiphum maidis, assembly GCF_003676215.2. NCBI lineage: Eukaryota > Metazoa > Arthropoda > Insecta > Hemiptera > Aphididae > Rhopalosiphum > Rhopalosiphum maidis. The sequence goes on from NC_040879.1 coordinate 26,564,063, forward strand.
GTAACTACATCTAAACACGTCTTCCAGAGGTATATGATACCAACGCTGACACAAGTCATACGACCCGGCGACCACGTTTTTGCAGGTCACGCCGAAATCATCGGGTATTCGGAACACACGACCGAAACAGTGTTCGAGGAGAGGATCTGCAACTCCGCGGTGGGATAACGACATCGTACCATACAAATTATATCCCGTGATATGGCGCGTACGGAGCGTGGTACATCGCCTTATGCCGAGGTCCCCCAAACAGAGTTAACCACCAGGGAGGAGGGGGTTAAAAATAGACAGCCAGTTAATGTGGCGTTTGTAATACCTATATAACAATGGTTTGGATCGTCCAACCGGATTCAAATCTATGCCGACAGGTACACACGCGTTACGCGCGTTCTTTTCGCCCGCGCAGAGCCAAACGCTCGCGCGACGACGACTCCGCCGCGTACAAAGTCGTCCAAAGCACGGGGTTGAATGTGTGATTAGCGATTCGGTACGGGTCGTGTGCTGCACCGTGACTCACTTTGTTCCGGTCGCGCTCGTTTCCCGTGCGTTCTACACACACGCACGCACATACTGACACATATTATATAAATATCATACAAGTGTATATATATATATATACATATAGAATACGCATCCTTAACTGGCTGCGCACGTATGTGATTGTGTGTGTGTGTGTGTGTGTGAGTACTCTCGTACTATCGCCTTGTCACCGCGTCCTCCGCCTTTTCCTCGTCGCCAACACCGCTCTACACTTTCTATATATGCGTATATACGTATATATATAGAGAGGTAGGTAGGTACCTGTGTGAAATTCGTACAAGCGACCTGACGGCGCGCACACACCGCCCCGTCGTGGTGTGCCACCTCCGTGCGGCGGGCGTAATCGTCCATCAAAACGAGTTGAGGATAAAAAAATAAAAAAATATATGAAAAATAAAAAACCGTATACATTCGGGAAAGTACGACGTGCGCGCGCGAGCACCCATCATTTGTCAGACCACCGCCGCCACCGCCACTGCCGCCACTACTTCCACCGCCGTCACGTTTTGTTTATTTCTCAAAAGTACAAAAACTTACTTAGCGCGACGGCGGCGGCATTCATGGGCCCGAGCCAGCTGGGTAGTGGTACCTCGTGATTAATGGCTTTTTCGTCGTGTGTTTTATATAATACGCACACACACGCACAGAAATATATATATATATATATATATGCGATACGGTTGCTATATACACACTCGCTTATACACACACACACACACACACAACCACATGCACATGTGTGAACCGCACACGCGTTAAAAGCTATATATATATAAATAAACGACTACCGCTTATATACGTGTTGTACCCGCAGTGTATATAACTATATATCAACGGGCGGAGGCCTTATAACCACTCACCCGCCCACAACGGCCGCCACTCGCACCTCCATTCCGCCAAACCGTATAATATATACCTACGATATAGAATTGTATAATGTATAATAATAATATGCGTATAATATGACGTGTGCGTGTATACCTACACGTCTCTATACGGACGCAAACCGAACCGAATAAATAATTAAATCGAACTCGACCCGAATGCGAAACGTGTAATAATATAATGATCATAAAAATATGATATTACGACCGAGAGCGCGCGACATCCCCCAGCCACAGTGCTCGATGAATGTTTATTTCTCTTACGCGAGAATATCAAAGTGAAACGCTATATAATATTATATATTATGTTTGTACGTAAAATCGATGCGGATAAAATGTAAAACGTCAATCGCCATCAGTCTGTACAAGGCTGGGCCCCGAATCCGAAATCGCAGTCCGCGCCGGATAACGATGATGTAGTACGGCCATTGGCCGAAACCGAAAAATAACGAAATCTCGTCGGCGGCGCGGGTTTAACCATATAATATATTTATAATACATCTCGTAGTGACGTACAAAAGGTTCGAGGATATTATTGCACTGCCGCAATAGTGGCGTTAGAAGGAGTGTAAATAATATATTTCTTTTTATCGTGCAGACCATACGCCTGTACACTGCAGTGTAGTACAGAGCGTATACATACACACAAACTTACAAACAAGCGCATTAAGTACCTAGGTGGACGCGTCGTTGTACGGGGTGCGCGCGGTGTTTGCGTTCGGAAATTCGAGAAATTAGCGCCTAATCACGCATGGGTATACACACTCTTACCTGTCCGATATCAAAAATTAATTAAAAATCGGCGTACTTTTCAAAAGCGTGTACTTACACCTGTATTATTTATCAGTGTTTGTTCACATAGTCTGAGCGCCATCGTGCATATTATATTGGTGTACAACACATATAATAATACTCGTGCATATATGGGTACGCGGCGATTCGTATACTCGAGTACGACGATATTACGCGGAAGGGTTAACTCTGGCTGTAGCGTCGCAGTGCAGTGTTTGTATACATATTATTATCGGTTCGAAACGCTTCCCCTCGTATTTATCGTGTTGTTATTGCCATTGCCGAGTTGAGCGTGTACAATACCCCATACACCGGTACGCACTCGGACCGCAAACGTCTAAACGTCTAAGAGCTATATCACTTGTTCGCCAAAATTTGAAACGATCCGTTTTAATGTTATAATATGCTACTACGATATTGTGCCACTATAACACCGCCCACACTGTATTCTCTCGCATTCGACGTATAATAATACCCACTGTGATCGCGTCGTGTCCCGTCGACGATTGCAGCCGCTTCGCTAACAATCTCCGTCCGTTCTGTGGACCGCGGACCTTAACCGTGCGGAGCAATATACGTATATATATATACGTATACGCAGTGTGTGTTTCCTCACGAAATGATAATAATAATTATAACGAAACGAAATTGTAATTATTATTGTTATCGCCGTCGTCGACGTCGCCGGTTCACGGGCGCGCTCATACGACGACGACAGAAATAATTATTATTATCCCAAATGAACCGCCCACGCGGAAGGGTATACTCGCGCGAACAGTGCCGCTGCCGCCACCGGAACCCCGTAGTCGTCGTGATATCGCGGGGATGACGGTTGTATATACGCATATCATCTCGTATATTAATATAATTCATATTGTGTGTGTGTGCGTACGCCACCGCGGTTTCCCGTTGTAATCGTTTCTGGCGGAATTCGCGCTTTCGTCGACCGGATATTATACAATAATACGATGTCGACGATAGTGTATCAATGAAGTATATACATATATTACATTAATTAATGATAATAATAATATACGTTTCGCGGATCACTATACGGTCGCTGCAGCAGTATTATATGGCATACATATATATATATATATATGGTGCCATTAACCGCCTGTGCGTGATTCGATATAATAATAATAATAATGTCACACGACGAATATCGTGAACACGGCGTCGTGTCGCCGTCGACCGCGAAATTCCTGAAATCCAAATATTCTATGGCGACCATATTATAGTAGTGATATCATCACACAACATCAGATCAGATTATGCGTGTACGACGACGACGCCTGGTCGGTCCGGCAAAATTCGTGGCGTCTGAAAGTCGTGCGCTCGTCCCGAAACGCACTTGTCAATAACAATAATATAATGTGATATTTTACAACAAAATCACGTACCTTCTCCTCCTACACGATAATATAATATATTTTTTTTCAAAAACGTATCACACAACACACGGTGCACGCACGCACGCGGACACATCACACGCATTGTGTCCGCTGTACGGGCATAATACCTATACACGCGCGCGCGCGCACACACACACACACACACACACACACGTGACGTATTATAATAAGCGACTGTGTACGCGTTGTACACGTATATATATATATATATATATTATGTGTGTGTCCGCAGACACGAAAAACGAGTACACGGCGGAACAGTCGGATCCGACACGGATGTATACGGCGCGGAAAATGTTATCGGAATGAAAATACAAATATCTAATACTGTGTACGGTGTAGGTACGTATAGGTACTATATAGGTACTACTGATATATATATATATATATATGTTGTTGCGGCGGCGGAGTCGAGTGTGAGGCTGACGGACAGTGGCCGCGACGACGACGGATCGGTCGGTCGGCGAGGGCGGGCGGGATAACGAGATGAAAAAAAATCCATTAAAACATATCGACACGGAAAATCACGAGAGAAACAAAATATATATAATAATAAAACGTGCGTGTGTAAACCCCACAACGAATCCCAGAGAGTGTCGGAGCCAGCAAGAAGCGTTGAAAATCGTTGAGAAACGTTAAGAATAGGATTAGGTGCGTTTCTTCACACACACACACACACACACACATATTGATATATATATATATATAAGATATAAACACGGTTTTCATCGTACGACATGTATATATATATATATACAAACATAGTCGTGTGTATACTATTTTATTTTATTTTTCGCCTCTCTTTTTCGATTTTATACATCACACACGTTTACGCTGTACACAGTATGCACACACACACAAACTCATAGAGCAATCCGTATATGAGCGCGGCCGCACTGGTGCACCCCGCGAGAAATTTCGCCGGAAAGCTATTACGGAGCTATTGTCCTCTGGCTCGGGGGAATAAAATAAAAAAAAAAAATAAAAAAAACACACACACACACACACGTTGTACGCGAGTTCGACTATGCGCTGGAGCAGCAACGCATCGTAGAACAACGAGCACGTCCTGCAAGTTCCTTTTAATTTTCTCTCTCTCTCTCTCTCTTTCTCTATGCCACATATTCGCTCGTCGACGTTGTCATTATTATTATGAAATAACGCGTATATTATACAGCGTGCGCGTCGTGCGATCGTCGTCATCACATTTCGTGTATGCGTTCCGGTCGTCGTGACCCGGCCCGCGACGTTTTCGCCTCCTACAATATACGCGTGATACAATAAAATAATAGTTATTAAACGTCAGGTTTATATACCTATATACTATATATATATATATATATATGTATATTTTTTCCATTTTCCCTTTGTGGTCCCGCCAACGCTGTGCGGACAACCTCCGCAGTTGGTTCGTCGCCGTTCGCGATTATAATAATATGCACATATTACGGTATTCACCGTTGCCACGGAAATTATTGTTCGGAAAATACTTAATGAATATAAATGATGGCTGCCGGGGATGCTGCGACGGGCGGCCGGCCGACGTGCATGTATCTACGCCTCGCTGATGGTTCGACCCGTGGCGGTGACGCGATAAAAACAAAAAAAAATATAATATCCGATGTAGACTAATGCCGTCGCGTAATGGACGCTCTCTGTTTTCTCATTAATACCATTTTTATACGACGTGTATACAACACGCTATTTATTACAATATCATAAGCTATATAATAATAATATATACCTCACAGAAACACTGCAAGTCTATATATATAGGCCTATGTAGTGTGTATAGATCATGCGTTTTTGTATGTTTGATGCATTTTTAATGCTTATTTAAATATTTCACCAAAGTCCATTACTGCAGTCGTTTCCAAACGTGATTTCGTGCGGACGATCGCGGCCCGCACGGTGTAGTACGGCTGATAAAAGTTTAATATTTAAGTAATACCTTCTCTCTTCAGCTGTTTTCTTTTGATAATTTTAAATTTCGTCTGTAGTCTGCAGGATTGTATAATTATTTCTGGTTCGCCGCTTCCGAGCTTAATCTAGAAGATATATAACAAGTCGTGGATGAGGGATGATGGAAATTGCACAGCCGGCTGGCTTTCGTGCGAAGTGTTGAAAAAGATGATAATTGATGTTTTTTTTCTTTTTTCGCGTGACAATCCCTTTGCGTTTTCATTTGTAACGATTAAACCACTATTTCAACGCACGACCAAGTTTTAATATATGAGTCCAATATGCAACTGAAACGAGTAGGTAATTAAATTATGGTTGGGTCTTGACGTCAAATAAGTCTCGACAAATACGCGAGATCAACAGTTTTATATATAATCCAACGGTGCACATACATATAATATTATGATGATATAGGCACTCGTACCTACGACGGATATCACTGAAAACAATATTGTTGTCTCATTTCAGAAATTGTTATTATTAGAGTTGGATTTTGCATGGATGATAATAATATGATCAGTAGCCTGTAATCAATAAATTATAATTTATAATATAAGTACATAGCGGTACTGTAGTCTGTGGTCACACGGCGTTTGCATATATTTCTATCTCTACGATAGTAAATAAAATACAGTGAGTATTATGATCTATTCACAGTTAAAACATATAATACTAGTAAATACTAGCACGAGTCAGTGGTTCATCTAGGATTTGGTATTTTTAAGGACCTTTATTAACCTACCAGGGCCCACTGATTAGCACGTTTAAATGTTATAAAATATATCAAATGAAACTCAGATTTTCAGTTCGGCACTCCCACACCTTATAAGCTACGTCTTTTCTAATATGCCGTAGAGACCTAATCTATATAGTATATTGAAATCAAGATATGGCTGAATATTAATTATCTTATAGGTATCCATACTATAGGTAACATGCACGGTACATGTTATAACACTGTGGTGGTGGCGGTGGCGATGGCGTAGACCTACAGTGTTATACAAATCGCGAGTCGTCGCCTAGTCACACCTCCGCCCCTAAGCACGAAATTAATAACGTCACCTTGAACCTGTCCCGTGGCTCACACGTTCAAAGTCTCGTGAGTGGTAAAAATAAATTAATAAAACATACACCCGTGATGGTATAATAATAAGTAAATAATCGAACGTCACAGTACGGCGTAGGGCGTCGATTATAATATGTTACGAATTTACGTCTACCGCACAGAATATTAATACAAAGGCAACCTCGAGACTAATGGATTAAAAAAAAAACTTTCACAAAAACGTAAAAACATTTAAAAATACTAATTCTTCAATTTTTATTCATTCGATTCCGGAAAGTTGTAATTCAGAAATCATATTATATGAAATAGATTTTTAGCTCATAAATTGTGTATTTCTTTGGTAGTTTGTCAGATATTTGAATATTTCGTCTCACTTGTCGCGGGTAGGTAGGCACTTCATCACAATAACTGCCGTTTGTTATAACTTATGTCCATAGAACTGACGACACCTAAACAGTGAATAATAATAACAATGTTATGAATATATAACCAGTGATTATATTATTATTTTGTATATACTATTACATTACTATTATGTATTCCGAGTTACCGATAACCAACGAATTCATATTAACCTTTAACGTGTGATCGATTTATATATAGTACTGTGTATTCTATGTATAATTTTACTATTTGTGATATCGTTAAGGAATAATCAGTATATGCTAATAAAATAGTCATTATAAGTCGTGGTATTATATTGTAGTTTGATGCCATTGTAATATAATATGAACAATAAATTAACGCATACAATATATAAATGGGTATAGTGAAAAAAGAATAAATATTTTATTATTATAAAATGCCCCGTTGAAACAAAACATATAACTGATATTTCTAAGCAAATTGGTAAAATCTATAACCATATAGACTTATTGAAATTTTTGCTAAACAATTAAATAACATTTAACATCACGGATATAGTGATGTACCCTCCAATTTTAATACACCACAGTGGCAATATATATATATTATATAATATATAATTTAGTGGGCCACAGCGTTTTTCCATAGTAATATTATAAAAGCAACGCTGAAAAGCTGTCTGTAATTTTATACTGAAATATCACAGCATTTTCTGACGAGTAACTTTCGGAATCGAATCGTACAAAAACGTCATGACAGTGCGATAAATGATCACTACTTAACGATATACCGGTATATCGGCGACAAGTACACGAGGTACTGCGGTAGTAGGGTCGGTTAAAGTGCAGGATATACGATATACGATTTAACGGAGTTGTTGTTGTTGGGGGGGGGGGGTATAGAGTTTTTTCGGTTTTGGCGATTACGAGATGCTTCGACACGCGGACAAAGATCGACTCCCGGTCTCTGACTATATTATATTATATAGGCAGTAGTAGACGTCGGACGGAAGATACCGTGCGCTATATAGTGAGACCGTGTGATCTATCGTCTCACCGCGCGTCCACAGAATCCATCTCTCTCTCATTCGCTCACTGACTCCGTCAAGTGTATAATGTATAACGATGGCGACGATATAATAACAGCAACAATAATGATAATAATAATAATAATAATAAATAATAATGGATCTCAGTGTTTCTACGAACCGTGTAGTGTGTCTGTTCCGCACCCAAACGCCGGTAATTTTAAATGTGTTTACGGACCAATGGTACTAATCGGTCAACGATCTCTCTTGTCGTCGTCGTCGTCGTCGTCGTCGCCGTCGTCACCGTCGCCCATCACACCCGACGACGCTTCTGACGCTCGTTGTTTTTGTTATTATTTTTATCGTTATCGTCGTCGTCGTCGTCGTCGTTGTGTATAATATATTAGGTGTATATATGTACGCGCATTGGTACACTACTGCTGCAGCGGTATACCTGTTATTCTAAAAACCGTCTATTGTTCGCCGCGTTTTCTCCTTCCGGTGATCTTGATTTCTTTAAAAAATACAAGAAAAAAAAATAACAATAATAATAATAATCAATTGCCGTCGACGACGGCCCCAACCGCGTCGTAATATATTATTGTCTTTATTCGCAACTCTTTTGGCGCATTCGTCTGCGCGCCGTATCAAAATCGATCGATCTACATATACGCGAGCGCGCGCCCCGCAGTACACATTATAAACGCGTTGATCGACGGATGAGATTTCGTTTTTCGAGTATTTCATTCGTTTTTCAAAACGCATACATTATATACATCACTTATATATATATGTATATATAGTGTTAAATACATAAAAAAATAATAAAAAACATTTATACCTGCGCGTTTTTAGACGGTTTTTTTTTCGTTCATATTCGCGTCGTTTGACACGGAAATCTGCGTGTGTCGGTATCCGTACGACCGTGATTGATCGAAATACATGTACACTATATTCGTGTACTCGCTCTCATTCGCCCATACATATACACATAGGCGGGCGATATCGTTGTCTACATAATAATATGTAAAATAATACCGATCGGATGAAAACACGGCTGGACCGGTGATTTGCGTGTTAGTTACGAGTGCCGCAGACGAACGCAGCAGGCGGACGACCGTTATCCGGACCGTGGACTAGCTAGCTTTTGGAACGCCGTGTGTCGAAAACACGGACCGCGTGACCGAGTACAGATCTATCTATAATAGTTACACTGCTGTAGACGCGTATAAAACACACAAAACATATTATATACGAGTAACACGCATGTCTATCGGTGTATAACGAGTAACAACAATGCGGTCCCGTATTATGCAATGTATATAATATAATATAATGTACCTATATGTATTATTATTGTACCGTTAAGACACTAGAGTAATCGTTGCTGGTTTTATTTTCGCGAATAGATTAAAAGTGCGATTTATATACGCTAACTTATCGGTGTTATTTAAATAAATAAAAAAAAAAACGTTTATCAGAAAATCGTTAGGGAAAATAATAGGATATAGTATATTATTGCTGAGAACTTTTTCATTAATAATCGTTTGAATTCAGCAATCTAAATATAATATAAAATTGAGTGGTGTCAGAGTTAAATAACTGAACGTCTCGACGAAGCCCCTCACTGACGACACTCTTGAGTTAGGTTAGACAATGGGTTTTTCGCGAAACCTCAGATTTGGATACCGTGGTAGTCTCGCATCCAAATTGGTTTTAGAAGAGTTTGGTAACGATTAAGCTTAGAATAGAGTTTAAGTCTTTATTTTGTGTTTTAAAAATATTTAAGGGCGCATAGAAGAGAAACTGAATGTATGGTGTTGCGAAACCATGCCCCGGTGAAATTTAATAAATTCTGTAGACATTTATATTATACGACTTTTGTCTAAGAAATATTTAGTGTATTCCTATAGCGCAGTTCTTGTATAATATTTTTTGTTATTCGAGGAGAGTACATTATATTGAGATATGAGAAAAACGAAAGATTATAGTTTGTAACATCGTGGAAAAGTTTCACAGGTTATGACGTCCTAAATGTTTTTTGGAGATTTTAATGCCATCAATAACAATAAGTAGTGCTTGAAATGTATGTCATTAGTTCATCTGTAGTATTTAATCTAAATGTTGTACATCAATAATTAATTGCACTTGGGTATATTATATTAAATATACTTTAATGATCGTGTTATAGCTGTATCGCACGACGTAAACATTATAATATCGTCTAATGTCTATTATAGTAGCTAATATAAACTATAATTACTTTCACTACAACGTTTAAAGGGGATTAAATCGATCGGAAAGGAATAATGTTTTTTAAATATTTGTAATTTTATATATTCTTATCTTTAAATTAATTTGACAATAATAATAAAAATATATATCGATAAATATAATATATGCGTGACGTAGAGTAATCTTCAGTCCCTACGGGTATGTCGTGTGTAGATAATGTTAATTCATATAATAATATTAAATTCTTATTTTGTTAAACGAGAAGCTCGTAATAAAACGCGGCGATTGAATCGAATTCAATTGTTTGGATTAGATTAACGCGAACCGCCGCGCAAGACCGCCCCGCCCGCAGCTGATGTAAAGTCGAAACATATTTTTCTCCGCACGAATGAGGAGGGTGTGTAAAATTAAATTTCGCTCAGCTTTTCTAAATGCGAGTCGTCAATTTGCTAAACACTTTATTGGCTTAATTTTTTTTCCGTTTCGACGAGCTTTCAAATCGAATGATCACGAGAAAAACATTGTTTTGATATAGTGCAAACACGTTTTACACGTTAAATACGAGTTCTACTCGTTAAGCTAGCTAGGAACGCACCGTTGAATCGTATAGTACACCGTCATAATATATTACACGGAATTATAAGTCGTCGCCGAGACGATGACGCGTGATCGGACGAGGGTTACTGCAGGTAACTATTTATACCACAATATTTTGTGTTTTTGCCCTGTCCCTTGCTTACACAGGATATTGGTTAACGCGTGAGACTCGAGTACCGCAATACCAGTTGGCGCACGACACTCCGGCGGGGCGGTGTGTGGCAAGTGGTTTCACCACCCCGCACATACGAATTAGTCTCCGGCGGTCGCGTGATAATAAATATCAGTCCGGAAATTCGATCGAATTCTCGTTTTCGCTCCGCGTTGCACGCGAATTCAATACGCACACATAAACCTAATCGGAAACCAATTACCGTTATTATTACACGTGTAAAGTGCGTGCGTACATTACATGTGTACACTGCGAGGAGACGGCCGCGACGTGCACGCCCGTCCATTTACTCTAATGACGAGGGCCACCACCGCGGGCGAGAGAGACTTGCCGACGACGACAAATCCGCCATATGGCCGGCGCGTTAAGAGCGTGCGACGTGTGTATTTTACTACCGTTTTACACGCGAACGAGCACAAGAGCCGTCGACGAGGGTGCGATACATCTCTCATCGTTTTTTCCCTCACTCACTATATCTCCGACGATGATATTCTAGGTGATTGTAAATACAAGTACTACCGTTGTAATATATGTAAATTCATCTAGCAGTCTATCGTAATAAAAGGGGTTCGTGCAATTTGAATAGCTGCCTTTAAGTAATCGGACATACATGGACACGTGGTTGACGTGCCGATCTATCATGAATTGAACGGAACTAGATCAATGCCAATACTATCGGCCAGTTGTAACGATCCCACCGTACGACATCCGAAAAATTATTTTACAAATTCCAATACAACATACATATAATATTGTGATGACCATTGGACGTCAACAAAATTATTCAAATTGTTAAACTCGATTTAACATCGAAGCATATTTTTCAATTGCCTATATAATTAGAACCATAGTCGATTGCAATAATTAACTCCAGTAATTCTATCGACTACTTATCATAATATTTGTTATATTAAGAGTCGTGAATTTTCAGATAGCAGAGTAGATATTTTACGTTATTTATAGAATTACAAGACAATATAATATTATTGTTATATATAATATAATACTGTTGATTTTATTTTCAATACTTATTGTTATTATTTAATATTGAAATGCATTTTTATTACCTATTATATCGCTAATTTACTGTTGGATGTGATCCTTTTTGGCATTTATTTTCTTCTTCATTACGTTACCATGTTTATTTCGGCGTGAAATTCTTCCATTTTAATGCGTACCTGAAATGATTAACTCATCATAATTGAGTATTTTTTTTTTTTTTTTGAGACTGCATTCGATTTGGAACAGCTTATAACGATTAACGTCTTTTATCGATATTTATATAATATGCATATATTTTTTTACCTATCATATTATACTACCGTTATCTCTAATATGTATATGCGTTTATAGAGTGCCTGACGGTTGATGTTTTCGGGATTTTATTACACGAATAATAACGGAAACGACTGACGGCGAGAACGTTATCGTTAGCTCTGCCTCTGAAACGTGCGTGTATCGCGGTACAATATTTTTAAAATCGCGTAGTTACTACGCAATATTGCGTACATATTATTGTACACGCCATCATATAGCAGGCCGGTTGTTAACGTATTACAGTATTTTTACGATGATGATGGTGACCGACGATTTCCAAAACAAGCGTAAATATCCTAAATGCGCGGCAAATCGGCACTGACGTTTGGCGGACGGATGTCGGTCGTATAATATATTTCTAACGATACACATTGTACGCGTCGCGTACGTATATAGTGCGCATGATAATATATTATATCGGTACCTATATGTGGTATAATATTATGTATATCCGTTAATTTCTGGCGCGTTGTCTGTGCATACGTTACCGTAATGACCAGAGCTAAATTTATCGATGAAACATACAAAATACGTTTTACAATATCACGGTCCTATAGGCTGAATTAGAAACTTCATATTATTATACTGTTGTAATACACCGCCTATCGGAGTGTGACCCGTTCTTTAGCTCTACTTAACGAATTCACTGTCTATTATAACCGGATCAAACCTAATACAAATAAACAACGATTCACGGTCATATTTCCGTGTACTTAGGTACTTATACTGCCATACAGCCGATATGATATTATAATAATATATGAATATTATAAGTAAACGCCCGGATTCTAACTATCAGAAAAAAACTCTAAAAAGAATTAATGAAAATGCCTTTTTAACGCTATAATGCCCTCTTAGAAAGCGATCAACATTTGTTTTATAGGCAGCACACACATTTGAAATATAAAAAAACGATGGTTTAATTGTCGGTATTATTAACACTTTTGTATCTTAACTAAATTTATAAGAAAATACATTAACAAAATACTAAATTCAGGTACGCAAAATAAATTAATAGTATACGGGAAATGAATGCTATTTAATGTAACATCAAATAGTTGTTATTTGTTCGAGCCCACTATCAATTAGAACGATTGGTATGAGTGAAAAATACAAAAAAAAAACTATTGCTGAAAATAGTGTATAAAAACAATATTTCCTGATATGATATTTTGAAAAACTTGTAGAATAATTTTGCATGTTTAAGGGACGTAAACAAATATAAATGCATGACAAAAATTCTTAACATACTTTAAAAATTAAAAAAACTAAGTAATATCCAAATAATATTAAGAATAAAATAAATTAGTCATAGAGAAAATAAAAATAAAAAATTATAGATGGTCCATAGCAGCATTCTCTGTAAATAATAAGATATTCACAGGAGTAAATCACGACATGTAGTTCTTAGTATTATTTGGGATATAAAATATATTTTCGAATGTCACGTATTTTTTTTAAAGGTGATATTATTTAGTAAAGAAGACTTGTGTAAATTATTAATAAGTAGTATGAATAAGAAGATCGTGTACGATTTGTATTTCAAAAGTTTTAAATTTAAGAGATTTAGGTTGTATACATATCCATAGCGATGCGGGTGTATATTTATATTACATATTTAAAATAGATAAAACGAAGCATTTTACATTGATGTATTAATGTGTATTTATGTATTTACAGTAAAAATAAATAAAAAAGAAACGCCTATAAATGCTAAAAAAAAGTGCTCCAAAAATGAAAAACTTTTGACATATCTGTTACATGTACTCGAATTAAATAGAAGAATGCATTGTCCTTAATCATTCAAAAAAATAACGTACTTCACATTTAAATCGGGACCGATCAATATCACTTAAGCGTACATTTATAATATTGTTCATAGTGTTAGTTATATAACTTATAAATGAAAAAGAAACAAATTTTGACTCTATTCGATGTATATAGATGTGCATACAATGAAGAAACATAATAATTTATACATTCAACGATTGTGCGCGTGCCATTTTGTCTTTCAAGCGTTTTGACGTTAAAACGGATTTTCATACGCCACTTTGTAATAAGTAATATTGTATAATATTTTTATTATCACGATGAATTGTGATTCGGCCTGTATTTACGCTCCTCTTTCGGAATATATGAATAATTCGGAGGGAGAAAGGGGGCTGAAACCTGTTGTATAAACAAAACTTGTGTTTACAATGGACGAGGCGTTTTGTATTCATCGTATAATATATTATAATATACAGAATGACTCAATTGTGTTTGAATGTAATTCAAATGCAATAATAACACTCTAACAGATTCGATTAGACGGTCTTAAGTATATAGCAAAACGCGCTTTTTTGTCAAGTGCAACACCAACCGGCGCATCGTTTCTTCGCCGGCGATTAATGTCCCCCTACAACGTTATCAAATTAAATATGCGTCAATTATGAGAGCCGATTCAAAGGGTTTTTATTTTTTTTTATTGGTAGACCTCAGAATACAAAACGGGACATACTATACCAGTGTTGTTGTATGTCGTGTCATAGGCATTCGCTAGAACCGAATAATCGTTTTATTCGAAGTAATAACGGCGTAATGCAACAGGCAATTATTGTTATTATATAAAACGAAAAACTCTATAATAATGCGCTATTATATTAATCTATTAGGAATTTCAAAGCACACTCGAGGCTAAAACTTACCTCAAAGAGATTCGAATAAAAGATCCGTTAGTTAAACGTAAAAGTTTTTTTATTTATTTTTTTATTGAGCAAGTTTCAACTTTGGCTACATAAAGGTCATTAGTTCCGTAATATTTGCTTACAGGTTGTAGTTACAATGGTTTATATAATATACATATCGTATAGTTTGTTATATTTTACATTTTATATTATTTGTACAATAGAATATTGTATATTTTGATAATATATTTTTTAAATTCGGTAAAAGTTTTATGTCGACAATAATCGCTAATGAGCAAGTCGAACGCTGCCGAGTTTTAAATAATTTTGTACTTATGTACACGATGTGTATGTATACGCATGTGTATACCTACATATTATATTATGTATTAAACGAGTACGGTTTAAATAAATTTCCGTTTTAAAAACGACAACCATCGCAGAGATTCGCTAAAACGTGAAAAATCTTTCCCAATCACAACTTTCTCGTCGTACCCGAAATTTCGGTGTAGGTTTCTTTTTTTAAGCACTCAGATAATACAATACTACACAGCGTCTGTGCAGACTCACTGCAGCAGTCTTCTCGTGCGTATACGTACTACAGAACCGGCCGAACTTTATGCGTTCGAAATAAATGCTTTAGATGTCGGTGGCGTGTAAAACGATGCCATCGATAATTGGACCGGATGGACCGTACATAGTCTCTGAAAACATGTACGCACAGCGGCCGGTTTTCGAGATTCCGAACTATGTAGGTCCGGCGGAAACGTCAGCTCGCGCGAGTCCCGCAACGGTCGTCTGTGCGACCAGCACGTAATCCACCAGATACGTGTAGTATTATAGTCATACTACGTACGCATAGGTATTCGCGTGTACACATTATAATTTGTATTTGTACGGAGGCACTGCCAAAACATTTTAGCTATTATTATAGCCTCCACCGCGTATTGATTGGCTTTGTGTAGGGACGCGCGCGTGACGTCTACTCATCATATTATTATGTATATATGTTAATGTCTATGGCGCCCCATGCGTGTGTGTATATTATATAATTATATCAACGAAAATGATGACAACGACGACGACGACGACGACGATGATAATAGGGCAACTAAATGTATTATATTATTTTATGAGTCGAGTAGGCGATGTACTACAATCGTCAATTCTGAGCACGTAAAAACACTGCCAGTCCGTCAACGGCGGTACTCCATGGCGTAAACCGACGATAAGTGCAAGTTTGACCGCACAGGTTATTATAATATTTTGTTCACTTCCGATAACGCGCTAACCCCTTACCGGCGACTGTACCACCGCCATGTGTGCAATGCACCGTCTCCAAAGCCATCACGATCTATCACACGCATTCATCGTCAGGAGATCTTTATAATTCATAATAATAATTGTGAAGGAGTCGGTGATGTTAACTGCGACTTATTTCGAATTGTTCACAAACGCTACACTTGTAACTAAGCTATAGAAGTTTTTCGATGTTCAATACATCATGCAATAACTTAAAAAAACATGGGTATATATCACTTAAATTGAATAACGCTCTATAATGATATGATGGTACCTATTAAAGTCCATATATGCACTCTGATTTAAGGAGTTAACAAATTATCATGCACTTCCACTTTTATCCGTATCACGACTAATTGCATTTTCTTCTGATAACACGCGTTAGCGATTTCTTATTTCAGCAACCATTCGCGGTAACCTTTTCAGACTTTGCCGTAACGTTGATCACGCTACACAACACGTATTTTATTTGCACGTACTCAATTAAATGCATTTTCGAAAACAAATGTCAATGACCCCCTTCATTATTATTATTATTATTATCGGATGACAGCGAACGATAGCCGCCAAGACAAATAGAGATGCCCGCGCGAAGGCTTTCTCGCCGTGTGCGTCGCACTGCGTATACGAAATAACGGCGTGGAAACATGAGTGAAACGTTGTCGTCGGTCCGATGCCGTCAATCAGCGTCGGCCGCCGAACAATCGCTCGAGAAATGGGCGCGGGCAAAAGTACCTATTACGCGGCGTGGACCTACGATTTAGATGATTTTTTCCGGTCGCATTTCATCGGGACGAGACCGCAAAAACCACTGCCACGATCGATGTCGCGTCATGTTTGCCGTCGAAAAAAACTTATTCCAACGCCACACGTCCGCGTGTTCATATATTATATTATTATTATTATTATTATTGTATGCGCGTAACGTGCGCGTCCGTAGTATATATATATATATACTTACCTATCGACTATATTATATCGCACTCCGCGCTGCGTATACCTGTGCAACAGAGGAACGGATGTCGAGCTCACGCGTATGTATATAATACGTATATATATATATATAATAATATATGCCACGTATATATATATAAGTTATAATGTGTGAAAACGTGGCGGTGTACACGTTTATTTTATTTTTTTTGTCACTTTTTACGGTATTTTTTTTCTGTACAACGATTCTCCACTTTCTACTCGCCTCTCCGCTATAAGCCACGCATATATCCGTCACCGCCGCCGCGTATATATATATATATATATATATATATAAATATATACCTATATATACCGTAACACGATTAGTTCTAATGAACGTGTATTGTTTTCGCCGCCGCCGCCGCTTTGGTTCACTCGGGATTCCGCGCACGCGGTGAAATGTTCGAGTTTCCGGGTGCGGATACGAAGGACCGCACCGCCAGCAGCCGCCTAACCGTAGTAGGTGCTGCAGAGCAGAGACGCATATAGCCGTCGTTGACGACGACGACGACGACGAGGGAGCGTCGCTGCAGCCCGGTCGTCCGAAAATCGTCCTCGCGTCGCGTTTATCGC
The DNA here is from genome assembly GCF_003676215.2 of Rhopalosiphum maidis. Lineage (NCBI taxonomy): Eukaryota > Metazoa > Arthropoda > Insecta > Hemiptera > Aphididae > Rhopalosiphum > Rhopalosiphum maidis. The sequence goes on from NC_040879.1 coordinate 26,581,952, forward strand.
GATATGACCGGCTCGACTACAATCGTAATAATTATAGGTATAGGTATACACGTGGCCCGTCATCCTGTCCGCAGTATTATTATTATTTCTATCGTTTATTGTTATTATCGTTATTGTCATACATCGGCCGTAGACGAGTTTATCAGCTTAACACGGACGATGCACAAGAATAGGGCGCTGAAACCAATCTGCAATATGCTATAATACATATACCCAATACTTATCATATTATTATGTAAGTGGGCAGCAGTAAAACCTATGTAATGTGGAATCTGATAATGACGCGGAGACGTAATTCGGTCCATAATTTCATAAGTAATCCGGTTGTACTGCCTAACGTAGAAATGGTTATTTTATATATTTTATACGTCTATAATATATTCTATGAAAATTTTTATTATTATTATTATTTATTTTTTTTTTTTTTGTTATAACCTGTCTAAAATGATAAACATATCCGGCCACCGAATCGCTTCGTATTACACTGCATGTTTTACTGTATTAATGCTGAAATGTATTATTTCGGATTAACTGTGATTCGCACATACACATTGTGTAGGCTTAACAGTGGTGTATTGTTAGTTTTATTTTTTTCGAAGATGCGAAAATACCAAAGATGTAATTTATGGTTTTTTAAGAAAAAAAAATCAAAATTCGTTTCATACAACGTTTTGACGACACATACTATTATAATAATATACTGTTAGCTATTTAATGTAAATGTACAGAACCCTTATGTATGTATGAAAAAAAGGTTCGGATACAATATAAAATAATATAATAACATATAATATTGGATTTTAATCGATCTTGAGGAATAAAAGTTTCAAACGCACATAAAACCGAACACATCTAAATGCTGATAAACGATCTCTAAGGGGTGATCATTAAACACGACATTTGTGTTTTGTTATGGCGACCGATTTCGATCGTGTTTGTTTTCCCATTGGTATGTGTGGTCTCGGACACCAATATTATAAATCGTGTCACTCGATTAATTCATCACCCGCCGAGATTCACGGGAGGTTGTTCGTGTACGAGAGTTCAATAGGCAGATGACAATTATGCGGGATGTTCGTACGGAATCACGGGTTGTCGCACACATACAGTGTTAAACCGGACGACGTACGTTAACATTCAAAACGGTACATTTCACGTTTTAAGCGGATTTTAAAGACGCCATACCAAAAAAAAAAAATATGGTGCCTTTTCTTTTTCTTCGATCACAACAATGTATCTTATTGTGTGTATTTCTAAGGATTAAAACAGTTCAATAGGATTTCGAAATAAAAGAGAAGTGGTCCAAGTTTTCGGGAAAGAAAAATCGCGTGGGGTAGGCAGTAGGTACCAACTACGGACAGCGGTCGAAAATGAAAACTATACATGCACTTAGATCTTTTGAATGTTATTATATTATGTTTTGCACTATATAATAAAGATAATATATCATGTGCGACACGAGTTATTTCCGTTACGATACTAATCCCGTATCCCTGTATACGACACGAATCGGAGTGCATTTGTGTATTGAAATACAGTGTGTATACTTTAAAATCAGTAACATTTTGCCGGGTTTAATTTTACAAAGATTTATTGTAATTTTTTTTTTTTTTAATCCTATAACAAAGAGTTCGATATGTTTTTGAGTAGTTCTTTGAGTAGACCTCTTATGGTGTAATTTGTTGACTGCTGTGCGAGTTTAATATAATATCCAAATAAACTATAGAACAAGAATAAAAGTCTTATTGAATACTCGAAGGGTCAATTTCGATTTCCCAACCCAACCACATATTCAATACATATTCCGAATATGTCAGACGTAGGTAGGTATATAGAGGAAATATTGTTTCCGAACACCATAAATCGGAGTGTCTATACATAATAATATATGTAATGTGGCCGAAATGCGTGCAAAAGTCGAAATCACCACACACGGTCCGTACCAAATCTCCGTTAACGCACTTAAGCACATTATACGGTTCATATGCGTTTCTCTTTTGTCCGAGATTTCTGCGAAAAAATTCCATCGAATAAAATATATATATCATAATAAGCATTATGTGTTATGTCAAAAGCAAAATGCTTGTACGTTCGTATAATAGACTCGAAAAAATACGACTCTCGAAAAGTCGACTCCACGACAATAGTGGTGAAAGGAACGCTCGTCGTAATAATATTATTCCTACAACTTACGTCAAAGGTTTGATACTATTACGACTATGTACACTTCACTTTAGACCGTATTCAGATTTAAAATTTTAAAAACTCATAACGATAATGATAACACGGTAAGTGGAGTAATAGAAGCACGACCGCAATTCATCGGTGCATTTATAAGCTTATACGCACGGTAGCGTGTTAAACGAATGTCTTTTTCTGTTGTAAATTTCTTTTATTATCTTGTGATTTCGTTAATTTATTTACATTTTTTTCTTTAACAATTTTATAGGTGAATAGTAATGACAGAACTTGTGACTCTCATTTTTTAATTGGCATGTGTTAATCTATCGATGTTGTTATCTGCAGCTGTATTACTTCGAGTTATTATTCTTTAACAGTAACTATAATTAAAGAATAGTACCTATTTAATAAAAGCGCCAAATTATAATTAAAATAATAATAACTATTATTATTTTAAGAGCTTTAATAATAAGCAAAATAATCTATCACAGAAGTTCAACGGTCAAAATTAAAAATCTAAAAAAAAAACACTTCCGCATATGATAAGCGATGAAATGTAGAACACAACAGACTATATACTGAACAAAACGGACCTACTCAAATATTTTGTGCTGGACACGCCACTGTTTACGCAGTTACGCACACACAACACGCTCGAGGCGAATATAAATAGATAATAACAGTAATCGTTTTTTATAATAAGGCGTACGATAAAACATTGACCGATTGTGTATACACGCGAACATATAGCAGACTATCGCCACAGCCAAAATGCACATTTTCAACACTCGGCGTTCGTCGCCGTGAAGACTTAATAGATTTATGCGCAGTTATTATAGTAACAATAAATAATTGTACCTATTCCAGAAAAACGGAAGTTCTAAGTACCTGCGGTTTATTGCTGCATCGATGAGTGCACGGTGGGTCGTGCACCTATATAATTCCGCACAACAGTTATTATTATTACACTGCACACTTCATTAAATATTCTCCAGATTTTGGCGGGACGCGGTCGGTTTTTGACGGAACGCCGTATCGCGCTCAAAGCTTCCTCGTTACTAATGCGAGCGCATAGCAGTACCGACAATTTAGATTTTCCTAGAAATTGTATTATTATACAAAATCGTTTAATAGCGGCGGCGGCGGCGATAGTATAATGATGGTATAATAATCGTTAGATGAACTAAATTGACGGTATTATAACTATTTTTTTTACTTTTTGCAATCGATTCGTTCCTATTAACAGCGCGGGAGTAAAAAAAAAAAAAAAAAAAAAAAAAACGAAAAAAGATGTCGCGTTTGACGTTGTAACGATCTCGCGGAATCGGTCGAAAGGTATATACATTATTATTATTATTATTATTATTATTATACGTCGCATATAATGCAAATAATTTACGACAGCCGGTCGTCTGCGGCGTGTGCGGGACGGAGGGAACAAAGATATATGCGAACGGGTGACGACGATAATATGATTGCGCGCGACGGTATTACAAGTGCAATGCGAGAATACGCCTACTATAACGGCTTTATAAGAGAGATAAAAAAAAAAAAATAAAATAAATAAATAAAAAAATAAAACGTCGTAACAAACCACGTTTGACCTCGGCAGCGGCGGCGCATAATTCGTGCGGGGTTATAGAACCGCCCGAGAAAGACGACGAGTGGCTGCGGCGACGAAGCGCGCGCAAGTTAAAAAAATATATTTATATTATTACAGCAATACATGATAGATCGTAACAGCGGTTTGTCGGTGTAGTAATATTCGTCATCGTTCGAGTAAATGATTAGCGACAAAGCGAACGGACGATATATAACTATATTTAGGTAAACGGCGACCTATATTATATAACACCTTTACGAAAAACGGCCATGTCGACCGGACTTGTATTATGTACGTAATGTAGTTATCGTCATAAATCATAATATTGTAAGTGTTAACGTTTGCTATTCGGCGAACACGAGAATGTTCCGAATAGCCGTAGTAATAATAGTATGATGGCGATTGCGATGGCTTATCGTTATCCCTATCGAATAATATTCCGAGCTGCAGACGCCACTTTTTTCGTTTGACGAGAGAGTATATTTTATAACTTTTGCTATTGCAATGATTTGCTTGTTATTTTAAAATTATTTATAAATTTGATTCTATTATGCTAGACTGCTCTCAATCCGGGAATAAAGAGAATATTTTATTATTATTACCGTAAAACGTAATTGTTTAACCGTTCCAAAATCGAAAATATTTAGCTATCAGAAGAATTTTACAAACAGCAGTGGATGGTAAAATTATATTTTGTATTTATTTTGTATTTTGTATTATATTTTGTCAGGCTGAGGGATGAAACTAACATTTTAACGTATAAATTGATCATTGAAAAATAATTTCAGGGTTATAGACCGATTTACTTACTAAAAACATAATCTGAACAATTAATTAGTAGGTAACAATTGTATCTAAATTAATAAATCAGTTTTTTATTCGTCAATTTTTCTAATATGTCATTTGGGATTATATTATTTACAATCATTATAACAAAGTTCTAGAATAACATAATAACTGAACAAATAATAAATATTAAAGTTTTTAAAAACCCTAAGAAAGTAATATTTTTATACTTTATGATATAAATGTTTTATGTTTGGACTATAAATTTAATAATAATTATTTAAATATATATTAAATTATATAATATTATAATATATATATATATTTAAAAATATTTCCTTTTAGCCAAAAACACATTTTATAAGTTATGCGTATAGCGTATGCGTAATAATTTTCTGGTAAACCTTCAGTGACCACAAAATAATGAGATCAAAGCAAACTCAGTATTTTTAGGGGAAGACAATTCAAGTATACTTCAGAAACGAGTCTACCTACTAGTGTCATTAGTAATGTGTCAATTTTTTTTCATCAGTGTCTTAAGACTGCAGCCCTGTAGAACATAGGCAATGTGTCAACTCCGCTAATGTGAACAACTACGGCGCACAAAAGAAATAGCGTGTAAACAGAATTTGTCGTACACAGTACATTAATTATTCGTATAGAACCGATTATTTTTATCCTTTGCGCTGAACTTTAATAACATTCATCACAAATTGAAGAACTACAAAAAAGTGCTATCCGGTAATATAAAATATATTTCTATGAGAGTTTAAAACGTCTATACATATATATATACCAGAGTCGTTTTTTGTCCTAAAATGATCACGAATCGTATGTTCGTCTTTAGTATGAGTTACACCCTGTACAACTGTTTTGTTATATAACCATATTATTATTCGCCGTAGTGTAATCGCGGCATAATCAAATAATTCGAGCACTTCAATTCGATTACGGTTTGAATGCGACGTACGATAACCGCGGCGAACGGCGCGCAAACAAATTATGACTATATAGTAAATTCAACGTGAACAATTGGGCTCCCGAAAATAAGTTTTAAACGATTCTTCGTCTACGCGCGATCGTAGACGGTCCTACCTATCCATATAATATATTATAACTCGTGACTTTAATATGAGTCATGTGCAATTGACGTGTACACACAACACCTATGACACATCGTACCAATGAGATATTAATAATAAATAATAACGTAACCTCCATTCCTTGGCGTCCCTATGAACCTAACCTATATATTATATAGATAATAATATACACGAATAAAATGGGAGGACATTAACATGGACATGTCTATGCAGTATGTACTAATATTATATTAGCTAATTATTATTGGGAATGCAAGCAATGGATATTATGCTCTTTAATCGGAACGGTGGTCAACCGAGGCGGATTATTATCAACACGGTAATAATAATATAACCGTCACCACTATATGAAGCATACCACAATAGTAGTGACTGTACGTGTAATACGCTACCATGACCCACTCGATAACGTATTTATGTCTTAGCTTCTTATTATAATTCAATGATACAAAACGAAGCCGATGTCCTATCGATTCTTTTATTATTCGCGTGTCATGTGTGTATGTACATAGGTACACACACACACACACACACACATATACATAACGTATTGTAATATACTAATATTGTCTCTACATTATACGATAATAATATAATATGCATCGTGAATATTATGGACTGCTGCAGAGTCGATGCGCAAAAACCACACCGCCGTGGGCCCATCGTCGCCGCCGCCGCGCGTAATACATAATATTATATTGTAAACCTGACCTACCGGGTACCATATACCTAGTAATAATGTGTGTGTGTGTGTGTGTGGTGTAAATGTGTAAATAGGTATTATAGTGCGATGATATCGTGAATGTATATTATTATTATTATAGATAGGCACGGCGTATATGCATGGCAACTGAAATCGGCGAGGTGAAAAAACTCGGCTGCAACGCGTATATTTATATAAATATATATCTATATACATACACCTAGGTATATACGCATATATATATATTTTATATTCTCATTCGGTTCGCGGAGCGCGCTGCACCAGCGGGTGGTTAGATCCGGTAAAGGCACGTCACATTATAATAAATATAAAATATTATATGTATATAGGTAGGTACACCTCATCTATACACTCTCGCGAGAGCACCTGCCACGGCGCGTTACCACCGACGACGCCGCCGCGACCATATTATATGTAGGTAGGTACCTTACCTGTACGGGCGTGTACACAAGAATACGGTTTACCTGTATATTATAAATAATATGTGTAACGCGCATAATATAATATATTATATACGTATAGGCACATAAAATGCCCAAGGACAGCCCTAAAACTCGCCCGTTTCGCATATATATATATATATATATATAAATGTTATAAATAATATGTACGTATGTGTGTTTGTGTGTGTGTGTGCGGGTATAAATATATTATACGAATAATAATGTTTTTCTCTCTCTCTATCTCTCTCGCTCTTTCTGCAAAGAGAAAAAAAATGCCCCGTTTTTCCCGAGAAACTGCCAATCTGATTGATGATGGTCCGCCTGTCCATTTAACGGTTCGCTTGGTCCGTTCAATATCGTGTATACACCACGATGTGTATAATATATATGTATATTATATATGTGCACATGTATAAATAATATTCTATAAGTATAATATATAATATATATATAGTAACGCAGACTGCACTGGCGGCGGCGACGGCGTTTTTATTTTTGCCGCCTGAAATTGCTTATGCATGCGCGAAAGGGCTTGGCCGAGCGCTGGCTGATGTGCTCTCCCGCAGTCGCGTCCCTTAACACGAACGCACACACATACGCACACTAACGCACCACAAGTAGATTAAGGCTTGACCGTTCACTCTTCGACGCACGTCGTTTATAATGGTCTATACTATTATATTTATATAAATGTATAAGATATTTGAAAGATAAAAACGTATATTTTATATTATGGTTTGTATATGTTTTAGAAAAACTGAAGTGGCGCTATTGCTATCGAAAAACATATCTCCACTAGACGCGTGAAATCAAGATTTGAGAAAGATTATTATTATATGTACAGTAGGGATGGGCGACTAAAAGTTATTAGAGGGCCAATTTTTAGAAAATTAAAATTTAGAGGGCCATAGTATAGCGAGCAAAAAAAGGTCGTTCAAAATATGCATTGATTTAGCATAGACGTGGCTTAGAAGTATAGACTCTAGACGATTGACTTTAAAATTGTATGATGAAATTTGAAAATACAACGCGGGCCAGATAAAAAAGGTGCCACCCCTGATATATAGTATTAGGTAGTGATATAAGTCCAATGCAGAACTATAGTTACACCTACGCGTCCTGCAGGGTGCATTTGGAATTATTGACGTAATTATACATCCAAAATCGATTCGTATGATTTAAAATGAACCGCAATGATACACGATGTTATTGGTATTAAGCGTCAAGTCTATTTTTCCCCTTAAATTATACATAACTATATTTAGGAAAATAGTATTACCGGTTGGTTTTAACGACTTGCCGCCAATCTAACGGTTTTCATTTCAAGTGCAGCCATTGTCAAAACATTTTTTTCATTGGGTTTGTATTTTGTCGTGTCTGCAGTATAATATAGTATTATACATTTATCCTTATAGAATATTCAATTTGTATATTGCTGCAATGTTTCAAAATTATCACGATACAAATGAATATACAATTTAATCTCAAACCGGTCATTTATATATCAACTCTATCGATGACATATGTATAAAATGGAAGTATTAGGTATTCAAATAATCGTTAAGAGAACCAAGTAAAACATCATATTATCATGCTGTTGTTGTGTAAGTTTTATTCCACATCTATTTTCGTGTATTATGAAATACAAAAAAATTAACAAATTCATCATTTTAAAAAACGCTTTTTACATCATGCAGATTGAAAATAATCGTCACTTATTTAGAAACAACGCCATGTTTTTCTCGACAATAACTTTTGTTTTCAATGTACGCTTTCTTTAAAAAAAAAATCTGATATATCATGTTCGTACATTGTTTTACACTTTTAAAATTTTAGTTTACATCGAATTGCGGATTGACTAAAATGTAATCATGTGTTTGTTTTGCAAGGATTCACTCTACTTTTAAGTTTTGTTGTGTTTTCTATGGTACGCATATACAACGATATATAACATAAGGTGTGTGTATACTATAAATATATTAATTATAGTACACTGTAAGTCTATAGCTACTTACTATTGTGTACTTAGTATTCATTATTTTTTTCGTGTTTAATGAGTTATTAATCTTGTTTTTAGGAATGTATTTATTATTTAATCAACGTTTAAAAATGGTACAATAGGATATAGGTACTCGTAAATGGTTTTCTATTCAACAACGAGAATAATATATTTACACTAACACACGCTCATTACTTCTCAATCGACATTGTTCATTTGGACAACTATAATACGTGCATATGGGTATATCGAAAATTGTAGGAATTGCAAACGTATACATTAGTACCAGAAATCGTTTACAATGATTAAATAGACGACTGGTTTGCGATTAACAGATCACCACGACCGCCGCGGCTGCCGTCTACCCCAAATAACATTTTAATTTGACTAATGTGTATTGTAATTGAAGTGAGTACGCGTACCCATAAAACATAATATAGTAATAAATAATAATACATAGTTTGAAATAAAGTACACAATCATCGTTTGAAAATAAACGGCTAGCTAATGACCGTTCGGAATTCAATTTTCCGACACGTGTCCAAATAAATTATAATAATAAATAATAATAATTGAAAAATAGTTCTGACTACTGTGCGTGTGTACATTGCGTATACATATTATGCGCTTGTTTGTGTGCGCGTATATTGTAAACATATATATATATACTCATTTTGATTATACGCTACAGAGCGGGTATTTTCGTTGAACACATGTATATTATATTCGTTATTCTACGAACTCGACGCGTATGAATGAGAAAAAAATCAATTTTTGTAAATTAAAAAGTGCCTTCTCTGTAAAGTTTTTTTTTTTTTTCAATTCACGACCTCTCTGATTATCCAAATATCCCCGACTCAAATTGCTCACAATGCGTTTTGTTTTCAAACAGCTAGCCATCGTCGTCCCGAAATAAAAACCGTGCTGTTCATTGTTTCCGGGTACCCGAAAAGTTCCATATCCTCCGAGGGGCGTTACGTCGGCTATCCGCGCGTGTACCGCACATAAAACAAAAATACGCGTTTATATTATATACGCACCGGCAAAAGTCAATTTTTCCGATTCTTTTACTCTCTATCTCCTCCTCTCCCTTTTTGCATTGTTGTCGTTTTAGTCGTCGGCGTACACACGTCATTATGCGCACTTCCTATACATGCAGTGCAGTATTCATTTACTGTACTTTTTAAATGTGTAATATACATATATATATATATATATTGTGTATATGCTGCAAAAAGCGGTGCATATGGCCTTTTTAAGCGACGGTTGCGGGGGCGGGCGTACGCGTGACGGGCGAAAAACTCAAAAAATGCGCTTGATCATAAAGTTTGTAGTTATACATCTATCGCCATACGAATTTTGAAGACACAAAACAGGTCGTTCATGTTCCACATAAATAGTATTATTTTCATATTTTGTACGATATAAAGTGTATAATGATATATTATGAAAACCATAAAATGTGTGAAGGCATAACACTATATGGGAATGTGTCAATACTTATGTAGATGTTTCTAGGAGAAGTTATACAGGGCAATCATTGTATTCGTGCAATTTAAATACAATTTTGATAAAGTATAAGGATTTCTGAAATATTTTCGAAAAGTCTCTTATTCAAATTTAAGAATAAATAATTGCTTACAGATAATCATCGTATAAAATTTAACCTTAAAAATGTAACCGAACGTCTTAGAAAGAAAAAAACTGTTTTAAGAAAACCTTACCTGGTTTATGAATCAGCCTTTATGTATAGAAGAAATGAATGGAGAATATTATATTTTTTGGTGGATAAGTTGCATACTCAAAAAGGGTATAAACTGTTTAGTTGTGTGTGTGTTATATATTTTAGTAATATTTTTGGTATACAAGCTTTTGCGCCGTACATTAAAAATAATTATTCTATTTTATTCTATTTTTTTATTTTAATAGCCATTAAAAAGTAATATTATGAACAATTATTATTGTTTTCTTGCGCTATAAATAAATAAAATATATTTTTTACTTCAAGTATTTGGTTGAAATGTTTCCAAACCCTATTTCTAAGAACACAAAAATAGGTACCTATAACATTAAAAATAGTTTTATTATTAATAAAATTAACTAGTTAAATGCCCTAAACACTAAACTTATGAAAGTTTATTACAATGTTATTTATCTTTGTTAAAAATGTAAAAATGTAATATTATGAAACACTGATTATTACACCTATTTCACCAAATCATTAAATCAGTACAATAGTAACATTCGTCCGAGTATCAGGTGATGAAAAAATGTATTTAAACAAAATTTGCTATCTGGGACGCAACTAGTTTGTATCCACTGTCCGGAGAGAATAGGCCTGTACCGGGTGAGGAAGTTTATCCCCTCGCACCCCTCTCCTACAATTCTACTATCTACCATTACTATTATTATACTACTTCTATACCAATACTTCCGCTGCTAATACTACTACTACTACTACTACTACTGCTACTACCTCTACTACATTAGTATTTCTACGGCGAAGCGCATAATACTCGTTACGACGCGCAGACCTCGTTCTAAGCTGATTTATATACTTGAATGGCTACAAAGTTAAACTCGGTGTGCGCCCGCATTTTCAATGGTGTACAGTATATAGGTATGCTGTGAGTGTGTGTGTGTGTGTATATATATATATATAGCTGCCGCTATATTTTCGTCTTCAAACCATTAACTAATAGCGTTCTGAAAGCGCACTGGTGAAATCCATTTGCAATTTACGATAATTTAATTCGGCCGTATATATCAGACTTGTTGTTCCACGCGGGAATTGAAGACGGATATACTAAAAACGCGCCGCCGCGTGTATCACATCAAAAGTACATCATATTACGCATACCGTATATTTGTTAAATAAAATATTATATTGAAACACAGTGACTCTATGTATACACATATATATTTTTGTACACATATAATATAAATATTGGGCGTAATATTTTAACGTTATTAAATCATTAAAACTATATAAACGTTATACTCGTATTACTATAATAAGTAATAACTATAATAGCATAAAACAGAAATGTATACATTTATATAGAGTTCACGCACACACAGACACAGGCATACACGTACAGTCGCCTGTATTGTTGATGTATAATTTATATACGAAATCGTTTGTTAGAACGTCGAGCGGTTAACGCGTAGCTACGCATAAAATCAAATTGCATACAACATTATTTCGCATTGATTTAGGACTGCATTATAGATTTATGCATTGTAGGCCCACGGTAATAACTTTCTTTCTAATTAATATCTTCGATAGGTAATATTTAAAAGATTTTGGAATATCATTAATTATCGGCAAAAAGTTAAATCTACTAAATATAACATATTCACTTAATGCATTTTAACGTTTACCCAAACACAAATTAATAATATTTGAAACATTTGTTTTCCCCGTGTTAACCAATCCAACATAACCAATGATTATCTAATAATCGAATAAAACAGATAATATGTGTATAAAATATAAATATATATACAGATCTATTCATAAATATTCTCACACCCTTTTTTCATTAGTAATAAGTAGCAGTTAAATGCAAAATCTGATATTCGGAATTTTCATATTCAACATTTTTTACATTACTTGAGGATTTTTTCGTGGTAGCTTAAACTCTGTGCGGACCATCACAATATAGTACATATAGTATAATATACTAATAATATAATATATTATATTATAATATTATTTGGGGCTTAACAATTTCAGTTTCTATTTTTCCAAAATAACTTCTATATTAGTTTACTTCCGTGATGAGACATTAATATTGTAATTAAAATCGTATACACTATAAGTCTATAAATCGGTTTTAGAGCATTGCCGTTGGTGTCCGACGATGTATAATTCATACAAGTACTTCATCTATGATAATCGTTTATTTATTTAAAATAAAATATAACACAATACATTTACATCATTTGTTTAGACATTGCAGAATGGTAAGGGATAGGTACTTTTTTCTCCGCTATTCATACTACGGTTTGATTAATAATAATTATTGTTAACATTTACAACACAAAAAACAAATTCGGGAACTCGCTTGCCCCGCAGAGCCCACGGATCGCTCGTCCACCGGTCCCGGACGTGTCGTCAGTAAATATTATTAGCGAACGTTTAATAATATTCGGTTTTCGCCGTCCGCCATCACCATGAGCAGCATTGTCCACCGCGTTTGGATTTTATTGAAATGTAAATTTCGTATTTTAACGCACCTACGCACACACACGCACACACACGATATGACATTACCAGCGTCCGAGTGTAACAGTCAAGCGCAATATAATATATTATATAATCGTGATATTATTCCGTGTTATTTTTATGTCGTTATTGTACGCTATATATATACGCTGCAGTGCCGTCGGCCGCCATCGAAATCCGTGTACACATATACGCGCACCGGGCCGGTGTGTCGGAATGCCGACGCACGCACCGCCGCGACAAATATTCCCATAAATCGCGGGCCCGTAAATAGCGGGGTGCACGCCGCGGCAGACACTGCGGCCGCGGGGCAGCTGCAGCAGCCTTTCAAAGAGAAAATAACATTATACGCGTCGCCGTCGTCGTTTGCATCTACGCGTTTTATTTATTTATTTATTATTATTATTATTTTTTGCGCTAAAACGACGTTCGGGGGAAAAAAAATAAAATAAAATTATAATAATAAGACGTCGGGTTGCTTGCCGCTATGTATATATAAATAATATTATTTTAATGTGCCGCACAGCGCTATCGAAACGAATCGCGAGATTTACGCGTGCGCGACTTACCCGACAGTGAGACGGAAACGTCGTCGTAGTTGGCACCTATACATATATGCATGTGCGCGTTATAATATACCCGCGTGATCACGTCACATTATAAGTACGGTACACCTATTATGCGGCACTCTGCTCCGCCACGAGTAATACAATACATATACGTCATGTACTATACACTTCCATTGGAATTTCGGTTTCCGGAAGTCCGTCAAAGGTGCTCGCAAGAGGTGAAGGTATCGTGTACGTTCGTCTTGAGGGCACCTGCGTGCTGCAAACGTCATAAAAAAAAAGTGGTGTTCAGACCTGTTCGCCAGACAAAGCCGCATTACTCGAGTTGGACGGTTGGTTTTGATTTAGTATAAACGGATTTTGATTCAAGTTTATGCTGCATATTATGTCATGTGTGCCTACCGCAAAGCAATTTACAATACTGCTTCGAAAAATATTTATTGCGTTAAAATAAAAAATTAAAACTCAAAAAAACCATCATTTTTAAAATAATGTCAGTGCATTGTTTGTTTTTTCAATATGGAAAATTTTAGTTCAGCAAAATCAATGTTACGTTGTTACGTTTGATATTACAATTTCTTGACCTGTTGACCTATCATTGAACTTAAAAGTAAAATCAAACTAAAAAAAAATTTTTAAATGTTCTCCTGTTGAATCAAAATTTGTTTTCAAATTTAATATTCATCATCTGTGTCAAGTCTCATCGAGTTTTGTTGGCCTGTTACATAGTACTTTTACATTGATTTGAGTAGTTTGAAAATAATGATTGTACTTTACTACTTTGTTATGTGCCTTTGAGTATGAAAATACATATGATCGACACACCCACCGATTAATAAAAAACCATTTATTCAAGTCATTCTATCTGTATAATATAGTGGCTATAAGATTAAGTATTAGATTAGGGGAAATCAATGTTATTTTGATGATGAAATGATACTAAAATATCATCATACAAAATTGCGCATACTCGTTTATGTATAATTTGATCTCAATTGTACTTGGAAGAGCTATACCATCCTCATATTTCGAAAAAACGCACTCTAATCAACGAACATGGTTTCAAATTTTACAGAATTCTCAATTTCAAAACGATACAGGTAAGTATTGTAATCATTGTTCCTTAACATATAAATGCAAAATAGTAAAATGTTTTTAAATGAAACCTTTTCCATGCTTAATATAATATGGTATTTTTTTTCAATGGTTATAATGGTATACACGAGACATTTTCCCCAACTATACAATCTTTGTCCAAACATAAATATTGATTATTTAATACATTTTAACTAGAATTCATTACAGAGTAATCTATCGATTTCTGTTCGCCATTTTCAATATTTGTGTATGATATTAAAATATAACAATATTTAGGTACCTACTTATTTATGGCGAAGTACGCATAACACATCTTGGTAAATGGGGGGAGGGTGGTGGTTATATACCAATCCAAAATAAAGCGACGACATAATAATATGTACCTAATACCTATATTTCGTATATTTATACAATTATATATGTATATAAAATTATATTATGTATATAAACACGTATTTGTAACAGCGTAATTTGTAATTTTAATGGCGTCCTTCGATTCGTTCGGTGTGTAAATGTGTACATAGTATTATTATTTTATTTTCACAAAAACTTCTGCGCTATTATATATGTATATATATATATATATTATATATGGTGTGCTATTCCCCGATCGCATATTCGTATCCACCACGTCGTCACCCCTCCGGAGATCGTGCGATCTGTGTGTGTGCGTGTTACACGTAGAGCTTTTTATTTTTTTATCCACACACTTTTCGATTTTTCTACTATAGCACACCCACGCAATATTATTACATTTTATAGTATATAACGAGCGAATTTCGAATTACCGACGACGGTATCAAGTACTTACCTATATACTTGTGCCACTCACACAGTTCGCATTTCCTGACGATTTCGATCGCGGCAGCGTATTTCCGCTCCACGCGCATTATTAATAGTGCGCAGTAAAATTAAAATATAAATACGATAGTCTTATAATAACAGTATAATATAAGATATAATATACTGCACGATAGTTATTATAGACGTGTTTACGCGCACGTTCAATATTCAATAATGTGTGCAAAAAAAAAAAAAAAAATACAAAACAGAAATAAGCGACGACGGCGACATCTCAATATATTTTATCGATTTATTTGTTAAATCCTCTATTGCCGGACGACCGATTGCGAAAAAAAAACCTAATTCCAAATCGTATTGTATAATGTCTAATGTCATTGTACATATTATTACCTGTTGTGGCCTGTATAATATGCGTATATAATTACTGTAATAATACATCGACGTATAATAATAATATAACCGCAAGTGTATATCAACTGCCGGCTGAAAGACTATTGTGAAGGGATATATAGTTGTACTATTATAATATTACACTATTATACAATCAGTTATTGCAGATACAGGCGCAAACGATTATGCATAATATTAATATTCATATATTGGCCTATCGGTTGCTTCGTCTCCCCAAAAAACTAAACATTTAGGACTTAAACTAGGTCATCATCAAAACCCTGGGATGGGTGTAATACACATGAAAACTAAAATATTTCACACTATTAATTAGACATATAATATACATACAAACCTCAAGATGAACTGATAATTTACTTAAAACTCTGTTACTATCCGTGTGGACTTATATACAGGAAAGTATCACAAAAATAATGCATAAATAAAACATTCCAAAATAACACCCTCAGTAATATTTAACTTAATATGATCATCCCTGTATTTATAACCATAACCTACCTCAACATTCCTACACCTCTATAAACAACGTTCCGTTTCGGGAATTATTCCCTAACGCTTAAACCGAAAATAATGTCATGATATTCAAAATAACTGAAATAATATTATAATATTAATTTGATTAAATAATAATAATAATTATTATTATTCAATTGTACAGACAGTGTAATAATCCATCAATGTGTGGCGATTCCTCCATTCCAATTATTCATAATATTATGTTTACATATTATTATGCATTAGCTTCAACACATTTATTTACATATTGTTATCATATGAAAAGGTTGTTAATATCTTATAGAAAAAAAATTGAATGTATATTATATTATATTGTCGCGTGGAGGTTAAAATATAATATATTTATAATATATTATAAACCTTTTTAAATGTTCGCTACAATATAGTGGTTCGGAAACATTTAATTGTTTAGCTGGTCACCAAGGGTCTCGAACGCAACGCACCGTCCTCATTGCAGAATCAAATAATGTAAAAAACCGGGGAACTCACTTCTGCAGCTGTATATTTATGATAAATGATAGGTGTCAAGTGTGACAATTTAATTCAATGATAAATCATTGTACACGAAAAACGATTATGAGCGAAAGAGACTGCGATAGTTCAACATCTATTTCGATGTACAGTTTATGTTATATTATATTGACCTATATTGTTGTTAGTATTTTCTTAATACAATAGGTGGAACCCATTTTTGTCAATAAACATCGCATTTACCTACCTATAACTTATATTTCATAATACCGACATACCGTAGCATTTTGTGAATAATTTCGTGTCTAAATGACTATCGTTTAAATATAGTCAATATAGGTAATAATAGTATATAACAGCTAGTAGCTATTTAATAGCATACAATATAATGATAATATTGATGGTTTTTAACGAAAATTACTTTAAAATTAGTTGTAATATTTAGAAAAAATATTAATATAATGTTATATTTTGAACAACGTTACAATTTATTATTTTAAACACTAATAATGTTGCGTAAACATTCTATTTGTCACCGTTTTTATTAGTTTTCATAATTATTATAAAAAAAAAAACCGGAGAATTTTCTAATTTTGATTCCACAAAGTACTCTTAAATTTTTTATTGCGAAATGCTAAAAATTGGATTGATTAATCGTCCGCTCCAAAACTTCTCGCTTAGCTAATGACTTCAAACACAAAATACTTTTAGTTACTAGCTGGATTTAAATTGATATTTTAAACTTTCCTTTACAAAACGCGCTTAGCTAACATTTACTTACTTGTATCAACCACGATTGATCCATTAAACTCGAATGGATCATTAAATTAATTAATTTCGTATGCAACCCGGCATATTGTATATCATACTGTATAATATTTATGTTATAGTACAATGTGTATTATGTATACACTACAACACTAATAATTTAAGTATTGTATACAATGTTGTAGGTACACACTTATGATTCTCAAAGCAAATACATTTAAGAAACACAGATGTATTTTCATATTATATTTATAAGTATTTACCAAAGTCAAATAAACAATGACAAAATCGTAATGTGCAAGATAAATATTAGTACACGAGTATATAATGTGAATATCATTAGGATAATAATAATAATATGACGAACGTCAAATGCAAACGTCAATGTGTATTCATTTTTTAATTTAATACGTCTCGCAACTATTTATATATATATTATATATAAATTTTAGAATCGCATCGGTCCACAAATCAATACGATACAACTAGTTTTATGTATACAATTGTATTGTACTCGATTTATATGATTCGAATGAAGTCAAATTAAAAATTATATATACACACATAAACATATATGTGTGTATATATTTCATACGCATGTAAAATATACTTGTATGTGTATTTATTCGTTTTGAATTTAAATGAGTTTTTCGATTAGGTTGTAACGGAGCACATAATATTTTAATTACGGTGCAATTCGAACTATCGGGAACAGTGTATTGTTGTGTTCCATCTATTGATTCTATTGGTAAAATATTCATGAAAATAACACACACATGTGTGAGAATGCATACAAATTAAGTTTGAAAAAAAAATATAACGATAATAAATGTATTGTTGATTTCACATACAAAATTCAAAATATTTACTTAAAGTTGTATATCATTATATAAAATATACGACCAAACAGTTTTATAGTATAAACATAGCTAAGTAATAAAAATTAGCTCACGAATTATTTAATTATAATTATTTTACGGCGGTATATCGTTATAAGCGTGATTCGTAAAATACACGCCTAAACGGGAAAAATAAAAAATATTGCAAATAAGGTTAGGTATAGAAAGTATATAGTTTATATTATATTAAAATTTCGTCTTTTGTGAGCGTAAAAATGTTTATTATTTATTACCGACGACAATTCATAATAATAATAATAATAATAATAAACGGTAAACCCGTGTGTAGTAATTATACATAAGTTTACCTCTATATATAGGTGTACGATTTTATCACAATAGGCGCATAATATTATATCGTTGAAATTATTTTCCACGCGCTCGCAATACGTTTCTTAATAATAATAATAATAATGATTTAATCGGCGACGTCGAATTTCGTATGGGTACCTTATCTATAAAAATCACGGTACCCGCGCGTACATATAATAATGTAGACGATCTCCCGAGGACTTCCGGACGTCGAACTCGATTAGCGATGGATTTACGACGAGCAAGAACAATGATACCGGTGTGTGCCGGGCGACTCTCCGGAGCGGCGGCGTGTGGTGGTCGGGGGAGAAGAGAGTAACAGAGGAAAAAAAAAACTGAAAACGCACACCACCTACGTATTCTTTGCGGGCAGACCGTGGAAGGATAAAATAAAAAAAAAAAAAAAAAGGAAGAATAATAAGAAGGTAGGGAAAAATATTATTTCCCATCGTGTACAAAATCGGTACAGCACCGTGTATACAGAATATGTACATGTTCTATATATATATAGGTACGCTGCAGAACGGGGCGGCAGCGATACAGCACCACGCTGTGAATTTATATCCCGACAAACGCATTTTCTCGCGGACTAAGTATTATACATTATATTATAATATATACCTACACATACACACACACACACACACGCACATTATTATATATACGCGTGACCGTGATTGATGCTGCCCCCGTGTACCGGGTCGGCATACGCATTATACACGTCACACACACACACGCGCGCGCATACAGGTAAATGCGAGCGGGTAGGTTAGGTTCCTACACCGATTTATGTGTGTAGTAAATTTATATATCATATTCATATATGCATATAGCATTCACACACACCCGAAACCGGTCGGATAATTTTTTCACCATCATCCCCGAACGAATTCTATCCGCGTCGTAGGGTGTGTATGTATAATATATATATATATACAGGGTGCGTGTGTCACCCTCTGTTCGACGCGGTGTACCTGATATTAAATATGCATATATATATAGTATATTATGTAGAGGTATATACTATCCGGGTGCGTGGGCGTACACGCGTAGGGTTATTTATTTATTATTTTAATATTTTATACCTATCACATAAAAATTCTAATCGGCTGTCAGAGGGGTGGTGGGGGCGCGCAAAGAAGCGGGCGATGAGGATCCCGTCGGAATTGGGGCAGCGGCTGCGGCGGAGATTTTTCTCAATGAAATGTCAACCCGAAGTGTTCGGCGGAACAATAGGGCGGACCGCGTGTGTGTGGAGAGGCGGTGGCCTCGGCGGTACTGCTACGGCGGAGGGGGCGGGTCGCGGTCGGCCGGTGAGAAAAGGTATTCCACGCGCACACGCACACACACACACACACACAAACGACCGACGACTATGCTGCCAGCTGGCAATGTCTAACCCCTCGTCATCCAGTGGTGTACCTACCCTCCGACACGCCGCCACAGTCTTCGTCGTCGTCGTCGTCGTCCCCCGCGCTCGACATCACGGTGCGATTTATCTCGCGCATATATATATATGTATAATATTATGCTCCAGCTCGTGTGTGCGTGTAATGAAGGTATTTTGTACGGACGACCGCCGGACACAACCCCTACCCCGCAGGTAGAAATTTATTTTATTATTATTATACGCGCGCACACAAACACAAACACACTCACACACACACATATATATATAACTACTTTTTTTTTTTTTTGGCAACGATATCGGCGGCGGTGTTTCTTATGTCGTGCAGGATATATATGTATATAATATTCGTGTTCAGCGGGGGGGACAGCTCTGTATATAAAGTTGCACCTGGACTCCGCGATCCGTGTGTGTGTGTGTGTGTGTGTGACCCTTTTTATCCAGTTTCACAAGAACGAAATGTACTGTAAGACGTTTACGCACACGCACGCACATAACGAGAATACACAGTGACGGAGCGGCTCGGAGGAGGTAACGCGCGTTATCGATCAAAAAAAAAAAAAAAAATAATAATAAATAAATAAAAGGAAACCGCGATTTCTCCGCGGGTGAGTGTGAGTGTGTGAGCTGAGTTGTGTTTTCGAGCGAGGGCGATGCGGTGTGCACGGCTCCAGCAGACAGCGATGCGCCTTCGCGGAGAATAATAATAACATATACGTATATTTTTTTCCCACCCCCGCGCGAAGGAATGCCGTCGACGATTTCATTCAGCCTTACCGAGAATTTGTATTTTTATTATTTTTTAAATAATCGGCCGCCGTGGTCAGAGATTAATGGCAACGCGTATTCATACCTATATATATATATATATATATACATATATAGATACACTTACTTTTACGCCCCTCGTTACACATCTCATACCTATACATACCTATATATACTGTATATGAATTATTATATATAATAAAATACATATAAAAATGTATTATAAGTATTTTATGTGCATAATACGCGCGCATATACGATGCACCCGGCATCTCCGCGGACGTCCAACGATAACGTACACCATTAATAAAAATTATTATTAGGTACCTACGTTTTTTTTATTTCTTCTTCACTCTTCTACCGTCGCCCTTTTGAACGACCGTCGCTTCGAGGAAACGAGTGCATTATAATCCACATATTGTTATGGTATCGTGCACGTTGCACTTAACTATTTCTTTCGCGTTATCGCCCTGCGGTTTTCCCGCAGCCATCTCTGCAGCAGTAAATAGAAAAACGCATACATCGCATTTACATATTATTACTATATCATGTACACGGCCAATAATCACGTTTTCGGTAAATCAGTAACCAGGTTACCTGTAACTATAATTGACTGACGAAATACGCAAGACCCGACATCAAATAAGTTTTCGATACTTCACACGGTTTTAGCTTTTAAGCTATGTACCCGTTTAAAAATGATACGCGGGTTTGGCCATACACCACATACGTATAATGTAAACAATAAATTGCAATAATATGATATTGTAATGTGTTGTATTTACATATTATTGTAATGCTGTGGTCGTGTACTTATACATATTAAATTGATTAAATGCCATGTTTAGTTGTGCAGACAAGAGCGAATTTGTTTAGAGAAATTTGCTCATGCACATTTGACATTTTATTTTCCATAAATATCAATGAAAAATGATCGCTGTGTCAAAATGTTTGAAAATGTAATACTAGGTTATGAATAAATGTATTGGCACAAGCGTAGTCAAAAAATCTAGGCGATTCGTAAATTGGATTTTTATTTTATGGACATTTGAAATTCAGATTTGGATAAAATTTGATAGTTAATTGAAGAAGAACGGAAAGAATAATTAATTTTAGTTGTTCGGCTTGTATTCAAATATCGTATTAAATATTGTATATTATTATGTCTTACAGACATAAAATGGTATTCATTTTATATGATTGCCTATAAATATATCGCGAACGGCGCGGACCTACCTAGCTAATTCACATCGTTCTACGGTAAGTCGATATATTTGACCTCAAAAGTTGTCAATAATAATGTAATACTAATATTATAACAAGCAAGTATTAGTATATATAAAAAATGTAATGTTATCGGTACCTATAAATTAAATCAAATTGCCGTAATATTAATAATAGACAAATAAATTATTATAGAAGAAATATAAATTATAATATGCTGTATACATTCAAAATCGTATTTCGGATACACGATTTGTTGTCGAATTCGAAGTCCTCACATTCATTACAATATAATCTACTCAATTAATAAGTAAATTCGAAATCTATAGATTACATTAATACACCAGAGCATCTTCCCCTGTTTTGGTTCATCGTGTTCGTATCTTTTTAGACGCATCAAACATTCACAGAAAGAATAATATTGTTATGAATGTAATATAGTCCAAAGCGTGTGTATACTAGCCGACTGTTATCTACATTATCGGTGTATTTGAGAAAACTGTATTGTTGAATTCATAATATAATGCGTTATTAAAGTTTTCCCATAATATTTATTATAACAATTGTTATAAAAAGTTATTTCTAAAAACAACTAGTAAATCGTAAAAACATAACTAAAATGGCTTATAATGATTTAACTATACATAATTTATACATTAATATCGTGTTTTTTTTCAGATCCGAGCTTAATATTAAAAACACTTTTCATTTTTTTAATTCTTAATCACCGCAAATCAACATGAGGAAAACAAGCATTCCGACAGACGTACACTTTCAAATTTAAACAGCGTTATCATTTAATAAGGTTAAAAAGTAGGTAAGTACTCATGAGCAACGTATACTAGCGTAATATATTTACATCGTTTAGTAAACGGTTTACTGTATAATAATCATTAACAGTAGCTGTTCGATATGGCCGACGATTACGAATCACGAAGCCAAAACCACCCCTACTGGATTCCGCGAATAGTAAATACTTGTAGGGCACATACTATTTTCAAACGTCACATAATAATACAATGTTATATAATATTACATAACATTTTTCTATGACACGAAATACGTGTACTGAAGGAGCACTGCTGAACGATTCCGATTCGCCTACATAATATGTAGTTATATTATATGAATTATAACGATATCGTGTACGCGAGGTGAGGATATCGGCCGAGGCGGTAACCCTTTTGCGTTGCGTTATACAACACAACCACGATAATTGGTATTTTCGAATCGATTTTTCCGATCGATTTTCGGTCACTCCTGCACAGTTTCCCAACACGTTTTCCCCGCGGCGGCGACCTATACGCGTCTACCGCCACACACTTTTTGATTGCAGGCCGGCGCCCATTGTTCTCCGGCACTGCCGCCGCCGCTTGTGCATATCATACGAACGTACGCACACACATGTCCCGTATAACACACTATATACATAATAATGTTATAAGAATATTGTCCGCGCCGCCAGTGAAACGCGAGCGTATTAATTATTTTTTGGTCTGCTGGCAGCAACGTGTGATGTAATAATGATAATGATAATAATAATATAATATTGTCCATGGTCTTCAACCGCCGCGTCCGTGCAATGCCATGCGCGTATATACCTACGTGTAAGGCCGTCGTCGCCGGAGAGTGGAGACCACTGTGTACAAGTAATTTACCAAAGTTAATAACTTCTCTCGCGTGTCTTGTAATATCGATATTTTCCCGTCGTCGCGTACCTTTACTATATATATACACGTATACACATACACATACACAGACACACACATGCACGTATTATAAGATAGTTCGTGGTAGGTATATATATACATATAGATAGATAGGTACAGTCGATATTATATAGTGTAGGCCTCATTGGCGCCAGACGAATTTTCACAGTCCTATTAGTTACGGCCGGTATACGCGTGTTATACACACGCACGCACACACACACACATATATATACTATATAGGCATATATTATATGTAATATCGTCCTTGGGACGCCTTGTTTTTTTTTTCTCGTATATTTTCTTCTCCATCTCGCTCGTTCGCTTCTCCTCTCTCGTTTTCCCTCCTATTTTGACACTCACTTCCCCAACGTCCACCCCTCTCCCTTCCCACGGTTGCTATCGCGTGTATATATATATTAGACATCATACATAATATGATATACATGTACACACACACAGATATATAGATATTTATTTACACCAATACCTACCTGTACCACTATACTATTATACCTGCGTACGGTTGTACATGCATTATATTATATATTATAACCGTCAGCCATACGATCTGATATCGGTGTGAAACGCTTATTATTATTATTATTATTCAATATTGTAATGTCACACACGTAGGTCAAGGGCCCCCGCTGCAGCAGTAGTAGGCGTTCGAACACAGTACAATGTACACCTTGTCGTACAGGTATACCCTAAAAAACAAAAACAAAAAAATAAAATATTTTTTTATCTTTTCAGAAAATAAAACCGATATTACTGTCGATACAATTGAAAGCGGGCAGACGGACGAGTGGCGCTCGAAGCACTCTACCCAACAAGGTTTTCCACTGCGGACGAAATGTCTGACGAAAACAAAACAGACGTCAAAACGGATGACAAACCGAAACCTGCGCCCGTGGACCCGTGTACAACACACGTCTTACTGTGCCGAAAAACAAGGGACTCGTGGCGAAATAAATTTACATATCACACAATACTGCGATGGCCTTCCCAGCAGGACCAGCCACCAGCGTGTAACACAAACATAAATCATACCACCATAATGCATTAAAATACACGCGCGACATCGGTTTCGGACAAGATGATTGTGCGCGTTATTGTTACATTTCGACAGAAAACCATAATATATTATACGACAATCTTGGTACTCTGATCATTGGTCGTCGAGTGATGAATAATGATTCAATTTCATACTAAAACCCTAAACATCGCCTTTAGACAAGAACTAACATCAAGATCCACTTATACGTCATGCAGTTGTATTCAATATTCACGATGTCGCTTTTTTTTTTTATAGCACTTTATCGGCGACTATAATTAATTTAATATTTGTAAAAAAAAAAAAAATAAAATATACAAGACAAACAATTTTGGTAGAACTTTTATATTCTAAAGGAGTGATAAATGAATTGATCTCACAGTGATGCGTGTAGTTTTTTTTTATGTCTGCAGATATTTTTTTATAACAGAAAAAATGTTTCAATCTTCAATTTCAATATATAATATCGTCTGGTAAGAAAATTAATCTGGTTGGTACTTGAGAGGTGAAGAGGGTCAAAAGTAATAAATTGCCGGTTTTTTTCTTAATAGTAAGGAAAACGAAAAAAAAAATAGAAGAAAATAGGAATTTTTATGCAAATCCGATTTAATTATTTTATTGTGATTCTGCATAACGAATAACTGTAGAAACTTTACCAAAGGTTTAAATTGGTTTTTTTTTTTATTAATAATATAATTTTAATATTTTGGATTTTTTGAGCTATTTATAGATATTTGAAATTGTTGTATCTTTTTTAGTATATTATCTATAAATATCAATTAAAATGTATGCTTTGTAAAAAAACTTATAAATGTAATACAAGGTTAGGTAATTGATCCGTTAGCAATTTAAACTAAAATTAAAAAAAAAAGTTAAACATGAATCCTTAAACGAACGTTTGAAGTTAAAATTTGTACAAAACTCGTCAAAATTCGCAAATTATTTTGTAGATAGTTAAAAATTGATAATATTTTTTGTATGTATTCCTTAGATTTGGAAATGTTATATGAGGTTCCATGTTATGCGTTTTAATTATAAGAATAAATTATAAAAAAAATTTAGTGTAATTCATATCAAATATTTTTTATGAGCATCTAAAGTTTAAATGGTGATAAAATATTCATACATAAAATAAGGATTTTTTATCTAATGATTTTAGTTTTTTTTAATTTAAATTAAAAAAAAAAATTAACCCTATGAACTTGAAAAATTCCATTGTAACTATAATTATTATTTTCTATAATACCTACCTGTTACTTAATTTTGATTCCAGTATTATAAAAATACTAAACATTTATTTATTTCATGTAATTATAGTTTTTTTTTTTTATTTTACTAGCATATTTACACGGAGATAACCTACTTAAAAAATAACTATGTTCTAAAAATAATACATAAAGCATCAATTCAGTAGGACAAGGAAAAGGGAAAATTTCATTTTTAAATAAATCGTTAATAGTTTATTTAAAATTTAAATCGTCATATTGGATAGTTATAGTGAGTCAGCGACTGATTAATAAAACTAGTATGCTAGTATTTCACTATCATGTGAAATAAATGTTAATTGGTAGTATAATCAAAATTATTTTATATGGCAAGTAGGTATACATGACGATCACTGATCATATTCTTTTTGTTAAGTCATATTAATTCAATAATTTTACTCATTATGTTTGTATTATACTAGTTGATATATAAACAGGACTATAAGTACTCAATGGGTATTTGCTTTCCAAAAAAAAATAAATAAATAAATTTATTAACATATTTTTCATCATCTACATTTCTATGGGCCGTATAAGACTGTACAGACTTTTTTATACACTATATTATTCTTATGAAATACAGCGTAAATCATCTATTTATCACGTGTTTATCTGTATTCAGTAGCATATTATTTTTTTTTTTTTTACGCAATTTAAATATTTAAATCATCGTCTAGTTTAAAGCATGTTTAATGCATTCTTGAACCTAACTATAATGTATACTTACTATACTTTTACCTATAGTTTTCTTCTTATTTTATATATTATGTAGATTATTTGTAGTTCGTATATAAGTAAATTACGTTAACGATACAAATTAGATAGGTATGCAACAAATTTATTTCAATAATGATGAAACTGCATTAGTGTATAGAAGCACATGTCATCATTGTTTCGTTATAATTTTTTGTTTATATTGTAAACAATTAATATGAACAATATATTTACATTTTTTCATTACATAATACTCAGCTGATTTACAAACGTGTTAACAAACATTTAATGCTACTAAAATCACAAGAAACATAAGAAATTAGATAAAATATAAAATGATTAACATATTTTTAATACCAATTCATTCTGAATAAAAAATTATTTATATGAAATGTGATAAAAATGTGATACACACATATTACAAGGTTTTAGAAAGCCAGCTAATCAATGTTGTATGTTAAATTAATTTTGTGTATAATTAATTATTTATACCATATTTATTCATTAAATATATTAACTTTAATCAGTGATTTTCAAAGGCCATATTTTTGCACGAAATATTAATTATAGCTTATAGGCTTATTTAATATATAGTATATGATATACAATTAAACGAATTGGTCGGTAGTCAATACGAGTCTAACCGACTATAATTATATAACATAATGAATATAGGTTAGGTATATATGATATATTGATTATAATACTTTATATATATTTGTTTGAGTATTAATTATTATTGTGGACATATGAGGAACATCCTCACTTCCATGTTTAATAATGAATTAATGAAAATTCTGGTTTTTAAAATTTTAGAGTAAACTCAAAGACCATATTTTTAAATTCTCGATTTTCTGTACTGCTTGTAATATCTGTAATATTTTTATACTTTGACTATTTTTACAAATTATAATTTTTGTCTATTGGTGTTAAATATTTATTACTAAAATTTTAAAATCACCATAGTGATATATTATCTATTATAGTATACACTTTATTTTCCAAAGTGCAATTTTTCAATGAAATGAAATTAAGTAGAAATAATATTGTCAAAAAAGTTAAACCTAGGAAATAACGAAGTTTGGACACTTAAATGGATCAGCTTATAATTATACTAAGGTCAACCTTGTCAAATCGGCGAACGACGCCATTGCCATACTGACTACTGGCATACAATTTCAATATATTAAAATACTCCGGAGACCATTTTTTTCAGATTTATAATATGACAATATGAACCTAACCACCAAGTATAATCATTCGTAACCCATAGAGATACATAACGAAATTAAAAATTACCAGCATTAATACTCGGTGTAGTATATGCATATTATTGTAATATGTAGTTATGGATTTTCACGTGGCAGTAAACGCTTTTGTGATTTATTTCATTTACTGCAGTCGGTTGTAATATTATTACGCGATGTATATTTCCAAAACTTTGCAAATCGTGCGCGCCGAAGAAGCACGTATAGTGTCCCCGAATCCGTATGCCTGCGAGTAAATGTTATAATAATGTGCACCGTATGAGATCCATTATATTGTACTTACTATTAACGTAAGTCGCGCAACACTCGGAGTTGCTAGCAATGGTTTAGATTATTTCGTGTATTTCGTGTTCGCTTCAAACTCATATTTTTGTCGTCTTTTCCATTCGATCTCGTATTCGTGTAAAATTATACGTCATATTATTATTATGATATAATGTACATTGTGTTTATATTGTTACACCGATGTAATTATATAATATTTTGTATAGGTAATATTATACCGAAACACTGTGATTTTCGAATCACCAATGACCGAAATGACATATTCCAATACGAATCTGTTTTAACCGAAGACGACTTAAATATTATTATCTCTGCACAAATCTATTTAATGCATAGTCGACAGTTATCGATTCTAACCTATGTATGTGGTATAATGATTATACGAACCAATTCGAGTCAATTCGTTTTTCCTCTGTCCTATAGAATATCGACGACGACCATAACGGTTTCTAATAGGTATACACTTTCTATAACCCATAATAATTATATAAATGACAATAAAATCATTAATTTTTTAAGTTTCGTCTATAGTGTAATCGTATTTCGATAAGACACAATCACAAAGATATTCTGGAAGTAGATGCGCGCGCCTCTAGACGGTTGAAATTATTCAGGGCAACAATGTCGGTATATTTTAAGTTTATATACCTAACATAATATTACGCGCGCGCACACACACACATTGCGAGGCTTGTGTCTGCCGGCGTTTGTGTAATATGCTTGCAAAATCACAATTGACGCACTTTCGCAGATTACTATCGAAATAATTATAAAACTACCGTTCCGATGGTCGGTCGGCTATTAGAAAGTTGCGCGCGACGATGTTCGGAGATTATTAACATTGTGCTCGCGTCGTCGATGTTTGTACAATTATATTATTATTGTGTTGAAGCTAAAACCTCCTGACAGCAGGGGCAGGGATATTCCTTCGCGGATACAACGTAGCGATTTCTTGAATACGGTAGATTAAATGAACACACATTTATATATATATAGGTTAACGATGATAAAAGCATAATATTTATATCGATATAGTTTATTAGTTGATTGATACGAGACTTTTGTGGAATCAGAATATTATATCCAATCGGTAAATTGAATAATGTTTAAGTTGTAAATAATTCGTCGGCATTGCTTAGAAAATACGCTATAGAATAATGTCTTAATGAATATTACGAGGTTTTAGTAAATATACCCACACGCGCAGAAAAATCCTATTGAATTCGGATTAGCGGCATTGTCGAAAACTTTCTGAATACACGCGAATCGTATGTCGACGAAATCCAGCAAAGTTTTTTACGCAGAGACCATAAGTAATCTTGTTTAAAGCGCCCACCGTTCACATTGCATGCGGACATCAATTATGTACTTATTTTATGTGGTAGATACTCGTGAGTTGTGAACGGGTAATCACGGTATTTCTGGTTGGTTACTATCATACGAATAATACGAAAAATATTTAATATTATTTTGATAATTGATCTTACAATGCAATAGTATCAAATGAGTTTGATTTTTGATATCAGATCAAAGGAAATAATTGTACTCTCAATGATAATAAAATATTTTACACAATTTTGTAAAATTTTATCTTAAACATCTGTACTTAAATATATTTACTTAAATAAGTGTTAGTCGTTAGAACAAGGAAAAATGTTAAATAGCATTATTACTTTTAGTAGTTGTTAATGGATATATTTGAGTAATCGTCATGATGGTGCATCTGATATAAACTATAAAAAAATTACTAATACAGCAAAACAGCAAAACATATAAAAAATGTTTGATTAATTTTTTACGAATCCAGGTTTAATAAGTACTAAAAGTAGTCGGTCTATTATAGGTGAAATTTGAATCAAAAATATAAGCAATTTCTAGAAGTCATGCTATTTTTCCTTTATTTTCAAATACTTAAACAATCTGTATCTACAAAATACACAATATGATGCAAGTGAAATTTTCCATTGTTATTGTCTAGCTTGACAAAATAAAAGCTACTCAATGGTGACACTTCCAATAAATGTATTTTTTTAATAGGTACATTAGTTAATTTATATTACTTTACTAAATTTCCACGCCATTATGCTTCAGTCGTGTTGGAGGATTACCAGGAATGTTATTTGTTTTTTAAGCTTTGGATCAATATGGGTTGAATGTTAAAAAGACAGCCAAGGCAGGCCGCGAAAAATAAATGATAGATAAAAACATAAGTACTTATTCAGTTTTGTACAATAACCATTAATCACCAATCACTATATTGTATAATACACAAACCACACACGTACACACATATATTTATATAGTGTACAGGAATGTCTTTGTGCAGTAATATTTCGGTGATTATAAACCCCTCACTCTTCAGTATAATACGTTTAAAAGTCACAGTATAATACGCGAGAAATAAGAATAACAATTATTATTATTAAGATCGAAATCATCGTTTACAGACGTCTGACGTCGGACCTCCCCTATCGAACAGAACCCCCTGAACACTTGTATAAATAAACGAGTGTATTATATATAGAATTTTTGGTTATTGTTATACCGCTGATAACATGCATGATAACCGTCACAGCGACAGTTCCAAACAGTCTGTTGTCGCGGTTTCGTATCATTAACGTTACATGTAATGACATCGGAGTCCGCCGAATACGCGATACTCGCATTTCTATATAGGTAGCCAGGTACGCCGTATAGATATTATATAAGTTAGTCAGTGACGTCGTTTCGGTGTTTTTTTTTTTCTGTTTTTAATACGAATTATTTTCATCCGATTAAAAATTCTGTCTGGAACTTATGGGTATCCATTTTTTTATGCGGGCGGTGGTAAACTCTCGATCAACTATAGTTAACTATTGGGAGTCAACGTTATACGTTTACACGAAGTGCATATGTTGCATGCACTGCATATTCCAGTGGTTGTAGTCCACTGAAACGATGCGATTTATATACCAATACTTGATCGTTTTAAAACGTGTACGTTCACATGAGCATATTTAGTAAATTATACTGATACGATTTTATAAAATTTGTATGTGCAAACAGAGTCGACACAGACTCCGGACTACGGGCGAGTTTTCGTATATACCCGTCATCGGGTGTAGTATTGCTGCAAGAGGAGTAAGCCCGAGAGTTTTTGACCATCCGGAGAGTTTACGATCGCCATTTCGGGCGGCCAATCAGTCGAAAGTGTGGGCCACGCGGCGTTAATAAAACCGCGAACGCGGTAATAGTCGTGAACATCGCGTGGGCCTAACGACGCCCCTGCACCATGTGCGACGGTCTTATACAAAACGTACCGAAGCGCAGCGCATACTATATAATAATATGCTGTTTTCAGTGTGCGTGCGGACTGACCTATTTACTACATCGACTGCGGCGGCGATGTATCCGGAGAGACGACGACAACACCATAATGCAATGTATGTGGGTAAAATAATAATAACGACGACGACCGACGACGACACAGGCCGCCGCCGCCGCCGCAGCATCCACGTTGGTAATTAGCCCGAGCGCGCGAAGACTAGGAGGCGCGCGCGCGCGTGGTGTGTACGTGCAGCATCTCGGCCGGGCCAAGACGCCATGGTGTGAGAACGACGACGACGACGACGACGATGGCGGCGGCAGCGGATTCGCCCGGCTCAGCATGGAACTATCGTGTCGGGTCGCCGCCGGCAGCCCGGCACAGCCTCCGCCGACACGACGACCTTTCTCCCTGCGCGTCGTCCGATTTCACGGCTCATTTTTCTTCGACGATCCTCCTCCTCTCTATCACTCTTTCCCGTCCTCGACGCTCGCCCCGCGCGGTCTCTCCCGAGGAAATATTATTACTATTACTATTATTATTATATACGGGTTTTTTGTTTTTTGTTTTTTTTTTTTTTTTTACTTCTTTTCTTTTATATCCGCGTTACGATCCTTTGTTATTATGTAGTCTCTACACACGCGTATACACGTGATTTCGCGCGCGGCGTTAATTAATGATCGGCGCGGCGTACGCGTCGTAGTCGACGTCCTAGTCGTCGTAGTCGCCGTAGTCGCCGTCTTCGTCGGTGCCGAGCGGCTTATATATATTATACACTATCATTATACATTATACGTACCTTATATACGTGTCGAGTTTATGATGTGTACGCGACCGCCGCCGCCGCCGCCGCCGCCGTACACAATCTCGCAGGCCGTCGAGTAGGTTTATCCGACAAACAATGCTCAATCAACGAGATCGAATTTCGATCTTAATTATTATATATACGCGCGCACGCACGCGCGCACACACACACACACACACTCGCACTATGCGCGCGGGTATGGGTTAGATTATACGGCGAGCGAACGGAGAAATTATCTCGCGGTATCTTCAAAATAAAGAAAAAAACCCCCCGTCGTCGTTTTTTGGGACAACCGTTAGGGCTGTTCAGAGAGGTGGGCACCCGTACGCCGGGCCCTCCGTCTTAGGGCTACGATTTCAAGGGTTCCTCTTCAAAAATGCCATGCGGATGCACGATCGCGCGTTAATCATAATACATACGATTAGGATTACCTATTCGGTTCCCTGCTCAGTCCGTTGCCGATTCTTCTGCGGAATTTCGAAAAAACGATTTGTATTACGTTTGTTCAGATTAATGGCAAAAATATCGAAATGTGTTATTGCGAGTGTGGACGTGGCATAGGCGAATGATACAGTATATCGTTATTACCCGTGTTTTTGAACGGTCGATATTTTCGTTATTATACTTGCCAGAGTTTCAATGCTGAAAACTATAAGCTATGCACATTAACGCTGCAGATATCGTGATTTCGTATTACGTCATCGGTTGTTCAAATTTCCTAAAATGTTACAAATCTCTATGACTGTTTTTTAATCACATCGTGTCACGACGATTAGAGGCTCGGAACGATGATGACCTCGCGCGCGTTAAATTGTCCCCGGACTAAAAAAACTTTGGGACACGTCTGATAACCATCGCCGACGGTGTCGACCGAATAGCCTATGTATGTTGGCTTTTTTCCACAGTCGATTCACGCGTGGTTTTATTTTTTATTTTTTCGTCGTCGTCGTCGAACGCGGCATTGGTTTTTTACGCCGACTAATGAACCGTCGGCGGCGTTAATGAGCCCGGCCCCCGAGGAAGAGGACGTCTACCGTCGGAATCCGGTCGAAACCGCCGTCGTCGACGTCGCGGTCGCACCGAAAGTCGGGTTTTGACGACCGCTCGCTTCGGCAATAACGCGGTATAATATGCGCCGGATGCGGCCGACGTCGACGCATAAATGAATAAATAAACGCCAAAAAATGGTAATGACGTCGGCTGTCGCTGCCGCTGCTGCTACGTAGACGAGTCTCCGCCGTCGGTGGCGCCGCGTCTGAAGACACTACGCCATCGTCGCGCGCACGCACCACCGCCGGATCCATTCGACGTCGTTTTATTTTCGTCGTCTCCTAATACTTATCGTAAATCTTGTACGACTGGAAAAATAGGTCACGGGAATATTACAGACCTTTTGTGCTCGCGGTCTATATAAATAGACGTATAATAAATATATATATATATGCGTGTATGTGTGCATAATATTATTACGTCGCATACAATGTACGCGCGGTGTCAGTGTGGTATGTTCAGGTATATCGTATATATATATATATATATAAGAATAGGAACGCCACAGATTTTATAACACCTAAAGAGCGTTTGTTAGCATTTGTATTTCTTTGTACATGTTCCGCTCGGGTTCTGGTGTGCATGACGTGATGGCGACAGAAAAAGAGAGAGCCGAATTCGGATTTAAAAAATAAAACGGCGCCATACGACGGTCGTAAATAAAACACGTTCACACGCGTTTGCAGTGTGCTGTGGACCCGAGTTTTTACATACACAGGTACGTCGAAACCATATTTCATTTGGTCCAACAGACGATGTATGCGAGGACGACTGCACGAACATCCGACATCATCCGGTATGCTTGTGATTACGTAACTGCGTGTGTGAATTGTGATATTATGTGTGACGCGCGACGCATTGACGACTGACGAAATGATAATAATTAGCCGTATGAAATATCTAACGAAATGATTTTAAATTTTTTTGTCGACTTAACGTTTCGCCTTCGTTCCAAGTTTGATGCGACGCCATATTTTATTCAATTGGTTTTGCATTTTCATCGCTATTACAGAAACTGCAGTCACCCTACCTGATCGTGGGATATTCGTAAACGACATAACCGGACTTCAGATATTATATCTAATTATTTTATTATGATTTTATACTGTTTTTTTGACAAATTACATTGTATGCAACTTATATTTATTTCATATCATATGTGCGTTTTATTATTTTTTATCATCACATATTTAAATGTTTACTCCCCTTATTTCATGGGTTGGTATTGTAATCGTTTATGTATATTATAATATGTGAGGTCAATGTCGGTACGTTTGGTTGAGGGTAATTGGTAAATTTTGCTCTAGGTGGTTTGGGGGAAATCAGTATAAAAAAAAGGTACCTACCATTGAAAGAAACTGGTACACGCCCATCGCTAGTGCCCCTTAGGCTCTTAATATAAACCAAGCCTATAGATTTCCATAGTGCTTATATAAAATATATTCATTACAATCACCATAAAATAGTTTCACAATCGTTTACTGTATACGTCCCTTAATTATGTATTATATAGCTATACACGTGTAGTTACTTTTTTTTTAGTTTTAGACGTACTAGCTGTTAAATGGTTTTCCGGCTATGGG
The DNA here is from genome assembly GCF_003676215.2 of Rhopalosiphum maidis. Taxonomy (NCBI): domain Eukaryota; kingdom Metazoa; phylum Arthropoda; class Insecta; order Hemiptera; family Aphididae; genus Rhopalosiphum; species Rhopalosiphum maidis. The sequence goes on from NC_040879.1 coordinate 26,617,310, forward strand.
CTCTTTCGGAGCTCATGTATTAAGATTGGAGACCTAGCAGTCGTGACTTAACCTTAGACTTTAGGTTAATTGCACATTTGCACACGCTCTTTCTTCTACCAAAATCCTTTATTTGTATTAAATTATTTTGTATTTATGTGAATAATATTTTGGAAAAACTAGATATTTCGTAGAAATATAATGTACGAAATACTAAAAGACGTAATAAATAGGTATTGTACGTTACGAGTAAAATTAGTTCCACTCGGTGGATGTGCCACGTACGCATGCGATATTATCGAGTACATTTATACTACATTATAATAGTGTCACATGTGTAACAAACCTCGTACATGTAATAATATTATATACGTCCGTCGTGAATGCGTACGATATTTTCGAACGACCTCAAAGACTGAAAATTCTATCGAACTGTCAAATCTATACCCCTCTCGACCCGCCACCGTTGTGGTGTGACACGTAAAAAACCTTGATTTTCAAATTGCGTAATGTACCCGCCGCGTATATTTGACAATATCATAATATTGACGATTTTTTTTCATGGCCCACATAAGACCTAAAGCGAAATATTATAATTAAATTTCGGCGTTTTGATGATTGATCCGTGACGATAAGCGCGCGCGTGTATGAGACATGAGTGTGCGTTTGCGGTGTTGTTCACAACATACTATGAGTGAATTTGTCGAATTGTACTATACGTGTCTGTGATAATGATAATAATAATATGTGGTATTAAATAATAATAATAATATATACCACCGAAAAGGAGAACAATGCAATAAATTATTTTCTAATGTTTATTTTTTAGATTTTTCAATTACACCGAACTGATTTTGCTATTTTTCGGTGTTGGCAGAATGAATGTGTTTAATCGGTGTTATACTTCACGAGTTAATGCATATTATAATATCGAATATTTGCTTAAAAAATTATGTTTTAGTTAGTGTTTTATTATTATTATTATTATTATTATTACTATTATAGAGATTCAACATTTTAAAAGATTTTTTTATTGATGCAGATCTATACTAAGCTCCCCAGTCTATTAAAATTAAAATTGAAACGCGCATTTATTTTATAGAGGTAGCTAAATAATATTATTATTATATCTATGTATTTGCACGTGCACGCCCATGTGGAAGACGGCTACGACGACGACGACGACAACGACGACAGAGTTGATTAAATTTCCAGTACGAAGACCGCAATAGAGCCTGCAGGCTTCTCTCTTATTAATCTAGATTGTAATTAACCGACAGACAGTAGGTGGCCTCCGAGGCGCTAGCGGGGGGTCCGGCTAAATTAGGACGGCCTAAGTGCACCAGAACTCGTAGCTACTTGTACGTATAATACTATACGTACACAGTACACATATATACACACAAATACACAACTCTATGATCGCGAACGTCATAATGCACCCGGCAACAGCAGTCATTGCGTATATAATATTATTATCATATTATATAATAACATTAATATATATTCACTGATGTTGGTACCTACAAGATACAAAGTGGTGCACGTTCGATTTACAAATAGATTGCATCGAATACATAATATTATTACTCTGTGTAAGTCCCATTACTGAATAGTATATACTACATACACACACACATATATATATATAATATATAGGTACCTTTAGCTATGTGTGTAATATGTATGTCGTACAATGTATGCGTATGGGCCATGTCGCTTCATAATATAATATATTCAAGTATCATAGAGTATTAGAGTAATATACAGCTACACAAGTGTTGGAAGTATACGACATCGCCACTCACGATCCGTACGATTGTACCCCGCAACGACCATAATATATGTAATATGTATGATATAGCATCACATAATATAAAATTATAAAAATATAATTGTATACACGTACATCAACGCGTGTCTTATTTTCGTATTTTAAATTTATATTTTTGGCTATTTTATCGATTTTCTCCAACTAAACGACCTGTAATCTATTAGATTTATCTATTTTATCTATTGTTTATTAAATTATAACATGGATCCGTAATTTTGAAAATAATAATTTTTAAATTTATGTATTTTGTATTATAGTCATACAAATAATATAAAATTGAAGAGCTTGTATGTTTTAATACAATAATCTCAGAAATTCCTGGACCACTTTCAATAAAACGTATATATCAGTAAATAGATTCTGGATTTTTGTAGCTTATTTTTTTTTCCATCCTATAGTTGGCTCACACATGGATTTCGTTTTGGCTCACGAAAATCGAATAATTCTTTATTTATAAAATATTATAGGGTTGCCATTTGTTACAAAAAGAAAATTCAAAAAAAATAATCCGGTATACACTAGCCGACAGAAGACTGTGATCGATATAATTTTATTTTTAAATAAAAATTATAATATTTAATTTATTGTTTGTTATTCAATAGTACAATAAAAGACAATGCACTTATGTTTGTAGCTTATCGACTCAAAAACTATTCGACTGATTTTGACTAAAATTTCAGAGATTGTTTTTTAGAGATATCAGAAAAGTTTAAAGAGTAGTTTAAACTACGTTTGAAAACATACCAAATGTTATACATTCAATCCGCCAAGGGCAAATCGCCCAACTCGATCAAATTATTTTTACAAAGCAAGATACACCGATGCTGATTGGCCCTCAAACTAAAGTAAAATAAAACTCATATACTTCTATACAAATAATTTTTTTAATAATTTATATTATTATTATTTTTGTTCATCAACTTATAGAGCAAACAATGTACTTTAATTTTTAACATACATGGTTTAATGCTGTTAAACTAAGAAAACCATAATATTTTTCTTGATAATTAGGAAAAATTAACAAAAAACAGAGGGAAAAAATGAATACTTACGAAACACCAGTTTTCGAAAAAAAATTCTTTGTGTTTTAATTGCGATTTATTCATAAAAAGTAAATTTTAGAAACTCAAAATGCTCACAAAAAATAATATTTTTAGAAACAATATAACATATATTTCTGCAACAAATGTTCTCTTTTTGAAATCTGATTGACATTTTTCAAATTGTTTTTGATCTATGTTGTGAAGAATTTTTTGAGTTGGTATATTTACTTGTGGATGGTAGTTCATAATGATATAATGTAGTAATTCTATTATTTTAACCCAATTACAATTTTTTTAATAGGCCTTATATAAATTGTAAAAATATATTTAATTAAGTTGTTTAAAAATAAAGAAACTGTTTTACGTAGTTCTATATACATAGTGTATCAGGACTATTTAACAAATATAGTAACATTTGTAATGGCAATTTGTTAAATAGTCTTGTTATACCTTATAAATGACGCGATTATATGAAGAAAAACTAACACCCTGATTAATCATAATGTTAAGCACTGTACATTTTAGGCACTAGCTACTAGCTAAGTAGATCATCTACATTTTAATACGATTGTGTTTATGTATTTGATTGAATAACGCCAATGAGAAAAAATAATAACATCGTATTGTCATATATGAAAACCTTTAAGGTATGAGAAAAATGTATTTCATACTTAATAAGTAATAATTTATAAGTTATTACCGACAGAGATCCGAATTAATTTAAGGTCGAACGGTTTACATTTAATTATCCAATTATTTACAACTTAGTTCTAACTTAGTCCCTCCCCACAGCCCGCTTCCCACATTGTTTCTCGCTATACGAGGATTAGAGCTTAATTACCCGTAGATGTTATACTTTTCCGCGCATAACGCTTATTTTTACAGACATCCGCGCTGCCGGTTAGGAAGGGCATGCGTGGCTACTCTATTCGATATATTTTAATATTTTGCTCTGCGTTTAAATGTGTATGCTGCTGATATAGATTATACGCGGATCTTATATAATATAATAACTATTAACTTATGTAGGTACACCATGAGCTATGTGTACATATCGCATGCTTATTGAGCTTTAAATGTTCTCTGTATTTTATGTAGACTTTGTGTACACTCATCGACTTATGATGTTCGTGTTTAACGATCGTTGCCAATTAAAGGGGATAATGGCTTAAAATAATACGTAATATTTTCCACGGTACCTGTAGAATTGTCAATACTGCTCTAATTAACGGCGTTTCACAACATTCGATGTTGACGTTTAAAAATTGTTTTTTACAAAACACTTGCGTATAAGAAAAAAAAACAAAAACATTTTGTGAATAAAAAAAAATAATATTTTACAGAGATAGGCCGTTTTATAATTTATAATATTACTGCTGTGGCAAGGCGATAACCGTTAATAATATAATATGCATATAAGCGATACGAATGCGCGATTCTGTGTGTGTCGTTTTAGTAATAACTACCCGTTTATGTGATAATTACATTACTAATAATATATTAATATTGTATGGGTATAATATTAAAACGAGCGAGAAAACTTTCGGACGGAGTAAGCTTAGTTTTTGTTTGGCGGCTGCATTAAATCACAGCGGCGTACAATACCGTGAGTTAATGTAATACTTAAATATTGTATAGTTTTATGTAGAATAATATACTAATTGAAATCTTGATCGCGGTTTGGAAACTATGCAAAACAAGGGAAGTAATATTATATATACTGTTTACCGTTTATACCGTTGACTGCACGCGCACAATAATAGTTAGCGTATACATTATCAGAGACTGACTGGAAAAAAACCATCATCGTAGTGCATACACTACACAAAGCAAAAAAAAAAAAAAAATCTCGCTTAGTGAATAACAATTGACCTATGGGCTATTGCTATAATAGTTGAGTATACACTGCAGCGCGCTTATCGCGAATAAACACTTGCGAATGATGCGTTTTTCTAGCCGTTTTCTTTTAAAACGATAACCCTGTTGAAATTATAGGTTTAGTGTATTATACTAGTATATCATATTATAACACATAGTAATAGTAACAATAAAAATAATATATGTGTCCAATAATAAGATAAATTATGGCATATTATGCATTTCGATCAGCACAATCTATAAAAAAAAAAAATATATATATTAATACGGGTTGTGTGAAAATATAATATGTAAAGAAATATCTAAGGATAAAAAACAAATCAAAACATAATAGAAAACTCGATTGTTTTTTTAAAATCCATTTTATTAGTGTTTTTGAGAACATCGATTGAATACATTTATGTATTGTTCATATTATTATTGTAAATAAATATTATAAATGTATTACTTAAATAACATCAATTTTGTAATTTTAGATTCTGAGTGGAGTGCTAAAATTATTACTGTTATAATTATAAATTTTTAATAATAAAATTAGATCAAAAGAAAATATTTTTATTTTCTTGAGACTAAAAAAAATATTAATCACTAGACTTAAAGCTTTCACCATTTCATACATTATTATTTTCTACTATGTACACAACATAAGTAAGGAAGATTAATTTTAATCTAGTACTTAGAAAGTGTATCGAAAAATAAATTAAAAACATTCTCCAATATTTTGATGTAGTAAGTACCTAACATATTTAATTTAGAATTAATAAAATAAAGTAATTTTATAATATTCGATATTTCGATACTATGCGGTATTTTTGTCAAAAATCAGTTCAGCTTACTCCATTACAATTTACAATTAGAAAACTTAATTACTAATAATAGATATAAATTACTTATATAATAATTACTGTTTAAAATAGAGATAATCCTTTCATCCCCGCTTAGAACCGTTGTTTGAATATAATATATGTATATAAATATATATAGGTACACATGATGATTTGTCATATGATTCAAATTTATATCACATAATTTATTATAGTTATACAATGACATACTGAATGACGAGGTACATTCAAAACCTACTACACAGTAAAGTGATTTCTCTGTTATTTTTATTATTATTATTTAAACTGTATTACTTTTATTGTATATGTATTTATATAAGTATAATATGAATTATTAACATATGGAAAATTAAAGTAAATTAAAAAAAAATAATAAGCACATCAATTTATACTAGTTTTGTGATTTATTAACAATAAATTAACTTTTATTTTTTTTAATGTTTCAATGATATCTCAAGTACCTACCTAGGTATACTTTAAATTTGTCGAAAATCTATATTCAAATTGTAATATGCTCTAACTATATTTTTTTAATAGGTAGCAAAGAAACTGCTTTTAAAAAAATTGCATTACGCAAATTTATCTATCTGAATGTGTGGAAAAAGATGGCATTTGCATTTAACAAAAAGTAATTTGTACTGTGCAAGCTCGCACCAACACTGATAGTCATAAAAAAATGTCCCAAGACATGCACATCAATTTATAATTCATACAAAAATAATCCACTCCACATTGTCTCCCGAAAAATAACAACAAAATTCAAGATGATCGAGTTGAAATATTTAGTGTTGGTACAGGGTACTTTTATTAGTAAGAACACTGCGCTATAGTCCTGTATGTTTGCAGTGCATACATTAAAAGATTGACATGGTCGTCGGAAATAAATAAATAAAGTATTAACGCATCGTGATGTTCTACGCGCGTAATCCGGTCATAGCAACACTTGTCGTCGTCGTCGTCGTCGCCGCAGAAAAACATATAAAAATAAAGAATATAAGAATAACATAATAAAAAAAAAAAAAAATGGAAAAAAAATGTCGAAAACAAGGGAAAAAAACAACGTCATCAATCAGTTGACACGTCATGTGAATATTTATTTGGGGCGTGTGACACGTAATAATAATAGTAATAATGATGACGATGACGCTGGTGATAATAATGACTATTAGATATATTATATATTATATCGAATAAAATTAATGGACGAAATTATAGATATATAGTGGTATTCGGTGTAAAATAAAACGACGCTGCTGCAATATTTCACCGCGAGCTAAAGCGTTACAATTGCTATTTATATAATATAGGAAAAATAAAAATATTATAAAAGGGAAATCACGACCGTATGCGTGCGCGTGGGTGTGTATGTGTGTGTGTGTGTATACGGGCCCATTATATTGCTCTACTATTGCTACTACGTACGGTTTATAAACATTTATATGTATCTATACAATAATATACTCGTGTACACATATATATATAATTTTATTAATATAATAACGTCGGGGAAAAAAAATGAAATAAAAAGCAATAATAATAATAATAAATAAATACAAATCATAATAATATCTGTTCGGCCGTGTTTAGTAGAATAGTTCTTTAATACACCGTCTCGGGGTGCTTATGGTGGTAGTGTTGGTACGGTGAGAGGGGAGGGGGGGTCGACCCGTGATTTCCCCATTGTTGTCTAATTGAGTGTATTTTTTATCCATTACCCGACGGCCGAGGGTCAATTAAAACAACGTGTTTGTGACCGCAAAACGGCGGTGGAGGCGGTGGTGGTGGGCTAATATGATATAATAATGATGATAATAGTATAAAAACGTCGTCTAGAGTATATATATATATATATATATATATATATATATATCATTCTCGTCCTGAGATATGACGGTAATGATAAAATATTATTAAACATACTTACCGTTATAAATATTGCACTCGACGATTCCGGAGTGTTCGAGCTCAATATAACACGCACGTTGTCTAATGCACGTCGACATATTAAAACTGAATGCCCTACATGTATCTCGTATAATTTTATTTCGTATTACGATTTTATTGATATTTAAAAACTTGAAACAGTTATGAACACCAATACACAGTTTTCGAAGATAATAATTTTTCGAAAATATATTTTTTTTTTATTTATTAATTTTTTTGTTTCAACAAATGTTTTGTTTTTACAAGGATTTTAACAAATAAAGTTAAAGTTTAAAATTGCGGTTTACATTAAACGTTATTTTTGAATATTAGAGATAGTAAGAGATAGTATATAATTGAAAATTTCTTATGTATCATATTCTATGTATATGTTATGAAAATATATAGGATATAAAATAAATATAAAATAAGCTGTAATTTTTTTTGTAGTAACGAGCGTAGTGTTTACATTTCGAAAATATAATATATTCCAATAATTGCACGAAGCAATGGGCTATATTTTATCATATCATAATGATTAAAGATTTTGTTTAGAATATCAGCTGATAAGGATAAGTTATATAATTTATATCTTCATAATATATATATATAATAATCTATAAATAATTTACTATAATAACATAGATACAATGTATACAAACGATAAAATGAAGAAATATGCAGCATCATCATTCGTGTGAATGTCATATTATTTGGTGGTCTGCTTATAAATATTATATTTATATATAGTCACATTAATTATTATTAAGGTCTAAGTGAGTTGAAAAACACCACCCCTATTATGATCGTCTTTTATTAATATTTATAATATTATGTTTTTTTTTTTTTTTTTTTAAATTTGATATCGGGTTTTGTCATTGAACATACGCATAATATTGCGCGGGATAATTTCAAACGATATCGATGCGGGGAGACTATATTATTATATTTTTCTATTATATTTCGTTTCATATTATTCGCGAGCGCCCAGCTTATTGGACATGTGCGAATAATGGAAAAAAAAATAATACGACAATTTTCACGTGTAAAATAATGATAATAAAATGACAGAGGAGAATTAAAAATGTACGACAGCTATACATATAATATAATATAGGAAAACACTTTCTCGCGTGACATTGAAACGTCAACGGAAAACATATTTTGTTCGTGATGTATAGGAAAATATTTCAGCAAGGTGACACTGGACCATGATAGCATGTGTCATGTACAACGGACGTACGTATAGCACGTATACACAATATTATATTATATTTCAGTAAAAACTTAAAATAAACCATAGTTTATTATATTATATTTATTTTAGTATTATGCTCCGATATATTTAGTGTTAAATCCGCTACAGATAGTGTGAGTTATTTCTTAATATCCTGTGGATCCTATTCTGACATAACGATGTAAAACTATTTTTGTTTTAAAAAAAATATGTAAAATAATAATAAACAAATAAAATTTGTACACATGACTATAAACAAAAACTTAATTTCTTTATTATTTCCATTATAAAAATGAAAACATCCATTCAACGAACGCATTAAATAAAAAAGATATGCCGAAAGTATGAAAAAAAAACGTTGACTATTAATTTATAATTTATAATGATAGTGATACACAAATAAGTAAAACTAAAGTTGACTAGGTACTTGAATGCGTGATACGAGTATGTATAAAAATGGTACCTGGCTTGGGGACGAATAAATTAGTACCTAAATGGTTTATAACGGTTTACCAAACCGACGAATCGAATAAACGATAAAATTTATTTAAATATTATTTATAATCGGCGACATTTTAAAGTTTCAGCACTATATAAATGATGTTAACTATTTCTATTTAAGTAAGTTGAGTCATAATATCATATAATATGAAATAAATGGCGTAGGTAAATGAAATGAGTGGCTGTGTAATATATCTGTATAGACACATCGTTTTTGGTCGATGTTACATAGAGCACGGCATCTCGCGAAGTAGTCTGACCCAAAGTACTTAAATTCTTGGGTACGCCACTGTGCAGATGTAATGTATATATATATATATATATATATTATTGTATATCGTGATTCTTGAATCATGCATGATACGATATATTATATTTATTTCAAAACCATATCACCTACATATATTTATAATCATATGCATATATTTAGTGGCCAGTGTAAAACACACATACACAAAGTTGTAAATTAATAAATATTAGACCTGGTCCGTCACGTGAAGTCGTTTATATATTTTCTAAACTCGCGCCGGTTGCAAGATGACGGACAAAAATAATATTACATGGACGTGACTTGCATTCGCGATAATAATTTTCATCTGAAAAATAAACGCGTCATGTAATAACTAGAATTTGTTATTATTATTATTATTATTAATACTATTTTTTTCACTCCATCCCGCCGTCAAATTATACGTGGGTGTGAAAATTTTTTCGTACGATACATACACAAAACCAATGCGCTTGCGTATCATAAAGAAACATAATATGTGAGCGACGCTTAAAAATACCGCGATGTTTCGTTATTAACTTAATACATATTATATACACTATAACATTATACCTATAAATACGCGAATGTCTTTTGTCAACATTAATCAAATATTAAATTTCATTATACGCTTCGTTTACTCTGAGCAAACACGCACACGCGCGCGCGCGTGCGTACACACAGCTTTCAATTTTCAAAGAATAATAACCGTTGACGGCAATTTGATTTTAACTGTTCGAAAACATCCATATCGCCGTGATGGTTTCGTCTTTTTACGATTTCGCGAACGTACGAATAAAATATTATGTTATAAAACGTATTTTGTTAATTATTTTCACGTTAAATTTAACTTCGAATCGCTCGGATATTAAATTTATAATACGATCATAATATATAAATAAATTATGCATCGCGATAAACCGTTCTAATAGTTTGTTTGTTTGTTTGTTTTTTCCAATATAATAATGAGTATTTTTTACGTTAGGTTTTCCTCTTATTTAAAACGTGTAAAATCCATTATAGAATATAAAGTGGGTAATAAATAATGATTACCCCTTTATAGTCAACATTGTACTTAACATAATATTATTTCAAACGAGTCGGTAACGTAATAATATTTTACTAAATTAGATATCTGCAGTATAAAACAAACAAGTAATAAATCCTTCGGTTATTAAATATTTAGCCACACGGCGCGTCAATATGCAAATGTTTGCAGATAGCGTATACACGAGAGAAAAATAGTGATATCTACGCTTTTACAACGAATATTATATAATATTTGGTAGGTATATATTGTAGTATACGCGTAAGCGTGTTGGAAATTTGATATATTATATTATCAAAGTGTTTATGAATTATTAAAGTTTCTATCATTTCGTTTTTTTAAACGCGACGTTACAGAGCGCGTGATGGTTTACCACTGATAGGTTTTTATATAACCACTCGCGGTACGTGTAATTTGTGTATTTTATTACGTACATGTGTATATGCGCTTGCAGTAGAGCAAGACATCAACTCGTCCAATACAAATAGATCTCTTGTCATATTATAAACGCATATATATTATATATCAGTAGGTATATCCATGGCACGTAGCACCGAAGAAAAGTTCAAGCCGTCATTACAAAAAGGAAGGTGTATAACCCATAGGTACGTTGTAGATTGTTTATTTTGTAATTCAAAAAGTGTACCGGCGCTGTGTATAATGTATTCTTTGTGAGTACCTATAGGTAACAATATAAATATGTATATATTACAAGTTATTTGCGTTTTAATAATATTGTTTTCGTACAGCACGGGAGATGTTTACACTGCATAGTATAATATAAACAATCCGCGTATAACATTATTAGGTATATTATTATTTTGGAAAAAAATAATGAAAAACATCGACAGATATTACTGCGCCGTCCACATCTACATAATAATTTATTGTATCGTTCTGTATAGGTTGTGTTGCATTTTATTTTAAAGTCGTTTATTATGGTTATTGTAACAAAGGCCATCGCCGCGACGCCGAAAAAAATCAATTTATAATATTCTACTCGCTGTTTAATTATTATAATACACATATATTATACGATATCGTTTGTAAGCGAAAAAAAAACGACGAGTGATTGGGTTGCGGAGGTTCGTGTGGTTCGATACATTTCATCTTCGATAGTACGTCACGATCATTGTTGTACCTATATACACTGTGATCTTATATACATATACATATATATATATATATATATATTATAGTTACACTGATGGTACTCCGGTGAACTGACTTGTGTATAAATTGTGTTCCTATATGTATATGTGTGTGTGTGTGTATACATTTACGTATACGCGAACGACTGCTAAGGTTAACCTATGGCCGGAATGAATGGAAGGGAAGAAAACGAAATCGAAATATTCGATCAAATGTCGCGCATGACGTCGGGTATTGAATTTGAATGGGGAGGACCACCTCGGACCGCGCGTATAAGTACATAATATTATATTATAGGATATTACGGATTGCCGCAAATTTTCGTGCCGGACCATCCGTGCAGTTGCCGCTGCAGGTGAACATAATAATATATTATGAATATGCGCGCACTGCGGGAATACACACACTTAATATATATTATATATAAATATATGTGTGTGTGTGTGTGTGTGTGTACATGTAAAAACGGTCGGCCGAACACTGTGCCGCGTATATAGGTAATAATATCATATATACATATTATAGTCCTTTGTCGGTATTTCGGCTCACCTGCTGCACAGCACACCGATGCCGCCCATGGCCCGGCACATCGATCGTTTATAATAATGTTATGTTATTATTTATCATGTTATATCGACATATCGTATATTCATCATGCGGCGAGCGGTAATTTTTATTTTACTACGATTTATTTTTATTTTTTTCCTCCGCCGACAACACACACACACACATTTTGGACCTCTAAATCGTTGTACGGACCCCCCGATAACGAGGAGTGCGTGCAAGCACGTATGCCCGAGCGCTAGCCGGCTAGGCGTTGGTTGATTAAATCACGTATGTTATAGGTGTCGAGAAATTGGAAGCCATCACACGACGGAGATGACGACAGCGACGACGACGACGACGACGAAGACGTCCTTGATCGTCAAATTGAATACGCTATAATATCACACTCACGTTATATATATATATATATTATACATGTACATACCACTCACGTCAACGTCGTGTACAAAGCGAATAGCCTTGCTCTAAAAAAAGAAAAAATAATAATAATAATAATAATAAAAACCAATTGGCGATATCTCTCTCCACACGCGTGTATATAATATATTAGATATACCATACTATATATATATATATATATCGTAGTATAGTATAATGTGTTATTATCACTGCACGTCATTGCAGACGACGTGCATCGACTACGCGCGCGACGACGAGACAAGGAGATCGCACATTCGCATCATAACACATTGGAACGGAACGATCAAGATTGTGTAGCCCGCGGGGTGCGGCGAAAATCCGATTTTATATTTTTGTTGTTCTCGTCGGCTATATATATATATATAGTACACTTATTAACGTCACGCGAGATAAAAACGACGTGTACGTAGAAAACGCGGGATTTTCGACGCGATACTGTAACGCGCCGTCTGCGCCGGATCCTTGTAGTATTTATACGACGTTATATAAGCATAGTTATTCCGCGGGCAAGGGTTTATCGGGAGGATAATTTCTCCGTGCGGCGGGCGATCAGCTCTACCGTATGAATACGATGGCTACTTCTAATAATATTGTCGTATCTACACGTTTGATTTCTGTCGTTTCGATGGCGAATGTCGAACCGACTGCACGGCAGCTATGTGCCGTCATAATGATAGATACGTACGATAATTTGCACCTAGTCGCAAAGCGTGTGTTTTTGAGTGGCGAGCAATTTTAGTAGCGTGCACCTCAATGTATAATATTTACATGACATTATATAGGACGTGACAAATATATTACAACACTATATGTCATGGCGATGTACTCATAGGTAATAGTACGATAATCAAAGATAATTTAAACTTGACAGCAACAATAGTAATACATCGACGCTAAAAAGTTAGTACTTATTTATTTAAAAAAAAATATTTCTGCAGAAAAGTCATGGATTTCTCGTGATGTGGACGAATAAAGAAACGCAGCTGTTTGTGGACAATTTTATGGCATTCGTACACAGCAGACCACACTTAAAATTATACATATATATAATAAGGGCTTAGTCGATTTACATCTCATCACGTTCGTGCGCGTGTAGAACGCGCATGTATATGTATGCGTTTATGCGTAATAAGTCTACAGATGCGGGGACGTATAGGATTCCTTTTTTAACCCTCGGCGAATGATATATCGTATAAATAGTACCGGTCGCGAAAATTACCAGATTAAGACTGCACCCTCGTCGGCTGATAGGCATTCCGGCCACCCCGGATTTCTTCCGTTTTTTATTATTTCGGTATTTTTTTTTTTTTTTTATACACATATACCCTCCGAATCCCGCCGCGACCAGACCATTGTTTTTTATTATTTATTTCCCCGGATTTTTATACGTTTTTTTCGTCCCTCGCGCCCGCGATCCGTGATTGCATGGAAAACAGATGTACCCTATATATTTATTACACATATACACACGTATCTGTATAATAAATATATGTATGTATTATATATACGTATATACGGGCACGACGGCGGCGGCGAGCACAGTATATTTTCCCATTGATGACGAAGGAACTCATAAAAAGCAATTCGCGATCCCCCGACCGCGCCCGGTCTTAACTCTCGAACCCCCGAAAACATTCATTGGCCGTCCGCACAAATTACACCCGTTTTTTTTTTTTTTTTTTTTATCATTCTTTCCCGGCTTTTATTTATTAGTATACGGTTTTATTACTTTTTTTTCCCGACCATTTCTTTTACATTCGTCCGTACAAATATTGCGGTCTGTATAATAATATAATATGTACACACATTATACGTATGCGCTCTACACGCACGAATATAATGTAAATATGTGCGAAACGTGAACGGCGCACGACTAAATATTATATTTTGTGTACAACAACTACTTACGCTGTTTACCATTCGATTTTCATTATTCTACTTGAAACCGAGTTTCGCGCGTTCTGCTCGAGCGCTATAATATATTCGTACAAATAGTAAATGTGCGATATTCATATAGTCACCTATAAAAATATTAAACATCAAACAGTCGGCGTACACGTCTGTTTTCCGCGTTGCAAAATCGACTCCTGAAATCATCGCGTTTATCTTCTTGTTAACTCTTATTGCAGTCTCGTGATCTGCGTTTATTTACATACACACGAGTATATAATAATTACCATAAGTATAATGTGACACGTTATAATATGGTTGACGCACGAGAAGAATACAGTGTCATGCGTAGGGCCATATTTGCCATTGGGCAGGATAGGCAACTGCCTATGGACTCCGATATTTTGGGTCTCGGATTTTTATGAACCTTTTTTTTTTTGTTTTTAGACTACTACTTTCATCATATAAAATAAATACAAAAAACATATAATATTTCAAAAAAAATAAAATAATAAATCCTTATCAGCGTAAAATGTAAATGAAAATAATAGGTACAAGAAATCTGTATCTTGTAGAGATAAAAAAATGTATAACATTACAGTTATGTTTGTAAGAATGTATGAGTTCATACTAAATTGTAATAAATTATTATTTGTTTTATACAACTCATTCGTGGAGGGGGGCTATGGCTATATATGCTACTGTTGACAAAAAGGGGCTACATTTTTTATTTTGCCATCAAGGCCACAGAATGCCTAAATCAGGCCCTGGTCATGCGTATCAGGATTCTAATTATGGAATTTTCAGTCAAAAGTCAACATTTGACGCAACAATATATTTATGTTTTCACTTTTTGTCGCATTGTAAAATAAAATATCATAGTCCTATAATCCTGAAAAGTATACGGAAATTTAATAATTATTATAATAATGAATGATCGTACAACAGTTAGTAATACAATAAAGTGCTCGATTACAATTATTAACCGCGACGGTTAGATGCGTAACATTCATAAACGGTGACATAATGCCATAACAACCATATAATAGCGTTTACGCGAACATCATTGATAAAAATTAAAAATACTACAATAAAAACACAATACGATAATCCAAATTACCCGTTTCTCATTAAATTACCCACGTGGCCGCTCGTCTACTATATATATAATGTATATACATTATATACATACATACATACATGCATACGTGTATGCGTGCATGTATAGTTTATACTGTAATATATCGTGTTCCCATAGAAATTGTGACCAATCCCATTCAGGATTTGACCCACTGAGATGAGGTGGATGTGAGCAGAACAAACCTCGCGATGGCACAATACAACAATCAACAATGCAGCGGCAGTGTTGTATTGTCGTACAATAACACCTGTTTTGCCGGGAATCGTTCGTTTTAAATTTTAGACACGATGTGCACCCCCTCTGCCCACACCAACGCCTGTTAGAAAACGGTCAAACCAAACAACATTACGGCAGTCGCAAGGGATTATGTAATATATGTATTATTATTATTATTATTATTATTATTGTCGTTATTTTTTCGTATAATAATATTTTTTTACACCATCAATTCGACTGACAAACGCAATAAAATGTGTAATATTTTTAAACGGTATGCGCGTGTGTGTATTATTATTATTATTTTTTTTTTTATAAGATAAATGATAAATGTAACAATGTAAAAACCTCGATCGGACAGTGGCGTTGCCGCTTTATAATATAAAATATTATATTATTTATAATTTTGGGAATTTCGTACGCCATAGGTGTTTTATTTTCCGTCGTTAGGCCGATATTTTCACACGACTCTGTCAAATAGTTTGAGGTATGGGTACGCCGCGCCGTGATTGTGTAGAAACGAAATTCTCATTGGAATCGAAGGTCACTGTACGAAATATTAATAAACGCGAAAGTGTTTTGTGCAGGGCGGCTGAAAAAACTTGGTAGCTTTCAATAATTGAAGCGTGTCCCGCCTATATTATATCCTTGGGCTTTAATTCCAAGTCACTGGATTGCTTGTATTGTTCCGTGGGCGTGTTTTCCTCTTATTTCTCCCCCTTTTTATATTTTGTCGAAAAAAAAGTTTTGACGTGAAATCTGAAACATTTAAAACTCGATTTTTCTACTTCTAAATTATTATTATTATTATTGTTATTATTATTTTTCACTACCGGAGAATAAAACAACTACCCAAATCACGCGAAACAAAGGGGCCCAAATGATTGGGTAGATATTTCAATTTGTCAAATTGGTCACCCGGATCAGGTATATTGTATATAATCACTATAATCGAATGATGTATGACACCACTTTGTTATCCGAGTCCTTGTGGTCACGGTGAGTCGCCAAATAATATTAAATAATGTTAATGATATTATTTGTTTCATATTTTAAAACGCTTTTGTACAGTATAAAAATATGGAGCGCAATATGCTATCAAAAACTGCCACTGCTGAATATTGGAAAATTCACGGCTTATTGATTTTCGCTACGTTTTATTTTCGGTTATGGTATAGCATATAATATTATTACCATCATGGCTGTAAATTTAACGCATTAAAAAAACAATATAATAGGCATCTACTCACTGTTGCACTTAAAATTGAGAAGTATAGGTGGTACCTATAAGCACAAAATGGCTTGAAAATTAGTGTTGAAAGGTAATAAATAGAATCAGTAAAATATTAAATCTATACCTGTATATACATAAACAGATTTGAATTTGGTATGAATAAACGAAAACATATAATATTAAGCTTATAAAATAAATGAAAATGATCTTTTTGAAGAATTAACGCATACATTTTATATTAAACTAAAACATTATACAGGTGTCGAATTTAACCAGTTCTTAGTTTCTTCTATTTAATTCATATAGGTACTTATGCGTAAACAATAATTAAAAAATAAACAAATATGAATGCTTAGTTGCACAAATAAAATAATAATTTGTATATGGAATAATTAATTGTTGGAACAATATTCTATTCGACTTATTTTTAATCAAAAATACAATTATTTAATATGAAGAATCATAATTCACATAAATGTTGTTTGAAAAAATAATACGAATTTCACATTCAAGTATGGTTTTCAGTAATTCGGAGCATTTTCAACAATCTCGAAAACAACAATATATATATATATATATATATATAATAAATAATCATTATACCCATTATGATATTAACATGTAACGATTTTATTATTAAATAACAACACGATGACTGCAGACACACTAGGACAGGTATACCGTGATTGATACTATTATACCGATAAGGTTATGTTTGATAACGACCTACCCAATTATAAATAATTCTAAGTTTAAAAAAATTATAAAACAAAGTATTGTAACGTTAACGTATATCCACTGTAAACTTGCCTAGGCGAATTGCCAATTTATTGTTGAAGCTGCGATATTACATCAAACTTCTAAAATGTACACACATTGTTCTCAAAATTTAAAATCAACTGTACTTGACGTTTGATCAATATGAATAATTAGACATATTATTTATTATAATGTTGCCGGGTGTGCACGAAACAATCACATTTTTGTGACATTTTCGCGGAAAACTATATCAGAGACGTATACAAAATTACGATATTACATCATACTATATACAGGTGTACTAACTAACAAATAATATTATTAACTATTTATGTTTACGGTTAACAATTCTATCTCTGCGGTGATGTCCGGTTTCGGGATAGGTACGCGGTTGTTTTAAATATCGTGCGGAAGTATGCTCCGCGGACCGAGGAGATTTCGATCTGCGTGCCGCAGCGGCGCGGCGGTGCGACGGCGGCAGCGGCGGTGGGTCACAGCAGGAGAGGAAGTAATCAGGAACGCGGAGTGTACAAAAACGCAATTACCTCGGTTGTGTTTTGGGATCCGTTTTAAAGAACAAAGACCATCAGCTGTATAATATATAGTGCCTACGGGTGTATAAGTGGAATTTCTTGCAATACAAATTATTATTAGTATATGTATATATACGCTCGACGAACCCTGTGCAGCCGCGCACAGAAATAATAATTATATAATCCATTTGTACAATATTTATATTTATTGTGTAGTATTTAATACGTGTGGACGAGGGACAGGTAGAGATAGTTAACATAAACAACTGATCGATTCACGTGCTCGCATGACCTGCATGACTCTGTAATTATAGGATTTATTTGTGACAATAGCTACTAAGAGCTCCGCGAAATCAAAGTTGAAAATACGTCGGGAGTATAAGTCATATCACTTCCTCCTACCGTTTAACGAAAATGATTTTCACTCAACACATTAACAATAACATAGTACGCGTGTCGGTTTGCAAATAACGAACACAAAATATTTAATATAATTTTATTAAAATCAGTGTAGGTAAATACCATAGAGTTAAGACTACTAATAATTGATGAGGGGGTAACGTTTTTGAATTTTAAATTATTATTTTAGTTTCGCTATCTTTTTTTTTTTTAAGACGGCAATGAGAATAGTGTCATCTGCCGGGCAATGTACTAGAAGCGAGATCGAAAATAAAAGGATGACGTTTTATGTATGGCAATGGGATGTGCTGATACGAGTATAATAAGTGTTTGGAATTGTGAAGTCGTGACGTAACGTGTGGTTATTTGACGTGTCGTCTACTAAGGAGAGTTTATCATAAATCAAAGATTTATAGATTGAAGTAGCTTTAAGTTGGAAAGGCTCACAAAGTTAAATGCCATTTAGCCAAGTCGTTGAAGGACAAACTAATTGTTTAAAATTATTATTCTGTTTTCTAGAGAGTTTTTAGTACGAAGAAGTTTTATTGGTACGTGGAATCAGGGACTTGTAGGCTTTTATACGGGTATTTAAAGATAATAAATATTAGTTAATGGCTGTTTGGGGTTTTGTCTTTTGCTAAAACTTTAAGGTGAAACATAAAATAATGATCGTAATACCAATCTATTCGAAAGTAATTACCATACGTATGTCGAAAATTGGAATAACTACGATAGTATAAACAATTATACAACTTTGGATTTTTATAAATTATTAAATAAAAGTACGTATATAAGGTATGCTAAATATAGTTGAACTTTTATTCTATACTCTGTGTTGTAATATAATATATTAAATTACTTTACTATCCAATAATTAAATCCATAATGCTAAAACAGATATTTATGATTTTTGCGAGGATTTTATAAAGTGCAGTATCTTGATAACTTTCTAATGGATTGTCAATTTCCTTAATGTACCTTTTAGGAACTCTCTCTTGTAAATGTATATTATAAAATATATTATATTTACCATCGAAAAAATCATAAAAATAATCATACATACATATTTATAATATGTATTAATTAAACTTTTTTGATCAATAAAAACTTTTGAAAAACACTGAGATAGGCACATCAGTGTAGAATATATTATAACAACTACGATTTCACGGAAGTGACCAATTTAAAACTCAATCACAATCTTGGCAAAGTCTACGAATAAGAATAAAAACTATATAACAAACTAAAAGGTTAGGTTTTTTTTTTAGTAAGCACTAAGCTATGATAAAACTCTTAAGAAAAAACTTACGTGAACCCAGTATGTATTGTTGAAATTTCTCGTGTACCTACTGTATCATTTTATTTTTCCCGGTGAATAAAATTATGAACAAAATTTAAACGTGGTCAAACATGAAAATTTTCAAAATCGAAACTAACGAACCCGGTATTGTTGTTTAAAAGCTTGACAAATAACGTCATGTAAAAAAAAAAATAAGAAAAATACACATTTTAATATGTAATTAACATTGGAAACGCAAATGGCGAACGCATTAAAAAAATATTGTATTCAGTAGCTGTACTCTCATGTATATTAACTAGCTGTCATTGTGACGAAGGTTACTTGCGCGATCATCGTCCGTTAAGAAACTTGATCGTTTCACACGATGTCAAATTAAATTATTAATATAATCGTAATAATTTAAATATAGGTACATATATAATTGGTGGGTAGTGATAACAAAAACAACACTTGTGTAATTCTAAACACAAACTGTTTCGTCCGCACAATAAATCGTACATAATAATAATAATAATCATAATAATAATTATTATTATCCTTTATCTTATATATTACAGTAAATATATTATACGTGCATGTGTAATATGAGATAAAAGATTTATTTAATACATTTTTCGTTCACTGATACTTTGAAAACGGTTAAGAAAATATTAGTTTATCCTCTTGGGAAGGATACGAAATAATTCAATGCATCGACTGAACTTGAATAGACCTATACACACACAAGCCCCCGAGGAGGCTTTAGGGGTTTAAATCTGCCCGGATTTATTTCGCAATCTTGAACGAATGTTCGATGCGGTTAGGCATTTTAGAAATAATATACTGTAGGTGTATATAGCATATAATGTAGAAGAAAGAAAAAAAATTATAGAATTGGTACAAACCGCATGATTCTCCGAAAACCAAATATTTATTTAGCCACTATAATAATAATAATAATAATATAATATATTTGACATCTGGGTATGATATATTTAATACATACAATAAACAGCGTTCGTTACACCCGATGTGTTTACTTAACAGCGATAAACATAAAAAGAAAAACCGATCTAAACAGGTATACAAATTGTATAACACAAGTCGTACTTATTCGTATATAATAATAGGCATAAAATATCATTTCGGCGCGATGTAAATATAATATGATAATATTGATATCTTATTGGCTTTTTTTTTTTTTTACCATTATTATTGGTCATCAACGTGGTGCAGCAGCAATGTGTATTCATTGTATTTTTTTCTATGAATACGATACATATTGATATAACGTCAAAAATAAAAACAATGATATATACACTGAAATGGAAAAAGTTCAACCATTTAGATTTTAGTATTCCGGTGTCTTTTCATTAGTATTTACGAACGGCATATACCTAAAATAAAAATTAAACGGTAATCAGTGTAGGATTACAATAATAATAATAATAATAATAATAATAATATATATTGTGATTTGCACGATTAGTTACGTGATATTCAGCATAATTGGCACAGCATATATGCGCACAATAGGTACACCACTATTATACAGAATGAGGTGCAGCTCGAGAATTATTAATATAATATTTTCCGTGTATCTCCAATATCGGTACACCAGACGACGGCAGATATAATAGCATCCTCTTCGCGTGGTAGACGGGCAAGAAAAGTAATTATCCCGAAAGTGTTCTTTGTAGGTTATTCATTTTTTACTCTTCGGAACTCGTCGGTCGTACGGAATTGACTCTTTCTACCCTCGTCTCCTTTTAAATTGTATCAACTCTAGTAATTTCGATATCTACGTGTTCGCCCTATTCTTCCGCGTTTATTTTGACGTATATACCTCATTCGTTCATGATTATTAACACAAAGCGTCTGGCTTTACATTTTGCCCCGACAAAAGCCGTTTTATTCGTGATCGGTTATTCCGTTTCAATTCGCATATAATATATAAAATATATATATATATATAACGCGGTATGTGTATATCATTGTACAAGATACCTATATAATGGGTCGAATCGAATCTCAATCCTATCGCAGTCATACAATATTACAATATGTAAGCAAACTGCAGTTGTTCGCACGAAATGCACTGATATCGTACATGGAATAATAATTGTTGGTGATAAAAAAAAATGTATATATATATCATTGTAATTCGTTCGAGATCGTATAATGTATCTTATCATACAATTTGTACATACATATAACAATAGATTATGATGTAGGAAATAGTGCGGAATTAGATTTACGGTTATATATATGTATATATACAGTATAAATATGATATTATTACTGAGACGATACACGCGTACAGTGTACGACAGAATGATGACGTGCACTACCCCTATATGATTATAATCATATATTGTCCCGATAATAACACGACGACACCGCGTTTTCCGGGACGTTATATTATAGTAATATAATAATTTTAATAATATAATAATAATATAATGAAAATCTGAACTGCGAACCGACCGTCGTCGACGGTCGTGCGGTCGGTTTGTGACGTAGTTAGCGCGTACCGTTTCTGCGGGGGAGTCGGCGTTTCGGTAGCGATTCGGAGGCGGCAGAGGTGGTGGTACCTTTCTGCCGAATGATTAATCGCACGAAACACAACGTCGGCCAACTGCGAAAACGTCGCGCCCCGGTCGTCCCGAGCGCGTTTACGATTAGATTCTGTCGGAGGCCGCCGCTGCAGCCGTCGACGCAGCCCGCCCGTCCCGGTCGTGTACATAATAAATCACGCGGCACTCTGCAGATCGCCGTGTACGAGTGAATATATATATATATATATATCGCATCGCATCGCATCGCATATTGTATTGTGTACGGTATACAGAGGGATACGACGGCACCGGTCGTCCGCGGGTTAGACATAGAGAGAGAGAGAGAGACAGTTTGCGAGATTAAAACGAATATTATAATGTTTTATACGTACGTCGTAGTAATATGATATAAAATATATAATATAATTTTATACGTTGTGCGTAAACCACCTAGTCGCACGCGGTCGGGCTAGGTAGTATAT
This sequence comes from Rhopalosiphum maidis, assembly GCF_003676215.2. Taxonomy (NCBI): domain Eukaryota; kingdom Metazoa; phylum Arthropoda; class Insecta; order Hemiptera; family Aphididae; genus Rhopalosiphum; species Rhopalosiphum maidis. The sequence goes on from NC_040879.1 coordinate 26,640,496, forward strand.
GTGCGATGCGTTATTGTTGCAATCTGTCGTAGAACGGGTAATGCCACGCGTAAACATGGAAAGCGTCGAGCATTGCGCGTTAGGTCAGTAAAATATTGTATCAAGTAATACAATTTATTTTTGCGCTATTGTCCCACTACCAAGATACAAAACCACAAATTCATTTTGCGCTTTTGAGTTATCGAAAAAAACCGGCGATGCACCTAACCAGTGGCGGTTTATCCCAAAAATGGGTCTGTGTACAAAACTAAAAAATGGCCCCCTCCTAGTTTCTTCATATTTTTATTCTAAATAATATAGATATACATAAATTTATATTTTATAACAATGATATACTGATATCAGATTGAGAAAATGAAAACCGTTTGAAATTGAAAACAATTTTTTTCCTTTTTCGTATATAATTGTATTTGTTTAATTTTTTTTTGTGGAATGTTGAGCGATAATGCCCCCCCTCCTTAGCCGAGGGCCCATGGAATTTGCACACATCGCACACATGTATGACACGCCACTGCACCTAACCTAACCGCATCAAATATAATATTATTATTGTTATCGTATAATTATTACACACGCTAAATAACTATATACCTATCGACAGTATCTATATATATGCACGCCGGTCGTACCGCGCTCGCACGGAACAAGTCTCATCGCGGTCTCTCGTCACTGACCGTGTAAAAATTAGAGGGACCGCGCACACACGCGCACACACACACACACACACACACACACGTGAGGGTGGGAGTCGCGCTCGCGTGTGCACCGGCCCAGGGAGCGTTCATTAGCGGCTATTCAACCGCTCTTAACGCGTCCGGAGCGTCCGACCCCGTCACCGCCGTCAATTTATATACGATGTGACCGTCTGTGCATACACGTGTACCTCGCCCCGCCGTCGTATATAGCATTATGTACGACGTATTATTATTATATGTATACACATAGTTTTTTCGGGGATGATGCGTCGCGAGTCTGACGACTTTTGTACGCGCATTATTACGTCACATATACGATGTGTGTACGCGCATTACGCAATAAATTATTACACGACGATGGTAAAAGTATGATATATGTGAGTACGCGAGTGTGACCGCCGTCGACAGTCTGGCACCTATAGATACGCACCCATACGTACGGCCTACCCATATACCTCTATCGCACCACGTCGTTCGCGTCCGGGTCGTCGCGCGGTTCGAATCGTATACGAGAGCTGCAGCAGTGCGTCTCCGTGCGGGGTATAGATACTACGCAGTTGAGCGTTAAAACATCTGTCCGGTACGCGACGGTAAACGTATGACGACGTTACGTAATGACATTAAAGTTTCCCTACACGGGTACTTATTCTCTGACCGACTCGCGGTTGTCGCGGCGGATGCGGTTCTTATGGTCATTGCAACGAGATCGACTTTTACGCCGCGAACAGAAGAATAATATTATAGACTTCTCCTGCCATTGACAATTGACATAATATTACGTATTATCATTAATATCCGATTAAATATCAATATAATAATATTATACAGTGTGTCTCGTGTTCGGCCGTTGTAAT